>NW_012118487.1:25702176-25761043 GCF_000951035.1 Colobus angolensis palliatus | reverse complement strand
AATTAAAAAAATAAAAAAATAAAAAATAAAAAATAAATAAAAAAATACAAATTATAACTTCATGTTCAAAATATGTACTTTAAATGAAGAAACATTATAAAGAAAATTGTGATTATTTAATTGTGTGAGAACTCATGAGTGATCAGAAACATTAGTTATTCTGTCCACACAATTCATTTGAGCAACATTCTTACGTTAGGAAGACTTAGGTCTTGTCCATAATAGCAGAATGTTTATATTTCTAGTTATAACTTAATTTTAACATTCTTTCAAAATATTTTCTAATAAAGTGAATTTGACTTAAAATAAGAAATATATTTGGTAATGTGTCAAAGCTAAATAATAGCAAACTATTCATGTTTTACCTTGTACTATGCTATTTCTTGGAAGAATTCCAAAGTGCTGTGTATTAATTACATCAGCATACTTCACGAAATCCAGTCCAGTAATGTAAGATGGCTAAAAGCTCTAGCAGACAGTATAATAAAGATTAGCAAAGACAACCTGGGAAGAAGTATGGCTTTACAATAAATACAAGAGTCAACAATATGGTATCTTAAATAATTTTAAACAGAAATAAAGTAAATGTAATGTAACTAAATCAATGTAAAATTAAGTCAAATTGGGATACACAGTAGTTATACAAATGAGCTATAAGTGGTTCTAAAGCATCTAAACAAACTGGGGTTAGCAAACAACACCAAAACACCACGTTGCTAGTCTTTTAACTGGGCCAAATATTACCACACTAGGAGATATTAAGGATATTTCTTATCCAGTATCTGGATTTATGACATAAAGATTATTAACTTTTGATGATGGCTATGTTATAACATGAAAATGGATTTCTCCTGATGAAACATTAAGAATTCCTGGCTATAATATCTTCAAACATAATTTACCTGTTTCCTTCCTTCTTACTGAGAAGCAAATGTTCTCTGGAAAGGGAAGAAATCATCTAAATGCTAAATGCTAAGTGCGTCATCTCCACTGTAACAGCATTGAGGTAGTAAACATTAGACTATCAATGAATTGTCCTCCCTTTCCATACTATAAGCTTAAAGTATTTGAAGGAAGAGCCACACAGATAATACCCTTGAGTACTCTTTCATAATGTGTATACATATGATGTTACATGAATGAGACTAGTCATGTGCATTCTGGTCAATACCAAGAATACTACAGACTTCCTTTCACATGGAGGGACCTAAGAGCAAAGCACATGCAGACAGAATTGAGTTGGTCCCCTAAAGAGTGAAACTGACGCTCTCTGACTCTGAGAGAGTATACATAGTCCTTTTCACCATACATAAAAATAACTTGTTTATATAAAAAAGGAAGCAGAAGATATCAAGTAGATATAAGGCAAGGCTCTTTTCCCTTTTAACATGGGAGTAATGAGGAAAAAAAAATCTAGTTTGCTATTGTTTTTCCTTATCCCCATGTGACTTGTTTGCATTTGGTCATTAATAAAAAACATAAAATAAGGCTATGTTATTCTAGATAAATAACAGAATTAACATGATTATTTTTAAAAACAAGTCAAAATTAAAAGGAAAATCCCTGTGAAAATTTCTTCTATCTCACTGCAGCAATACTGGAAAGTTATTTTCTTTTTAAGAAATTTCCTGTTAAGCAAACATAGCATTTCCTTTAGTTGAATAGATGGCATAAGTTGAGAAACTATGAAGTCCAGGAGAAAAAATGCACTACTTATTTATGATTTTTCTTTCACTAATATGTACAATAAAGCACATTCAAGCTGTATTTAGCTTGACTATATGCTGAAAATAAGTTAATTTCTCTCATGGGATTTGAGAAAAGTCAAATGTATGGAAGACTTTTACTGGTATATCTAATAAAGCCTAAAATAAATCAATAAACATAAAAATGTACAAATTAGCAAAAGACATAATTAAATCCTGAAGTAGTCAAAAGTGATATATTCTAGCTAAAGTAATCTTTCTATCAATCCATATTATCCATAGTTCTTCCTACATTAAACTGATGATATAATTCACCAAGTGTCCTTATGTATACATACTTCAGTGCTCAGGTGTGAGTGGGTGATTTTAAACTCATGAATAATTGTCAATAGATCCTAACACTGAAAATAGTCAATGGATAAAAATAAAGTATATAAAAATATAAATTTTGTGGGAAATATACATACGGGTAAACCTTACTAATTTTAGCAGGCTGCCTAGTTGAATTTCCTTCTCAGAACTCTTCCCTTCTCTCTGATTGTAATTATTACTTCCCAGACAAATGCTACCAATTAAAAATGGTTTTAAAAGTGATAATTTGCAGCAGAAGACCCACATTCATCATATATTTGTTCTCATGTGCTACATGGGAGAAGTATAAAATATTTAAGTGTTTTGAAAGATATTATTAGATCTACTAAGTAATATGGATTGTAAATTCTTGGAAGTTGAGAATAGGAGAATGTCTCATAGATCCAGTCTCCAATAATCCCACAACAAATTTATTCTGTGCTATTCTGACACATGAATACTTATGAACATGTGAGCTTCCCTCCCCAAAGTCACTTACATACACATACATATAGGTACACACACACATGCACACATTTTATCAAAACCATCTACTTTGGTGGTAGCAATTAAATTATAAAAATGCCTGGAAAATAGAGGGGAGACGGTTGGCATAGAAAAAAAAATGCCTGAAAAATAGAGATATTGTCACTCATAATCCACTATATCAAGTGTACTCAAATTTGGAGTCATACATATATTATCAGTAAACTATAAAGCTAATTTTCAATTCTACTTTCTTTAATCACAATCTTATCATCTTTTATTTAAAATGCTCTTTCTTAGAATTTGAATCATGTCCCTGATCCAGTCTTAACCTCCTCAACAAGGCCTTCCCTGAACATTCTATCTAAATCAGCACCTCCATTATTATTTATGTTAACTGTTTTTTTTTTTTTCATTTTTCACAAAAGTCACTACTTCTAAGAATAATGTATGCTTGTCCATTGTCTGTTCCCCCCACTGGATTGTATCTTCTATGAGGAAAGGTATTCTGCAGTCTCAACTGGCATATCCTCAATGTGTTAGAGGATATGCCAGTCGACACTTTTCCAACAGAGTCTTCAAACTCCAGAATTCAATAGTCAGGGGGAGGGATGGGCAGAGACACACACAAATATATGCCATAAAATGTGATATTCAATAGTGGAATTATGTATCAAACCTAGATAGTACAGTCCAGACAGGAATGTATTCTTTCTTAGCTTGGGCAGCTGAAGGTGAGCTGTAAGAAGGTGGGGAACTAAAGAATTCACAAAGAAAGATGAGATGGTTAAAAAAAAAAAAAAAGTAGTTTATCTCCACAGCAAAGTGAAAAAGCACTTTCTATCTAGAGGACATAGCATAGACAAAGTTATAGATTCAAAAGAGTGTGTGATAAGAGTGCAAAACAGCAAGTAGTATTGCAGTAGTGCAGAGTTGGAACAGTTAAGTTGCTAAACAAGGTTGGGCAAAGAGTATGTTTCAAGGATTCATGGAGGAATGAAAGTAATTTTCTTATGTTGATAAGAAATATCATTAGATTTATTAGTAGCCTAATGAATATATATTTAAATACAACCTGCAAAAGTTATAGAATGTCAGTCAACAGTCAACCAACTTCTCCTTTGGTTTAATATTTTGATGTGAAAGTATTCATTCCAATGCTAAAATTGTAGTTGCTTCTTATTGTATATTCATATTGTATTTGCTGTGTTTATGTAATTTTTAGTAAGAAAATCTAGAGAGAACTTGTGATTGGGTTGAGATATTCTCAGTATTGCCCCAAATTATAAAGAACATAAACAAGATATCAACAACATGCACTTGACAAAAAAAATCGAACTAGGACAGAATTTACCACTAGAATTAAAAAAAAAATTGTATTGTTATTTTATTGCATACATATTCTGATATTACATATTACATTTAGAAGTTATATGAAGCAGGCCGGGCTCGGTGGCTCATGCCTGTAATCCCAGCACTTTGGGAGGCCGAGGAGGACGCATCACCTGAAGTCAAGAATTCAAGACCAGCCTGACCAACATGGAGAAACCTCATCTCTACTAAAAGTACAAAATTAGCCTGGTTTGGTGGCGCATGCCTGTAATCCCAGCTACTCAGGAGACGGAGCCAGGAGAATCACCCGAACCCAGGACACGGAGGTTGTGGTTAGCTGAGATCGTGCCATTGCACTCCAGCTTGAGCAACAATAGTGAAAGCCCACCTCAAAAAAAAAAAAAGATGTTATATGAAGCAAATTCATGTGTGTCTAAATTGAAAATAATAGGAAAATATATTTCCCATTATGGGAAATATTACTCATGGTTTAGAAGTATTTGTAAACAACAGAAAGTGTATTGTTGTTGTTGTTTGCTTGTTTTTCACCAAGATCATGTATGTTCAAGTCCAATGGACATGACATACACCCTTAATCAAATCAATACATGCGGTGTCAAATAAAGTCTTTAAGAATTTTCCCAGTGTCATAATGGACATCTTCGATTTCATGGACTCATGAAAGACATAAACACACTGACTTTCACATAGTGAGAAGCATGGACTGGGTTAAGGAATTGCAGCCATTTAGGGCAGAAAATATAGCATGGATAAGGGATGGATCAGGTAGTGAGATATGTTAGAAAATAACACAAAGTCTCATATTAAGCATCATAGATATTGAAATAGTGAAAAGGGTAATTATATAATATACTTTTAAAAACCTCTCCATGGTACCCACACATATAGGCACTCCTCTCCATAATAAATTAGAAACTTATTTACTTCTCGATGTATGTTAATTTGAGGATTTGAAAAATACTATGGAAAAGAAAATGTTCTTTTATCTAATGCATGATAGAAGATTTTAGAAGTTATGTACATCCTTCTTACAACATCATTGTTTTGTACAACTAAGCTTTGAGATGAACTATGGGGAAAATCTAAAAGTAATATATAATCATACCTCAAACATATTGCCGGTTCAGTTCCAGACCACTGCCATGAAGTAAATATTGCAGTAATGTGAGTCACCTGAATTTTGCAGCTTCCCAGTGCATGTTATGTTTACACTGTACTGTAGTCTATTAAGTGCGTAGGAGCATTAAGTGTAAAAATCAATGTGCGTACTTTAATCAAAAGTACTTTACTGCTAAAAAATGCTAATAATCATATCAGCCTTCAGTGAGTCATAATTTTTTGCTGTTGGTAGGTCTTGCTTCAGTGTTGATAGCTGTCAACTGATCAGAGTGGTGGTGGTTGAAGGTTAGGGTGGATGTGGTAATTTCTTAAAATTAAAAAAAATGAAGCTTGCTGCATTAATTCTTTCTTTCGTGAAAGATTTCTCTGTAGCATGTAATGCATTTCATGGATTTTATCTAGAGTAAAACTTCTTTCAAAATTAGAGTCAATTCTCTCAAAGCCTACCACTGCTTTGTCAACTAAGTTTACGTAATATTCTAAACACTTTGTTGTCATTTCAACAACGTTGACAGCATCTTCACAAGGAGTAGATTCCATTTCAAGCAACCACTTTCTTTGCTCATTCATAAGAAGCAACTCTTTATCTATTCAAATTTTACTGTAAGATTGTGGCAATTTAGTCACATTTTCAAGCTTCACTTCTAGTTCTGGTTCTTTTGCTATTTCCACAACATCTGCAGTTACTTCCTTCAGTGAAGGGTGGAATCATGGCAAGTAATCTATGAGGCTGCAATCACCTTCTCCAAAACTCCTGTTAAAGTTGATATTTTGACCTCCTTCTATGAATCATGAATGTTCTTAATGAGATCTGGAATGGTGAATCCTTTCCAAAAGGTTTTAAATTTACTTTGCCCAGAGCCAGATCCATCAGAGGAATCACTGTCTATGACAGCTAAAGTTTTACAAAATATATTTCTTAGATAATAAGAACTGAATGTCAAAATTATTTCTTGCTTTATGTGCTACAGAATGAATGTTTCATAAGCAGGCATGAAAGCACATTAGTCTCCTTATAAATCTACATTGGCCCTTATGGGATGACCAGGTACATTGTGAAAGAGGAGTAATATTTGAAAAGGGATCTTTTTTTGAGCAGTCGTTCTCAATAATGAGCTTAAAATATTCAGTAAACCATGCTGTAAACAGGTGTGCTATCATACAAGCTTTCTTCTTTCATTTATAGAGCACAGGCAGAGTAATTTACCATAATTCTTAAGGATCTCAGGGTTTTCAGAATGGTAAATGAGCATTTGTTTCAACTTGAATGCTGCTTCCCCAGCAGCATTAACCCCTATCAAGAGAGTGAACCTGTTTTTTCAAGGTTTGAAGTCAGATATTGACTTCTTTCTCGCTAAGAAAGTGGTGAATGGCATATTTTTTTTTTCATAGGAGGTTGTTTCATCCACATTGAAAATCTCTTGTTCAGTATAGCCACCTTCACGAACTATCTTAGGTTTTCTTGATAACTTTCTGCAATCTCTGCATCAGCACTTGGTGCTTCGTCTTGCACTCTTATGTTAGAGAGACAGCTTCTTTCCTTAAACCATGTGAACCAATGTCTGCTAGCTTCCAGCTTTTCTTCTGCAGCTTTCTCGAGTCTCTCAACCTTCACAGAATTGAAAACTGAGAATTTTGCTCCGAATTATGCTTTGGCTTGGGGGCAGATTGTGCTTATTTTGATTTTTTAGCCAGACCATTGAAACTTTCCTCATATCAGAAATAAAGCTGTTTCACTTTCTCATTACTCACATATTCACTAAAGTAGCACTTTTAATTTCCTTCGAGAACATTTCCTTTGTACTCACAACTTGGCTAAATATTTGGTGCAAGAGGCTTAGCTTTCGGCCTGTCTCAGCTTTTGTTATAACTTTCTTAGTAAGCTTAATCATTTCTAGCCTTTGATTTAAAGTGAGAGACATGCAATTCTTCCTTTCACTTGAACACTTAGAGGCCATTGCAGGGTTATTAATTGGCCTAATTTCAGTATTATTGCATCTCAGGGAATAGGGAGGCCTGAGGAGAGGGAGACAGACATGGTAACAGCTGCTCTGGTGGAGCAGTCAGAACATACACATTTACAGATTAATTTCAATATACTATAAAGGTGCAGTTCATGGTGCTCCGAAACAGTAACAATGGTAACATCAAGCTCTCTTCCTGATTTGATCATCACAACTTCATGTTTCTGTCAAAATATCACATGTATCCCATATATATACACAAATATTATGTACCTGTAATAATTTAAAATTTTAAAAATGTTTTAAAAGATCACTGATCACTAGAATAGATATCATAATAATGAAAACATTCAAAATATTGTGGGAATTATCAAAATGTGGCACAGTGATATAAAATAAGCACATGCTGTTTTTAAAAAATGACACTGACAGACTTGCTTAAAACCAGGCTATCACGAACCTTCCATTTGTAAAAAATGCAGTGTCTACAAAGTGCAATCAGATAAGGTACAGTATAAAGAGGTGTGCTTGTTGCTAATGGGCCTCTTTTCTAGTTATTAACTGAAATGGAAATAAAATAAATAATTTTTTTAAATGACTGGACAATTTTTGTTACCATTCTTAGGCAACATTCCCTAGTGAAAGAATTAACTTGGAAACATTTAAAGGCTATACCTATTTAATTTTACAATATGTTAAGAGTTTTTTAAGAGGATAATGAGGAAGGCAGCATTTTTCATATATATAAAACATTCCGACTAACTCACTTTTAGATATTCTATCCCATTTTTGTCTGACGAAATTTGAAATATCATTGGAACACATTAAGTTTCTTATTATCATCTTGTCATTTTAGTAGGCTATTGACACACTAAATATCCACTCACTATTTGAACACGGGGTTTTTTTTATTTGGAATGTACATGTCTCGCACTATGCTAGAAAATAGGAGTTAACTAAAAATAGCATAGATGTCTGATCTCTGAAGTTCATATTCTATCTGGAAAGACAAATAGCTTTTACTTACAACACAATGTTAAACAATTTGTAGGGTGATGTGGAAACAAGGATGTGAGGAGCAATTGCATCTGCTGAGTTATGGGGCAAAGGGAGAGTCTCCAAGTGAAACTGCTACTTGAGCTAAGAATTAAAGGATGGCAAAGTAATTTACTGGGGGAAAAGAGCATTAAGCTGCTCAAAGGCACAGAGTTGTAAACTCTTTAATCTTTTGGGAGGAACTGTAAACAGTTAAGCATAGCCAACTGTATATTCTTTGGACATGAGGATTATATAAAATACATTCAAGACAGTTTTCTCCTAGTTCCAGGAGAAAATTTATGCCTGGCTAAATATTATAGCTGAAGCTATTTGGTAAAGAGCCACATAAATTAAATAAACATGCCAATTATTATGACAGCTTTTTCAGTGTATTTTTAGAGTGTGATAAATAATGATGATTTTTAAAAACAAATCACTAATTAAAATAGTTGTAATTAATGGAAATATAAATCATGAATTAATGATTTGGTTGTGAAAATTAGTGAATTTGTATGATTTAAAATGTAGACATGTACATATATGTAGGAATTCCTTCTATAACATGTTTATCCCTTAATAGATTTGGGTTTCTAATTTATTAGGTCTGCAAACAGCCCATAAGTAAGAGTTGTCATAGGAATCTAATCATTTGGTTTGTGAATTCCCAGTGACTGAGGGTAGAGGATGCCTTATCTAGTAATATAAATTTTAGACAGACAACAAATAAATAAGATTTATTATTGAAAATATGTTTTACACAAAAATGACTATACTCTGTGATATAGAAAATATAAAGACTTATTTCCGGATACCCCCAGGTAAGCCCAAACTAACACAAGACACTCTGGGCACAGGCAACTCAGTTTCTTCATAAAGAGATAAGCACAAAGTAGGTCAATAGCATGGAGTCTCAGTACAGACACACAACCAGGGCTTACCCTGGGAGACAGAGAATTGGTTGTAGATCTATGAAAATAATGTTGGGACTAGTTTTATTAGTTGAGAAATCATAAAAATGATAATGATAAGATGAAAACACATATCATTCTTACTATGTAGCATGCAATTTTTAAGTTCTTTACCTATATCTCCTTTAAGGTGCCCAAAAATCATGTCTAGTTTTCCCTGCTTTCACCCTCACAGCTGGAGGGTTCATGGAGTTCTTCAGGGGATGACGATTGTGCTATGCAGAGCAGCATTTCTAAGCCAAGTGTGAGTTCATGTGAGTAGAGCCAAACACGAGTCAAATTTCCATTAAAAAACTATGAGTTCCACCAGGCACGGTGGCTCACACCTGTAATCCCAGCACTTTCGGAGGCTGAGGCAGGTGGATCACCTGAGGTCAGGAGTTTGAAACCAGTCTGGCCAACATGGTGAAGCCCCGTCTCTACTAAAAATACAAAAATTAGCCGGACGTGGTAGTGGGGGCCTGCAATCCCAGCTTTTTGGGAGACTGAGGCAGGAGAATTGCTTGAATCTGGGAGGCGGCAGTTGCAGTGAGCCAAGATCGCACCACTACACTCCAGCCTGGGCAACAAGAGAGAAACTCCGTCTCAAAAACAAAAACAAAAACAAAAGCAAACAACGAAAAACTATGAGTTCGCCATACAGTATGTCCTTAAAATAAGTAAAAGAATATTTGTCAGGATTTTCATTCCTGTTTTAGCAGGTACGTAGTAAAGGTTATCATATAACCTTTTTAACTCAGCCTAATTTTAACTAAAAATTTAGCGAGCCTGGAGCATTATGTTTACAATTGTTCATGTTAAAGCCTATTCCCAGCCAGGCACAGTGGCTCACGCCTGTAATCCCAGAAGCTTAGGAGGCTGAAGCAGGACTATCACTTGGGGTCAGGAGATCGAGACCAGTCTGGTCAGGTCAACATGGTGAAAACCCATCTCTACTAAAAATACAAAAATTAACTGGGTGTGGTGGCGCGCGCTTGTATTCTCAGCTACTAGCGAGGCTGAGGTGGAAGAATTGCTCGAACCCGGGAGGCAGAGGTTGCAGTGAGTGAAGATGGTGACACTGCACTCCAGCCTCCAGCCTGGGCGACAAAGCAAGACTCAGTATCAAAAACAGAAACAAACAAGCAAAAAAAAAAAAAAACACCTATTCCCTTGAAAAACATACAATGTGCTCTAAGGACTAAAATATATTGCAAGATTTAGAAAAAACAAAACCCTAGAATAATTTACATTGGTAACATTCAAGAACCTGTTATAAACAAAGATATAATTATGGTGGTAAATCAGTCATCTAAGATCTTCACTATTATCAGTATTATTTTCTTCCTCTTTAGGAAAATGCTGAATTACTGCACATGTACATTTAATACCATTATACACACACACACACATGAATGAGACAAATCTGATTGAATTTATAAGTATATTATTATTCCAGAGCTTTTGTTGATTTCAAGTAGAATAAAGTCATCAAGAAAATGGATGCAAATATGTCAATAAGAAATAACAATAAATGATGGAAAGTGTCGGAGCTGTTGGCTTATGGTAATATTATAAATTAGATATTCTGAAGAAGATATTCTCTTGGAGTTATGGGGTTCCAAATTAAAAGAGGTAGCTGAAAATTGAAGCAGTCAGATGATGCTGAAACTTTGGACATTTTTAACTCAGTATATCCTATAAAGTGAGGGTAAACAAAGGGTCTTAAGAGAGTGCAAACTGAAGTTTTGGAGCTAAGATGTTGGCATAATGCTGAAACTCTTCAAGTGGTATATTTGGATCATATGGTAATTTCTTGAAAATCTACAAATTTATATCTCTGGGGAAATATATACATATACACACACACACACACACGCACACACATATATATAGTCAATAAATCAGTAAAGAGAATATAGATATGTGTTTCCATACAAGTAAGGGGATTATCATAAATTCAGTGATAAACTTACGGGAAGATAAGAGATCTTCACAAGTAGTGTTGCTAGCCAATGGGAAGTGGTTGAACACCAGAGTAAGAGAAAGCTTTGAAGATTTGCTTTTGACTCAACATCTACCCAACTCTAAATGCTTTACCAATGGATGCTCTTTACATCAGGAATGTAACATATATGTTTGCAAAAGAAAGCCCACTATTAGCAAGATAATTTTAGTGTAACCCGAATCCCTAGCTGGAGTGAACTGGCTGATTACATATATGTGCTCATGTATTCTTCCATCTACCCTATTTCAAAATAACAAAAGTGTATGAATTACAAACTAAAAGCATTACATCTTCACAATGTTGTTTGTTTGAAAGAATTCAAAGGTAAACTTCTCAGTAGGAGAGTTGCATCTTGTGGGAGATCAAGTGAACTGGCTGATTACATATATGTGCTCATGTATTCTTCCATCTACCCTATTTCAAAATAACAAAAGTGTATGAATTACAAACTAAAAGCATTACATCTTAACAATGTTGTTTGTTTGAAAGAATTCAAAGGTAAACTTCTCAGTAGGAGAGTTGCATCTTGTGGGAGATCACAGGTGGTTCTATGGTGCCTTTGAGTCTCAACCCTGTACTCTCTTCTCTACCTTTCTCTTGAATTAAGTTAGGATTAACAAGGAACACTGGTTGGCTATCTGCCATGCCGCTACAAAGGAAGAATAGCTAATCTTTCTGTGAAACATGACCTTGCAGATGAAAATAACTAGACCAATCAGAAGTACAATTTCCATACTAGAGAAATCAAAGGCAACATGAACAACATAAAGCATCTGAAACAATTACAATTTTAAAATAAGCATGATGACTATAATTCAGAAAAGAGTTTAGCAAAATAAAATAAGAACAAGAAAGACTAAAGAAAATCTAAGTGAAAATATCAGGCAAGAGAAAACGATAGTTGACATAACGAATATGAGATAGGAGTTAAATAGCAGGATAAATGAAGCTGAATTATTAGTAAAGAAGAAGATTGAATGAAGGCAAATAATTCTGGAAAGAAAGAACATATATCAAAAATGTTAAGTGATATAGGTTTTTAAGTAGCAGATCCATTAACAGTTCGTAAGAACTCCAGAAAAATAGAAACATAAAAATAGAAAGTAGAAAAGAGTTAAATAAGTTGTAAAATAAATTTTCCACAAGTGAATACACCATCTAGAATTGAAAAGTTTTTTTAAATGGCAAATAGGGTAGAAGAATAAATTCACAAATACTTGCACAGAACAAAATTTAAAGGGACTAATTACAAATACATATGTATATTTAATTCTGGAAAAAATAATAGTCATACAGGAAAAATAATTATATTGACATCATATTCTCAAAAGCAAAATGCTTTTAATGACAATTGAATATTTTATGATTAGCAATTAAACGTTACAACTTTTATATGTCATTTTATAATATAAATACCCTTAGGAATAAAAGGATCAAAAAATAGCTTCAATGTTATGGACTGTCAATAATTCAGGATAGTTCTGAACTATTTCTATTTAAATAATTTAATAATAATTTAATTAATAAATGTAATAACTTAGTATTTAATTATTACATAACCATTTTTGCCTTTCACTTTGAAAATCACTCTTGGAAAAAAGACTTTATTAAAAATAAAACTCCAGGAGAATTTGACAAGAAAATAATTTTATGACTTCAGATATACTTTACTTAAACAGAAAGTATAAAAACAAAAAGAGCGAGAGACAAACTAGTTCCATAAGAAGGGAACTGGAAAGGCATGTTTGGGGTTGGGGGAGTAGAAAACAAAGGAATTTTAATTTTATCTAAAACTTTGTCCTTTGATGGGAAGATATAAATGTTAATGAAGTTAATAAACTAATAAAGAGAAAAACTGTATTTGTAGATTAACTGGAAGAAATTAGGTCTATAAAATGAAAGCAGGAAATAGAAAAAAAGAGTACAGTAAAAATATACATGGTAGAGGAGATAAATAAAACCTAATGTAACAGTAATAATAATTGCAAATGGCTTAAATTTACCATTTAAACCTCCTCTATGGGTCAAAAATATGGTCTAGTAATGTGTTGTCTTCAAGAAATACTTAAAACAAAAGGACAAAAATATATGTGTGTTGGGCGGGGAAGGTGAGTGTATGTGTATTTGGTTCAAATGGGAAACAAAATAAATTTGGTATAGCAATACTAAAATCTCAGATAAAATGTTAATTAAAAATAATGTAGAAAATTAGGGGGAAAATATATCTGTAACAGGTATCAGAGAACAGGAAGATATAAGCATCATCAACATATAATCATCTAATAAGAGATTTAATACTGAATTAATATATGTTAATTATATAAATTAAATTAATGGAGAGATATGCAGATAGATACACAAATAGATCAACAAATGGTGTTGTAATCTAACATATCTCACAAAAAAACAAAAAGTTTGAGAGAAGAATCACTTGAAATATAAACAATATGAAAAGGAAGTAGCTCGAACTATTTGAAATATTAAAAAAAATGTGGAAAACCCTACAAGACATATAAAGAACAAGTAGAAAAATAACATTCTTTTAAACACACATTAACAAAAAATGAATGCATTAGGCCATACAGAGAGCTTCATAAAAACCTTTGGAGAAATTATACATATAATTTTACCAGATATCAATCAGTAATATTAGAATAAATATCAGTAGGTTGCTGAGAGTTGCACACTACAAACAGAAACTAAATGATATTACTCAATAACCTTAAAAGGAAATCATAACATGATTATGAAATATTTAGATTGAACCAAAGGAAAGCACCACATGATGAAATTCATGGAACCCTGAAAAAAACAGTATTTGTGGGAAATTTATAGCTTTAATTATCATGAAACAAGAAAGGTTATAGAACAGAAACTATTCATCTCTCATAAGAGGTTGCAAGATAGTAACAACATTAGCAAAAGAAAAAAAGGATAGACATCAGGAAAAGAGTGAACAAAAAGAAATAAAAATATAAACAAAATTTGAATTAGAATTTATTGTCATTAACATTAATAAAATTTCCTAGCCAAACCTTTTGCAAGTCTGAATTAGAAAAATAAAAGTAGAATTTTAAAATAAACCAAATGCCGAATGAATATAACTGGAAATACAAACAACAGAGACTTGATGTAAAGAGTAGTTATTATATTCTAGTAAGTCTAGGCTAGTAATTCTACATGTAAAATGATACATTTCTGAAAAAACACAAAATGCCAACATAGGACACGAAGAAAAATTAAACTTACATAGGCGAGTAAAATTTGAAAAAATAAAAAATAAACCCAAAAACAATAATAACAAAAAAAAGTCTTAAATGGCTATCTTTCATGGCCATACCCAAATACTTTCGTAGATGATTTCAGAAAATAAACGGTTTCTGTATTATAAAATATAATCAGAAAGTCAGAAAATAAATGGTTTCTATATTATAATATTTTTTGAGAAAATATAAAATAGCAAAATATATGCTGCTGTTTGTGTGAGACTAGAGCATTTGAGTAGGAATAATCCTCTGCAACCCATTATTATGAAAGCTTAGAAATTCTTGTAAGTTTCGTAAGGGATCCAGAGAGAGGATGATCATCAGAGTTTTCTGTGGCAATTCATGTAGTCATTGATTTGTAACAACGGAAAATTCAACAATTAGAAGCACAAATCAAATGACACAGAAAGATCTCAAGAACACAATGCTGAGTGAAAAATTAAGCAAACGCATGTGATAAAAACCATGATATTATGTGAATTAACAGCATAAAAGCACGCACTATTTTGTGGTGAGTACACTTAAAATCTACTCTCTTAGTTTTCAAGTAAACAACATATTGTTTCTAACTATAGTTATTGTGTTGTATAGTAGATCTCTTGAATTTATTCACCCTAATTGTTGTTAAAAATCACACACACAGAACAAGAAAATATGTTTTATAATAATACTAATGAAAATAAGTCACGAAAGAAACTAATATAGTTGACAATGGGAAGAAGAGTTACATAGGGAATTGTGATAAAAAGTAATACATAGATGGGCGGAATGGTTGATAAATAGTTACAAATAAAGCAAAAAATAATTTTGAAAGGCTAATTATTATAGGCAGTTGTCTGTCTGGGATTCAAATGGGAGATATATATGTAGATACACATTTATACAATTGTTTAATAATAACTTTTTGGCAAATAGAAACAACACGGGAATGTATATTTTCAACTTGTGCTCTAGGTGTAGGAAAAATACTTTCCTGAGTATTTTTCAGAGTATCTGCAACCACAGGTATGTCCTCTTAAGGGCTGCAGTGCAAATTTATATTGCTGATATAGTCGCAAAAACTCAAGAAATAAGTTAAAATCATCTTTTTTTAGTAGTGCCTTAAGGTCCTTTGCAGCACAGAAGCATTTCATCTTTGAGAATCTGTGTCCCAGACTCATGCCTCACAAAATTCTCAAAGAGAAATAGACAAAACACATTTTCAGAGTCCAAATGTATAAAACATACGTGCATGACAAGTTACTAGAATGAATGGCAGTGCACTCCACAACAGACTATGCTCCCCCAAATTTCAAACACTGAAATTCCTGAATATAGAATATGAATTGATAAGATGAAAAATGTTTAAGGAGATACAGAGGATTACTAACCTATATGCAAGGTATAAAATCTTTTTATATGAATGATTAGGATAGTTTGAGAATAAACACATTTTAAAATTCATTTTAAAAGATATATTCTAGAAAAATATATATAACATCAAATCCAACTTTAGAAGATATAGATTATCAATATAACTTTATCTTTAGTTTTTAAAAGTGAATATTCTTTTAAAATTCTATCCAAAAATTCAAAAATACCTAAGATGTACCCAAGATAATTCAATAAATCATTGAAATAATAGTTCCTGTTCTATGCAAATTTTTTTTCAGAGAAAAAAACAAGAAGGCCAAATTTTCCTCATGTCATTTGATGAATCTAGTATTTAGTATTAAGGTAACAAAACCCAACGTAAAATATTAATGGATCAATTTACTTATAAAATAGACGCAAAGTTGATAAAATATTTAGCAAAATAAATGCACTGATATACACATTTGAGCACAATATGCATACACATCTACATCAATCTTAGGTTAACTGTAAGTATTCAGGATACATTTATATTAGAAAATTTAGTATTACTATTCATCATGTAAAAAAGAAATTTATCATATTAACATATGCCCAAATATGCATAAGTAAATATCTGCTCACTGAAAAATATGAATAAATTAATAAACTAGTAACACTCTATTGAGAACATTTGTCAACTAGTGAATAGAATCCTGCAGAAAACACTTCACTTTGTGATGAAACATTAGATGCATTCCACTTAAAATCAAGAATCTGGTCATGATATTCACAATCCATATTTCCATTAACAACTTGCTGGGAATTGCAAACATTACAATGATAATAAATGAATAAATAAATAAATAAATAGTGTAAGGACAGAGAAGAAAATGAATGACACTACCACTATTTGAGAAAGTATATACTTGTTAATATATAAAACAGAGTTAAACTTTAAGTGTAAGAGTAAAAGTAAAAAATGAAAACAAGAGGCTTAATTCTCCCTGTTGAAAATAAGGGTACAGATTTCCCATCACTCTCTTTTGTTAGAGCATTTACTTTAAAGAATCTTGTAATCATAAGTTCTTTTTGTGTCTCTTTGAAGTGTGTACAACCCTTATTAAAAGCTAAATAAGTCATTTGCCAGCTTGAAGACAAAAGAGTATCTTTTTCAAGGACCTGGGTAACATGTGTCTGAAATGTAATGGTTAGGGCAGAGAGTGTACCTGTATCCCAGTTTCTCTGGGAGAGGAGGAGTCTAACTTCATTACAAGTTGCAAAACTACCTTTTCTCATAAAGACATAAGAAATTAATATTTCCTTTTACTAAAGCCAATTAGTTAACACAGGTAGTCACCAACTGAATTGTGGATTAACTCTGTGACAAATGGTGATGTCGAATCCAATCACTTGAGAACTAGTTATTGTTTTTGTGGAGAGCATGTGTGAGATGGGCTGTATCTGCTTGGTTATAGAAAAGGGTAAATTTTTTTCCGAATTTTCATGTCTTAGTGGATTGCCTATGATGTGCATCAAATTGTTGTTTAATGCTTATTTAATAATAAAACCACTTATTTTTCTTCTAATTTGTATAGAGCTTTGCTGGGTTGTGAGATTTAAAAATATATATATTTCCTTAATAATTCTCATAATTAGTACTATAATTCAAAGAGCAATTTCATCAATATATACAAATGAATTACATGGTTATATACAAAGTATATATTTAATACAATTCAATACCATTAACATAGTAATACTATATACAGGAATACATTTAGCAAATTATCTATAATATCACTGTGAAAACATTCTTTATGGAAAGTATAGTAAATGATATTGAAAGACTTTTAAAAATGAATCTATTGACTCATATATAAATAGATAGAGGATGATAGATAGATAGATAGATAGATAGATAGATAGATAGATAGATAGATACATAGACACTATAATACCATTACAATAGTAATACTATATACAGGAATACATTTAGCAAATTATCTGTAATATCACTGTGAAAATATTCTTTATGGAAAGTATAATAAATAGTATTGAAAGATATTTAAAAATGTGTCTATTGACCCATATATATAAATGGATAGACAGAGGATAGTTAGAGGATGATAGATAGATAGATAGATAGATAGATAGATAGATAGATAGATAGATAGACAAATTGTAAGGAAATCAATATAAGCATCTTAATTCTCCTTAAATCCAACTTTATTTCAATCAGAATGTTAATTTTTTCATTGAAACATTTGGAAGTGTGATGACTAAGAACTGATAAAACAATTTTCAAGAAAAAAAGGTGGAGAGATTTACTTTACTACACATCAAAACTTCTTATAGCTTTTACTACAATGAATAGGCAGATAGACAGATTGCTAAAACGTAGACACAAGAAATACAATACGGTATGTGCAAGTTACAAATGTGGCACTGCAAGTCACTGGGGAAAGAATAAATTATATAATAAATGGCACTTGAACTTTTATATATTCATATAGATAAAAATGAAATAGATTTCTGCATAACCCAATAGAGAATAATAATTATATTTAGTTCAAAGATTCAAATACAAAACACAAAACTCTTAATTTTTTTGCAAGATAATATATGCTTCTATATGACCAAAGAGGAAGAAATAATTTTGTAAACAAATGTTAAAAATAAAACCATGTAGAAATATTGATAGCTACCAAATTTTAAAATATGTGTGAATTCATTATGTGAAAAGACAAGCATACATTGGAAAAAAAAAAACATTTGCAATGAATGTCACTAATAAAGCTTTAGTTCTCAGAATATATAAAGCACTAAAAATCAATTTAGAAACAAAGAATCCAATGGTAACAAAAATGGGTTACATACATGACTAGAACCAAGAAAGAAACTAGAATCAATGCTGATGATTTTCATCAGATGGTGAGTAATATTTTTGTTGGAGAAAATTAGTAACCCATTTCTAGACTAATTTGTAAGCACTAACTATATGTTAGCATGCAGGTATTCTTGGAGATAGCAAATCCACTTTTGAGGGTGTGTCCTAGGGTCATTTCTGTACACTTGAGAAAATGTATAAGAATGTTCCTAGCAGCATTGTATGAACATTCTGTCCTTCATATGATGAATGTGATATGTTTGTAAATGGGATATCATAGAGGAAATACATGAATTAAAGCTATTGGAATCAATATGCATAAATATGTTCCAATTATACAACATTTTATATCATGCAAAATCACTATTCATTGTTTATTGGCATTTGCATATGTATCAAACATACAAAGAATATAATGGGAATGCTTAACAAAAAATTTTTTAAAAGTTTTATTTTTAAACAGTGGTCAAGTAAGGAATATAACTGGAGAGAGGTAGAGACTTAAACAACATTGTCAACATTTTATTTCTTACTTTTCTATTGGATTCACAAGGTTTTATTAAATTCTTTATACATATTATTGCATATCTGAAATATTTTACAGTAAATGGAAGGAAAAGGAAGTATACGTAAATGCCAAATTCCAACCTTAAACTAATAAAAATACTATTATTTAACTTCAGACATCAGTTGTGAATTTCATTATCACAGAGGAGAATGTGTTGCTACATGGAGACATCTGATTTCGTGTCTCTTCACAGGAGTGTGATTGAAACTGCTGTTTCACACAGAAAGGCCTGCATGCAGCAGGTTGAAAACATGTCCTGAGGGGACGGCACATCCCAGCTGGAGTATGTGGCCCATCTGCCGGATTAGCACTGTGGCTGAAAGGAGCTGACAAGCAGCTTCTATTTTTACCTAATCTTTAAATTCCAGGAACCTCATTTCACTAAATCATAGCTTTCGAGTAGGATTGTAAAAGCTTTCCCTCTGCTCATTCCTTTTTAATCTAGGTTTCTCTCAAGAGCTCTACTCATGGAAGGCTCTATTCTGATAAACTCTCCATCTCCCCTGCCATTACAACATTGAAATGAAAATCCCCTGAGCTAAAAGTAAAACAAAACAGTGTCTAAGGACAACTTAGCAATTACTCATACAGCTAAAGGTATTTTAACAGACTTAAGAATTAATATTTCCTGTTTTTATACAGTTTTTGCATTGGGCATAATGCAGTACAGTATGCAAAGATAAGTATATTTACAATTGCTTTCACTACTTTTCTTAGAGACAATAAAAATTTACCTGTGAATTTATTAAGCATTCCTATCATTGCTCTTTAAAAGTTAGTTTTAATTTAACTATATATTTAATGCATGTTTATATTTGAAAGATATATTTCGGCCAGGCGTGGTGGCTAATGCCCGTAATCCCAACACTTTGGGAGGCCGAGGTGGGCAGATCACTTGAGGTCAGGAGTTCAAGACCAGCCTGGCCAACATGGTGAAACCCCATCTCTATTAAAAATGCAAAAATTAGTTGGATGTGGTGGCACACGCCTGTAGTCCCAGCTACTTGGGAGGCCGAGGCAAGAGAACCACTTGAATCTGGGAGGCAGAGGTTGCAGTGAGCTGAGAAGACATAATTCTAGGGTACTGGACAATGGCAAGATAGTATGCCACACACATTCTGAAGGATAGTGTAATATGTTAAAAGGAAATGTTAGTATCTAATTTATTATATTTAATTGATTCCATTTGTAGTTATGGGGTAGTAAGATGTATGTACATGGTTATGAGGGTGAGTGTGGGTAATGAAATACTTGAAGATGAGTATGATATTAGAGGCAAATCCAAATGATCTGTTCTTTGACATCAGTGATGAGGAAGCAAACTCAATTTCCAAGAGTTAGAGACAAGGCTGGAACGGGAATAGAAGGTTTCAACTGGAAACCACTATATTCTGGCCATATAGGAAAGCAAGAATATCAAATGACAAGAAATAATTAGCCTGTGATGTTAGCTTTTTTAAAGGGAGAATAATTCTGATCAATGTTACACTTTCAACTAATCAATTCCTCTTTTTTTTTTTTTTTCTGAGACAGGGTCTTGCTCTGCCCCCAGGCTAGAGTGCAGTGGCATGATCTTGGCTCACTGCAACCTCCGCCTCCCAGGTTCAAGCAATTCTCCTGCCTCAGCCTCCCAAGTAGCTGGGATTATAGGCACACACCACCATGCCCAGCTAATTTTGCATATTTTTAGTAGAGACGGGGTTTCACCATGCTGGCCAGGCTGGTTTCGAACTTCTGATCTCAAGTGATATGCCTGCGTTGGCCTCCAAAAGTGTTAGGATTACAGGCGTGCGCCACCGTGCCTGGCAGCAACTGATCTATTCAATTAGAAATTTTTATGGTTGACATGCAATTAAAGTGGAGTTAGATTTCAAAATTAAAACAAGGAGGATATAGTACTTGCTCTGAATCAAAGATGAACCGTATTTAAATTATTCACACAATTAGTAAAAAAAAATCAATGAACTAAAGACTTTCAATTGTATAATTCATAATTGCATCTAAAGCAATGGCATAATTGTATTGAAAATGCAAATTCACTAATTCTTTACTCTTGGACTAGTGCAATTCAATTAATTTCAAATTTTAGAAAAGAAATACCATTTCAAAATAATGAAGAAAACTTCAATAAATAAGGCAGAAATCTCACAACATTTAAAATGATGAATAGTTAAAGGGTCACAGGCATATCTTTTAAATAATACAAATTTCTAAAAGTCTGAGTATGTATCAAAATAAGTTTGAGATAACCTAAAATTATGTGATATTTCTATACCAACAAGTGTTAAGTGGCTGATATTTTTGATACAATACAAGTGAAAAAGAAAAACACAGCAATCAGGTACTAATTTCTCATACCTATTGACAGTCAAAATTTTTAAGTTCTTAAAACCGAAATATTAGCCATAGGACATCATGCATGGTAGAAAGCATACATTCTAACATGTTAATATTGTGGTTAGGTTAAAGCACTCAAATTTTAAACTTACTTCAGAGTCAAATAAAAATTTGTTTTTTTGTTGTTGCAACATATTGCAACAGAAGCTAGATCTGAGGCTCTAAATTATACCATCCTACTGAGAATTGAGAAGAAAATTGAAATAAATCTAATATCAATTTTTGTTTATCAAAACTATGTAATATCATCAATAGTTTCAAGGATGATATGAAAGTCACGTTCCATTTCATTCCTTTCAGAACACGGTACTATCACAGTAGTCTGCTAAGCCAGTGCACAATCACAAAGGTCAGGAAAAGTCCAAAGGCACAGTGGAATAGAAATGCTAATAATAGTCTATAAATAGCATAACCTATAACTCATACAAATGACAAACAGTTATGTTTATAAGCATGAAGGAGATAGCGCAGGATTATGCTCAAAATTTAAGTGGACTCTGTGGGAAAAGATGGACTGCAAAGAAGATCAAGGTTATGAGATCAGAAACTGACACACAGATGTCTGACTTTTGGATAAAGGTCGCAGGTGTGGAAAAAATCTTTCAGAATTTCTCAAATGTTAGTGTGCATAAGAATCATCAGGGAACTTGTTAAACTGCCAACTTGGATTCTACTTGAAGAGAAATGAGTTGATTCAATGTTCTGTCCAAAATATCTTAAAAATAAACACATCATGGGAGCCCTTTCTTATAACTGATCTCAAAGTTATATTGAAAATAAGGAATCAAAAACACACATCACAATTGAAGTTTATAATCAGTTGATTTGTGTTTATTTGGGATTAAATTAGTTTCATATTTTCAGTTCTGCCATTTCTCTTATCTCTACACTTCTATCTTCCATAATATGATACAATAACTCTCTTAAAAATTATAGTTGAGATATATTATTGTAAAATTTTAGAAATAATAGCAGACTCAGGTTTATACTCAAATCAGTGACTCAATGGTGAAACTAAAGCCAGCATAGCATAGTAGAGCTTCAATAAATCACAGTATTTCCTTTGAGATGTGAAATGGTAATTGTGTTTCTCTAATACAATTTTAGAGCATTTTGCTTAGTTTATATGATTAGAATAAAGTTTGTTTAATAAAGTATGAGTCTGAGCTTCAAAATTAAAAATTGAAACTTTTTAACCAACTTATTTACTTCAGTTTTCATATTCTAATATTGTTCCTCTATAATATATTATATGTATTATATTCTGATATTGGTTACTTTTGTCTGTTTTGATCTAGCTTTCCTCTTACTACATTGTTGAACTTCTCTGAATTGGTATTTGATTTTTATTATTTTCAGAAACTTTTATTATTTCACTTTTATTGCTTGGTTTTGTAATTTATGAGACACTCTACCAAGTGATATATCATGTATCCTGTTTAAAACCTTTGACATAATTTTTGAGAAAGATTTATTTAAAAATAGTTTTCAACATATTGCACCACACTTCGACATCATGAAAAAAACCAAGGGTTATTCTATTGACAACTGTCTTAACATAGGGAAATTTCTGCAAAAGATACTTTTCTCTCAATATAACCAAATTCAGTTTCTCAAAATCAAAATTATGAATCAGATACCAGAAAGACAAAACATTTGACGCTGTATTTGTAAACCTCTACTTCTTTTTACCCATGATTTATTTTAAAATAAGGGCAAGTCCACATCCTAATAAGGTATTAAAATGTATTTTTAACTTTTTTTTTCACTTTCTTCCTTCTTTATGTATGTTGGCTGTGTTATTCATTGTATTGTGTGCCCCCCAAAAGAGATGAGTTATAGTGCTAAGCCAGTACCTCAGAATGTGACATTAATAGGAGATAGGTTGAGAGACAAACAAGGAGCCACAAAGACAATGGAAGAGATGTAAAGACGGTCACTTCCCTACCAAGCCTTGCCAGTGGAGACATAGGGAATGATGAAGACAAAGGGAATGTTGAATCTAAAGAAGCTGCTTTGAGGAGCAACTCTCTGAGACTCTGATGTCCTTTGGAATACAAGTGACATATGCAATGACTCATTGTCTCCATTCCAGGTCAGTGGATAAGATGCCTCATACACCCAAAGTGTTGTAAATGGTGTTAGGAGTATCAAGCGACAATACTTTTAGTATCTTCATTTCTGCTTTCATGCAAAGGCAAAAGCGGCAGACACTACTCCCACTCTGATGACTCTCAGAAATAACCAAAGGCAGTATTTGTGGCTTGGAAATAGGGCCAGCTACATAACATGCAGGACCTAGTGCAGCATGAAAACACAACACATTTTGTTCAAAAATTAAAAATTTTAAAATGATGACAGCAGGGTTTTAAACCAAAGCATGTAGCCCTTCTAAACACAGGGCCCTATGCAAATGCATGAGTTACATATGCATAAGGCAGCCCTACCTGAAGATGATCCATGCTTAAGCACACAGGGACATACATGATATAGTACTACTAGCATAATGAAATTGTGGTTAAATATGTAATCACTTTTCTGTAACTCCTATATTTACTAAGTATGATAGCTTTCTGAAAGTTTAATTTTTAAATTTTCTGTTTTTAACTTTCTTTTATTTAAAAAATGTAAATAGTCCATGTACTAACAGCATCTCTCTTATTAAATATGTTTTAAAGTGTTAAATAAATGACTCATAATTTTAAGAGCTTATTCTTTAGTTTCATTATCAAAAGGACTACTTATTCAAGAAATGTTTTCCAAACGATCTGAATTGTATCCATGATGTCAAAATTTACATATAACATATATGACAATAATTTATATATGACAAACATTTCTGATTAGCAACATTAATACAAATTTGGTGATGTTTTATTATAGATTAATAAAATTAAAACCAAGTTTGTAACTTATTATGAGTTTACTTTTTTCCATGGGATGGATTTCTAAACAGCAGTTGAATAGTTATATTTTGAATATGAATACATACTAGCCAGGTCATCTGTATATACAGAAAGAGAAATTCCTAACATTGTGTACTTGTTGGGAGATTCAGGATATTTATGCTGCTTTTTTCTTAGTTCAATTTCTATTGGAATTTCCTGAAAATAAATTAAAATAATTCTAGTCTTTCCTATCCAATAGAGTACCTGCCTTCCTGCCTTAGAAAAGGTAACAAATGAACCCTTTACTTATCTTCCCTCTTACATTTCTTCTTGGAACAATTTACATTCACAGGCCTGACATTTCCCATCCTCATATCCCTATAGGACATCTTGTAAATGAGAATCCAGTTTAGGATTGATTTAGTCATTATAATTATTTAATAATATTTTAAATATCTTTCTCATATTTCCAGTTGAAATTAAAGAGTAAGATAAAATTTACTTAAAAAACGTTAAATATATATATATATATTTACACACACTTTTTGCTCACACTGAGCGATACTTTCAAATTTTTTCATTATGTTTTATTAAAAAAAAAAAAAACCCAGAATAATAAGTCATATGATTCTCTTCTCAAAGACATTGCAAAGGGCCCTGAAATCAAATTTCTATATAAACAAAATATTGTGTTTTCTGAAATATATCCAGTATTTTATAAACAATAGTCATGGTTTCTTGCCTTAGGTTCAAATAACTCATTTATTTATTATTTGTATTATATGCTACTGTTTTCAATTGTGCTTTTTTCCTTTGTCCTTCAAGGTATTTTCTGAATACCTTATCTCAATATCCTGCTCACTTCTTCAATCTATTGTGACATCTCAACATTATTTAATCAATTCATATGTACCTTATCCTTCTGAGTTTAGCCTTTTAATTATTACATTTATTATTGTTATTTGTTGTTATTGTCTCATTTCATTAGATTTTTCCTCTTTCCTCTTTTGTCTCATCTGTGACATTCTAAACTATTTTTGAAGTACTTGTTTTCCATCTCTTTTTATTCAAAAATATACATAGTTTTAAATAACAAAGCCCCTTTCCAATGAAGTTTTTATAAACTTCTCTTATACAAGAGAAATTGGCATATTCATTTTCCACATACAAAAACAGTGATTCGATTTTAATTTCAAAAGGCCTATTTTAATTACTTCCTAAGTTTTATTGATAGCTTGTGTTGATCAATATGCTGTATCAACTAAAATTCTTTGTACTGAAATGAAAACTCATGGTAAAATCCATTCCTTCAAATCTTATATTGTATAGTAAAAATTCCTAAATTTGTATGATTATTTCTAAAAGAAAAACAGCATACATTATTACATATGAGAATATACTATCTTAAATTTGACCTGGACAGTTAAATCATTGATTTGTTTTCCATAAATTCTTGCTGATTTATAATTGCTTGATCAAAACTACCTTAGAAATTCAATTTTTGTGCTTCCCTAAAACATACAACAAACTCATTTTGAGCCATTTGAATTATGACAATAATGCTTCTTGAGATCACTTCCCTTGAATTAATAAAGGTCTCCATCTCCTAATACTTTTCTAGCAAGATATTCCTGCTACTTATAAAGCAAATTCTTAAAAGTAAGCTCTCCTTGAAAGTGTTTCATTCTCTCCTATAGTAATTCTACCAGAGACTTGTGTAAATCTTCTGAATCCATCTTTTATTGGGTATAGATGATTTAAAAAAATAGACAAACATATGAAGAAATACACTTTACTCCTGTTTCTTCTCTTGGCCAGAAGTTGCCTTAAATACATTTTTTTCTGGCTTCTCTCTGTTGATTATTTAGCTGTTTCTCCTTTGGTATACTCATCTACCTTCTCTTAGTCTCCCTGATTAAATTTCTTCAACAGTTTGTACTATGCTTGTATGCATTCCTGCTCATCCTTAAAACCATTTGTTACCTTATTAGAATAGTGTTAATATTTACTGATAAGAATTTTTACCAAAAATAACCTTTAGTACCTGCATTATATTTTGCTAACTTCATCTGTGGTGACTTGCTAGGAGGGATGTGAAATTTTTTATCAAACACGATATATGCAATGATTCATTTTATGCATCAGCTTAACTGGGCCATGGAGTACCCAAACATTTAGTCAAACATTTTCTGTGTGTCTGTGAGAACTGGTAGACTGAATAAAGCAAATAGTTCTCTCTAACATCGATGGACCTCATCCAATTAATTGAAGACATGAATGGAAGAAAAAAGCTAAAAAGTAGTTTCTTTCGCCTTAGTATTTGAACGAGGATATTGGTCTTTTCCTGTCTTCAACCTCCTACCGAAACATTGGCTTATCTTGGGTCTTGAACCTGCCGACTTTCAGACTAGAACTACAGACCAGCAATTCTGGTTTTCAGCTTGCCAACAACAGATCTTAGGGAATCTCAGCCTTTATAATTGTGTGAGCCAATTTCATATATACACACAAGCTGTATCTATGGGTACACCATCCATGCCATACCTTAGATCCCAAGAACTTGTTCATCATATAACTGAAATTATGTACTCTTTGACCAATATTTCCAATTTCCTTCACCTCCCACCTCCTGGAAACCACCATTCTACTCTGTTATTATAGTAATCAAAATAGTATGGCATAAAATGGCATAAAAAACAGACCTCTAGGCTAAATAAACACAATAGAGATCCCAGAAATAAGCCCGTGAATATATAGTTAACTAATCTTTGGGAAGAGTGCCACGCATACACGATTGGGAAAGGAACATCTCTTCAATAAATGATGATGAAAAAATTGAATATCCACATGCAAAAGAATGAAATTAGTTCCATGTCTTACACTATATACAAAAATTAACTTAACACAGAATAAAGACTTACTTGTAAGATCTGAAACTACAAAACTCCTAGAAAAACAAAAGCTTAGAAAAAAAATCTCTTTGACATTAATCTTGGCAATAATTTTTTAGAGTATCATACCAAATGCACAGGCAACAAAAGCAAAAATAAACAAGTGTAACATGTCAAATTAAAAATCTTCTGCACAGCAAAGGAAACAATTAACAACATGCAAATTCAACCTACATAATGGGGAAAATATGTACAAACCATATATTGATAAAAAGCTAATGACCAAAATGTATAAGTAACTCACAAAACTCAATAGCAAAGAAGACCCCCCAAAACTTTAATAAATACAGGAAAATGACCTGAATAGACATGTTTTCCAATAAAAACATACAAATAGCCAATAGGTATATGAAAAGGTACTTGACATCACTAATCATCAGATAAATACAATTCAAAACCAAAATGACATACCACCTAGTACATGCTAGCATGGCAATTATTAAAAGGACAAAAGATAACACATTTGCAAGGGTATGGAGAAAAGGGTGTAAAGAAAAGATATACACTGTTGATATGAATGTAACTTGGTACAGCCATTACAGAAAACGGTGTGAAGATTCCTCAATAAATTAAAAATAGAACTACCATAAAATCCAGCAACTCCACTTCTGGGTACATAGCCAAAATAAATGAAATCAATATCTAAAAGAGATATCTTCAACTCTATGTTCCTTGTAGCATTATTCACGACAGCCAAAGCATAAAAATAACCCAAAATTGATTATGTTATCATTATGAAATGACTGTCTTTATCCTTTGTAATATGCTTTACTCTGAAATTAGCTTTGTCTGATAATGACATTGCTAATCTAACTTTTTTAAAAATTAGGATTACCATCTTATATCTTTTCCTTGCAACCTTTTCTTGTATTTGAATACATTTTTATAGGCAGCATATTATTCTTGGCTTCTTATAAAATCACACAATCTCTGCCTTTTAATTACAAGATTTAGAATATTTATATTAATGTGATTATTAAAATATTTATTTTTAATCTATTATCTTGCTATCTTTTTGCATTTGTGTTTTCTGTTATTTGATTCCTTTCCAGTCTTTTATCCCTTCTGAATTTATTGAATGTATATCTGTAAGCTCGTTTGTCATGTGTCGACTTTCTCTGGTTAGTATCTATTAAGAATTTTGCCTATTTTTAACTGGGTTCCTCCTCCTCCTCCTCCTCCTCCTTTACTACTAGTACTACTATCTTTTTCTTCTTCCTTTTTCTTTTTTTCCTTTTTTCATAGGTATACATGTGCCATGGTGGTTTCCTGCATCTATCAACCCATCATCTAGGTTTTAAGCCCCACATGCATTAGGTGTTTGTCCTAACGCTCTCCCTCCCCTTCCCCCACACCACAACAGGCCACGTTGTGTGATATTTTCCCTCCTTGTGTCCATGTGTTCTTATCGTTCAACTCCCACCTATGAGTGAGAACATGTGGTGTTCGGTTTTCTGTTCCTGTGTTAGACTGCTAAGAATGATGGCTTCCTGTTTCATCCATGTCCCTGCAAAGGACATGAACTAATTCTTTTTTATGACTGCGTAATATTCCATGGTGTATATGTGCCACACTTTCTTAGCCAGTCTATCATTGATGGACATTTGGGTTGGTTCCAAGTCTTTGCTATTGTAAATAGTGCTGCAAGAAACATACATGTACAGGTGTTTTTATAGTAGAATGATTTATAATCCTTTGGGTATACACCCAGAAATGGGATTGCTGGGTCAAACGGTATTTCTAGTTCTAGATCCTTGAGGAATTGCCACACTGTCTTCCACAATGGTTGAACTAATTCCTTTGTTTGTTTGTTTGTTTGTTTGAGACAAGATCTTGTTCTGTCACCCAGGCTGGAGTGCACTGTTGTGATCATGGCTAACTGCAGCCTCCACCTTTCTGCCCTACAGGCTCAAGCAGTCCTTTCACCTCACCTACTGAAATAGCTGGGCCTACAGGTGACTTTGAGGCAATGCCCCCACACCCAACAAATTTTTGTATTCTTTTGTAGAGAGGGTTGCACCATGTTGCTCAGGCTGGTCTCAGAGTCCTGGGCTCAAGTGATCTGCCTGCTTTGGCCTCCAAAGTGCTAGGATTACAGGCAAGAGTCACCACACTTGGCCTATTCTTTGTTTTCTTATTGTTGAGTTTTAAAAGATGGACTTTTGGGTTGATTCCATGTTTTTGCTATTGTGAATAATGCTGCAATGAACACATGTATGCATGTATCCTTATAATAGAATGACTTATATTCCTTTGGGTATATACCCAGTGATGGGATTGCTGGATCAACTCTCAATCAACTCGGTATTTAAGGAAAATAACTCAAAATAAGAACCATTTATGACAAACCCACAGTCAATATCACACTGAATGGCAAAATCTGGAAGCATTCCCCTTAAAAACCAGCACAAGACAAAGATGACCTCTCTGACCACTCCTATTCAACAGAATATTGGAAGTTCTGGCCAGGACAACCAGGCAAAAGAAATAAATAAAGGGTATTCAAATAGGAAGAGAGGAAGTCAAATTGCCTCTGTTTGTAGATGACATGATCCTATATCTAGAAAACCCCATTGTATTAGCCCAAAAGCATTTAAGCTGATAAGTGACTTCAGCAAAGTCTCAGGATAAAAATCGATGTGGACAAATTGCAAGCATTCCTATACACCAACAACAGACAAGCAGAGAGCCAAATCATGAATGAACTCCCATTCACAAGTCCTAAAAGAGAACAAAATACCTAGGAATACAGTTAACAAGGGAAGAGAAGGACCTCTTCAAGGAGAACTATGAGCCAGTGCTCAAGGAAATAATAAAAAAGGACACAAAATTGGAAAAACAGTCCATGCTCATGAATAAGAAGAATCAATATCATGAAAATGACCATACTGCCCAAAGTAGTTTATAGATTCAATGCTATTCCCATTAAAACACCATTGACTTTCTTCACAGAATTAGAAAAATACTATTTTAAATTTTATATGGAACCAAAAGAGAATCTATACAGCCAAGGTAATCCTAAGCAAAAAGAACAAAGCTGGGGACACTATGGTATCTGACTTCAAACTATATTACAAACTACAGTAACCAAAATGGTATTATACTGGTACAAAAAGAGACACATGGACCAATGGAACAGAATAGAGAACCCAGAAATAAGATCACACCTCTACAACCATCTGATCTTTGACAAACCTAACAAAAACAAGCAATGGGGAAACGGCCTCCTATTTAATAAATTTAATAAATGTTGCTGTGAGAACTGGCTAGCCATATGCAGAACATTGAAACTGGACCCCTTCCTTACATTATACACAAAAATTAACTCAAGATGGATTAAAGACTTAAATATGAAACCAAAAACTATACAAACCCAGATGAAAACCTAGGCAATACCATTCAGGACATAGGCACAGGCAAAGATATCATGACGAAACCACCAAAAGCAATTGCAACAAAAGCAAAAATTGGCAAATGGGATCTAATTAAACTAAGGAGCTTTTGCACAGTAAAAGAAACCCTCATCAGAGCAAACAGGCAACCTACAGAGTGGGAGAAAATTTTTGCAATCTATCCATCTGACAAAGGTCTAATAGAAAACAAACAACAACCCCATTAAAAAGTGGGCAAAAGACATGAACATACACTTTTCAAAAGAAGACACATGGCCAACAAGCATTTGAAAAAAAGCTCAACATCACTGATCGTTAGAAAAATGGGAATCAAAACCACAATGAGATATCATCTCACACCAGTCAAAATGGTGATTATTAAAAGGTCAAGAAACAACAGATGCTGGTGAGGCTGCGGAAAAATAAGAGTCCTTTTACACTGTTGGTGGGAATGCGAATTAGTTTAACCATTGTGGAAGACAGTGTGGTAATTCCTCAAAGACCTAGAATCATTAGTCCTTTGATTTTCTGTAACACATCTAAACTGAACTGTACTCATTAAAGCATCATCCGTTGATATTCTATTTTTAAATTTCCTTTTAATTATTTTTAAATTGGCACATAATAATTGTACATATTTATTGGGTATAGAGTAATAGTTTAATATATGTATATAACATGTGACAACCAAATCAGGGTAATTAGCATATCTTTCCCTTTCAACATGTTTTATTTCTTTGTATTATTAACATTAAACTCTTTTCTTTTAGGTATTTAAAAATATACAATAAATTATTGTTAACTATAGTCAACCCACAGTTCTGAAGAACACTGGAACTTATCCCTCCTATCTAGCTGTAATTTTTGGTTTGTTAACTAACCTCTGCTTATCCACCCCTTCCCCTGACCGTTTCCAGCCTCTAATAACCACAATTCTGCTCTCTACTTCCATGAGCTCAACATACTACGCTCCTCTATGTGAGTTAGATCAAGCGGTATTTATCTTTCTGTGTCTGACTCATTCCATTTACTCCAATGTCCTCCAGGCTTAATTATGTTGTCAAGAATGACAAGATTTCATTCCTGTTTGTTGCTAAATAGTATTCCAATATGCATATATGTCACTTTTTCATTATCCATTTATCTACTGACAGATACTTCGGTTGACTGTATCTTAGCCTTTGTCGATGGTGCCGTAATAAACATGGGAATGCAGATATCTATTTGATATACTATTTTTTTTTTCTTGGAGTCAATATCTAGTAGGGGATTGATGAATCATATCATATTCCTATACTAATTTTTAAAGAAGCTACCATAATATTTTCCATAATGGCTGTACTAGTTTACATTTCCACTGACACTCTGTGAGTTTCTTTTCTGCACATCCTTACCAGCTCTTCTTATTTTTGATCTTTTTTATAATAGTTATTCTGTCTTGGGCGAGGTAATATCTCATGTGGTTTTGGTTTGCATTTTCTTGATGGTAAGTGACACTGGGAATTTGTATGTTTTCTTTTAAGAAATGACTATGCAGATCCTTTGCCCGCTTTTTAATGGCATTTTTGTTTGTTTGTTTGTTGTTTCTGTTTGCTGTTGCATTAAGTTCCTTAGATATTCTGGATATTAATTTGTTATTAGATAAACTCTTTGCAAGTGTTTTCTCCTATTTTACATGTTATCTCCTTAATCAATTCATAGTTTCTGTGCAAAAGATTTTAGTTTGATATAATATCTTTTGTCTATTTTTGCCTGTTCATCTGAAGTCTTACTCATAAAATCTTCACACAGACCAATGTCCTGAAGAATGTTCTCTATGTTTTCTTCTGTAAGTTGCATAGTTTTCAGCTTTACATGTAAGTGTTTAATTCATTTTGAGTTGATTTTTGTATGTTGTGGGATATAGGAGTTTAGTTTTATTCTTTGACATATATATGTCCAGTTTTCCTAGGACCATTTACTGAAGAGACTGTTCTTTCTCCAATGTGTATATTCTTGGCACCTTTGTGGAAAATCAGTTGCCTGAAAATACAAGTATAAGGGAATCTCTGAAAGATTAATACTAGATTTATCAGCAGAAACCTTACAGGCCAAAAAAGAATGGGATAAAGTATTCAAGTTCTGAAAGAAAAAGAAAACAACCTGCTAGCCAAGAATTCTATACCCATCAAGGCTATCCATTAGGAATAAAAGATAAATAAAGTATTTCTCAGGCATGCAAACCTGAGGAAATCCAAAATCCCTAGACTAACCCCACACAAAATTTTAAGTGAGTTTTATATCTAGAAGAAAAAGGATAATACATACTGTCATGAAAACATACAAAAATATACTACTAATAGAGTTGTTACACAAATGAGAAAGAGAAAGGAATCTAATAACTATAGAAATCCATCAACCCACAAAAATAAATTGAAAGAGAGAAACAAAGGCTGTTTGAAACAACCAGAACACAATCAACAGAATGAAACATGTAAATTTTCAACTATGAATAAAAATTTTGAGTTCAAATGATTTAAATTCCTCCAATTAAAAAATATAGACTGGCTGAATTAATAAAAGTGAAATAAAATACAATAAGATCCAACTGTATGCTGCCTATAAGAAATTCTCTTCCCAAAAAGACACTCATAGACTAAAAGTAAATAGAGGAAAAAAGACATTCCATGCAAATAGAAATCAAAAGCAAGCAGGAGTAGCTGTATTCATATCACATAAAATAGACTTTAAATAAAAAAACACAAATGCAGACAAAAAGGTAGTATATAATAATATAGGAATCAATTCAGCAAGAGTATATAATAATTTCAAATATATAGGCACTCAATACCAAAGCACCCAGCTATATAAAGCAAATGTTATTAGAGCTAAAGGAAGCAATAGACTCCAGTACAATAACAGTTTAGGACTTCAGCACCCCACATTCAGCACTGGGTAGGTCATCTAGACAGATAATCAGCATAGAAACCTTGAACTTAACTGCACTATAGACCAAACAGACCCCATAGGCATTTAGAAAACATTTCATCCAACAGCTGATGAATACACATTCTTTTCATCAGCACATGGAATATTCTCCAGGATAGATCATATGTTAGGCCACAACAGAAGTTTCAACACATTTTAAAAGATCAAAATTATATCAAGCATCTTCAGACCACAATAGAATAAAACTAGAAATTAATAATAAAAATTTGGAAACTGTGCAATACATATACAAACACATGAAAATTAAACAACATGCTCCTTAATAATGAATGGGTCAGTGAAGAAATTAATAGGAAAATAAAAAATTCATTAATATTAGATTTTTAACACAAAGATTACGTGCTAATTGGCATCAGTTATGATAAAATGATATCATTGCTTATATATTAGATGTGTCATTGAGATATAACATAAATATCTACAGTAAGTGATCAGTGAAAGTTTGATGCAAAGAGATACTAATAGATAATATGCAGGAGTTTTAAATCAAATGGCAGGCATATATAATTATTTGTTATCCATTGATGAATATCAGTTTAATTGACATTAGTTCAATGTACAAAACAATACACCATTAATAAAGGAATATCTAATCAGAGTTCACAATTTTCCTTCACATCTGCAAAGCCAAAGTGTGTTTATTTACTAAGCATATCTTTCCTTTCCACCACCAACACACAGAATAAAGATAAAATCATATCAAGAGAATTCTCATTTTGTTATTCTTCCGAACTATAAAGGCGAAATGAAATATAAAACAAAGTAACTTTAAAGGAAAATAACAAGGTTCTGAAATCTATTAGGAATACTATAAGGGAAAACATATCAACAAAAGAATTCACAAGTAATTATTTATCTACTACTACTTTAATAAATAAATATACTACATTAATTTGTTTCTAAGTATGAGAATAGTTATTCAAACAAAGTTTTATAGTTAGTAACAAATACAGGCACCACTCAGTGAAAATAATATTAACAAAGTAGTTTCATTCTAATAGCAAACAGTTAAAATCTAAGATATATTTAATTATAGCCTACTTAGCATTTCAAAATTTAAATGTGTGATGGTTAATTTTATGTGTTCTAACTGACTGGGTCACATGGTGCTAAACTGTATAGTCAAATATCAGTCTGGGTAGTGTTTCTGTGAGGGTGTATTTGAATGAGATTGACATATAAATCGGTAGACCAAGTAAAGCAGATTACTCTCCTGAATGGGAGTGGACCTCAAGCAAACACTAAATCCTCAATAGAACAAAAAAGGCTGCTCTTCCACTGAGTAAGAGAATTTCTTCTGCCTAACTGCCTTTCAACTAGGAAATTGACTATTGCCTTTGACCTTGAACTGAAGCACTGACTCTTCCTGGGTTTCTCAAGCAAGCCAGCCTTCAGAATAAACCTATACCATCAGCAACCCTTGGTGTCCAGTTTGGTGATTCATCTTATTGCACTTAGGATGGTTGGCCTCTAATCTGTGTGAGCCAATTCTTACAATAAATATTTTTGTATAACTACATATGTATATAGACATACATAGACATACATATTTACATCCCACTATCTTATTGTATGTGTTTCACTGTAGAACTATATGTTTTTAGTAAATTGTGCTATCGTGTGTGTGTGTGTGTGTGTTTGTATATTTTTATGGGTATGAACTCAATATAATATTATTTTGATTTAAAAGATAACTGCTTTTAAATTGACTAGTATAGGAAACATCTGTTTCTTATTGATATGTGTCTTGCAGTAAATTATCTGATTGATAAATTGCAAACACCACAGTTAAGTTTTTTATATAAAGTCAAACACATATCAATAAGAAACAGATATCATAAAATATCACATATTTTGTGATATACCTTTAATCTTTGCAAAAAACAGGAAAACTTTACATCAAGAAATGTCTCAAGAAGCAGAAAATTGTAGGCTCTATGGAGCTATATTTTGAAAATATGCTTCTGACTAAAAATAACATAGATAATGTTTATAACAGCAAGTATAAAAAATATCTACTGTACAGTGATTATAGTTCACTTCAGTGAGTTAATTTTTGTCAGGGTAATATTTAATTCATAAAATTGTAGGGAAATTAATAGTTCTAAATCAGAACATCTACTTATTCTGGTATAATTGCATATAAAATTGAATATTCTTACAGTACTCTTCCTTTTCAGAAATAAGGTAGCATTGATAAGAAAATGTTTTTATTGTTCACAAGTGATTCCCACAGCAATACAGATGCTGTCATTAACATCCTCAGGTCAATACATTTTAAAAGTAAATTAAATATGGTGCATTTTATACTTTTTTTTTTTTTTTTTTTTAGAATCTCGCTCTCTCACCCAGGCTGGAGTGCAGTGGTGCGATCTCCGCTCACTACAAGGCTCCGCCTCCCTGGTTCACGCCATTCTCCTGCCTCAGCCTCCCGAGTAGCTGGGACTACAGGCGCCTGTCACCTCACCCGGCTAATTTTTTTTGCATTTTTAGTAGAGACAGGGTTTCACCGTGTTAGCCAGGATGATCTCGATCTCCTGACCTCGTGATCCGCTCGTCTCGGCCTCCCAAAGTGCTGGGATTACAGGCATGAGCCACCGTGCCCGGCCCATTTAATACTTTTAAGCTTGGCAATGAGGATGTAATACATGTAAAAACCAAATTTTTTTCCTTGTATTTTCACATCTCTCAGTTGTTCCACTGTTCATGAAAACTCTTATTCTACTATAAAAAGAAATTAAATTAGTTCAGCACAATTAGCCCTTCACAAAGTCAGCTGGATTATATATAGCCACTTTCCAATTTCAGGTTATTTTGAATTCTGCTTTTAGTGACCTAGCAATTCCCAAGACAGAAGTATTTTGCTCACCACTTAGTAACTTATAGATTTGTCATTTCCCCTTTTCTAAAAGAAAGTCTTAAAATTTTTTACTGTTAGATACATTTATTATTTTTTTACAATCATGGATATGCATTTTTCTTTGAATATTTATTATCATTTAAATTATGACATACTTAGTAATGTTTGCCAGGTTTTTATTTTTTTTAATTTGAGTCGTTTGTTTCTTCCTAAGTTTATCAGTTTTAAACTTATAACTTTGATCAAAGGATTTTTTCACTAAAGACTATGTTTCAAAATGGGATACCAGTGGTACTATGTACCAAGAATTTAATACTCATCTTGAATTGACATCAGTAAATATATTATCAAATTTATTAACATATTAAATTTCAAGAACATAGCAGACATAATTTTTCCACTTACTACGCACTCACTGTGGAACTGTTCCACCATCATATGAACTTTCTGTAAGCAAGTCTCAGACCTTTCTTTTTCTACTACTTCAATTTACAAATAAAAATTATGTGTATTTAAGGTATATAACATGACGTTTTGATATATGTATACATTGTGGGATGGTTGAATCAAGCTAATTAACATATGCATTACCTCACATACAGATGCTCCTTACCTTACGATGAGATTATATACTGATAAATATATGCTGAAAATATCATAATTGAAAATGTGTTTAATACCGAACACTTAGCCTACTAAACATCATAGCTTAGCCTAGCTCACCTTACATGTGCTAAGAACACTTTCATTAGCCTACAAGTGGCCCAAATCATCTAACACAAAGCCCATTTTATAATAAAGTGTTAAATATCTCATGGCATGTATTGAATACTGTTTTTTACTGAAAGTGAAAAACACAACTTACAACCACAACCCCAAGCCCACAAAGGTAGTTTTAAATATGCAGTATCTGTGCCACAGGAAAACCCAGGGGAAGTTATTCATATACAATTTGGCCAACTGGATATACAGCAGAAGCCCTATGTAGACTCAAAGCCAAAGCTTTCCCTAGGATGTGTCCCATCAATGGCATTTCTCAACCTCCTGATTTCTTAACCCCTTGTCCATTCTGTTGTTTGGATAGACAGAGGATAAAATTCACATTTCCCAAACTTCCTTTTTTTCCTCAAGGGTTTGGATGTGAGTTGAGTTTCTCCAAGTAGATGAATTTGCATAAGATTTGGAGTCACTGAGACAGAGGCCATCTTCCTGATGCTACTGCTGTCAGAAAACAATGCAGTAACAATGAGTGTTAGAGATAGTTGTGGCTTGAATTAGCATTCCAGTGTCCAGGTGTCAGCTCCATGAGGATCTGAGGCAGGGGTAGAGATAGATGCTATGTTCCAGTGTTTGGTCATCATGTTCATGAGTATGAGTGTCAGCTGCGATGGAGTACCAATAGCTTCCTGATGTTAAGTGGAGGATCTGAGGATTTACACTACTTACACACTAGCGAATTAGTCTGCACAGTTTCATGGATGCTGATAGAGGACACCAGTCTCCTGGATCATAGGCAAATGACTTTATTACTACTAGTGGAGCAGAAAGCTTAATTTTCTCCTTTTAGATAACGTCTCATCATTACACCAAGGCAGTGAAGACACACCCATATAGACGCTGCACACTTTCCTTAGGGACAGCCACAAGCAGTGATCAGTTAAAAACTGAGTACAAAGGCTGTCACAATTGTGTCAGTTGAGTCATTCTGGAAAGATCATCCCAGCTTCAGAACTCCCTCTGGGGGTGGCTGGAATCTCTGTTGCAACTGCATTGTAACTTAATTCCGTCCTCCAAACTCTCCTGCTTCTCTCATTATATAAAAGTGATTTCCTCAGAGTATTCCCAATAAGACATCTGAATCCAAATCTCTTTCTCAGCTTCTGTTTCTGGGAAACCAATTTAAGGCATATACTACAGACGGAAGAAAATAGAAACGATTCTTGGAATCTCAAGCACAAATACTTGAATACTGGTATCTGATGCTTACAAAATCTTTGAGGTGGCTAAAGGAGTAAAAGTCTGAGGCCACAGCTGAACTCCCAGCTCAGAACTATCATGGTGCTATAGCTAGAGCTCCGATTTCAGCGTCTGTTGTTGGGACACAGTTCTCCAAGTGTTTCTTATGTTTCTGCACATTTTTCTGAGCAAAGCATTAATTGCCTTCTTTTTCCCAAACTGTCTTGTCAAGAATCTTTGCATACTGCACAGTTGTGGAAGATAAAGATACTATTTACATCTGGGAGAGAGTGCAGGTTTGTTTGATTTTCCATATAATAAAGATAATCTGCATTGCATTTATTTAGGTAAAGCTTCAATAGGTTTGCTACAGCTTATGTCAAAATTTGATTTGGGATTTCTAAGCTCTGGGTAATTCAGTTGTGAGACAAACCCACAATTATTCAATGAAATATGGTCACATAGATTATCATCTGAGGTTATTTGGGATAATGTGCTGGTGAAGGCATGACTTATGTGGATAAAGTGGATGCTGGGATCCAACATTGTGATGTGAAAGAATACAAAGATGAGGGTGGGGCAATGGCTGCTTCAATCAGCACTGTAATACAGAAAATTATAAGCTAAGGGCTTCATATGCTCAGATGAGAGGCCCAAACAGGTTCTCTAACGGCCCTAAAATTATGTCTTATATTTTACAGACACAGAGTTGATGTATCAAAAAAATCACTTGTATAATTGAATCATATAGGTTGCTGAAACTGAACATAAATTAAATTTATAACTTAGGTATTTCTCTTACATATGAGTTAGTGTACCACTTGGGGAAAAATCAGTCTCTGAAAATTAGAATGGATCTAATTGGATTCCTTGAAATATAGCATACAGAACCTCCATTGCCAGTAGAATCAGTTGCATATACATGTGTCTTAATCCATTTTGTGTTGTTAAAAACTGAATACCTGTAACTAGGTAATTTATAACAAAATATATTTGTTAGCTTATGGTTCTGAAGGTTAGGAAGTCCAGTATCAAGGGGCTGGCAGCTTTCAAGGGCCTTCTTGCTGTGGTTTTCCCTGGGAGAAAAGCACCAGAGGGCAAGAGAGTGAGGGATAAAGAAAGAGGGAGTCCAACTGGTCCTGTTATAATGAGCCCACTCCTGCTGCTATGATGTTGGCATTAATCCATTCTTGAGGGTGGTGCCCCCATTACCCAAACACCTCCTCAGAAAATTGCATTGTGTATCAAATTTCCAACACATAAACTTTGGGGACCACATTCAAACCATAGTAATATGTTCAGTCAAACTACTTCTGTCTTGCTGGGACACACTGTAATAACCTCACTTAATGTGGATATCTTACAATCATATGCTGATATTTGTTCTGCCCCATTCTTATTCCTCAGTGTCAGATTCAGCATGGCCTGTGGGGAAAATACAAATCCTGACTAAGGAGGAGGTAACTAACACACCAAAATACTTGTAAGATTTTGATAATTTGCATCAGTAAAACCCAGAAGAACATATGTGGTGATAATTTAAAAAATAACTAGAGAGGAAGAAAAATAACTTTAGATTAGACCATAGTTATCAATATAGGTATAATTATGAGCATTCTGGATTTATAAGGCTAATTTCAGAATATAACAATGGATTCTTTTGCTTGATTTATTAACCAAAGTAAAACTCAACAGTGCACTAAATTAATTAATATTGAGAGTTCTAAACTTTCTTAATTTACTACAATATATTAAATAAACCACTCAAATTGATAGTCAAGTTAGAATAGATTCACCTTTAGCTACATACTCAAGTTCTTTAATAATGTCCCTTGAAATACTAGATGGTAAAATCTTTATAAAGGCATTGATGCATTGATCACTACCCTTCCTGAAAACCACAGTGGTTATGTTAACAGCATAAATCAACTCTAAATGTTTGATTTAGCACCTGTACATAGATGGACCAGCCAATTCCTAGGCAGGTTGATTACCTGGGTCACATTCCATCATGCAATCAGTAGAAATTTTCCACACTGGAACAGACAGTAATCTGCATGTGGATATACCTTTCCTGTCAGTAACATTTCTGAAGCTGTCTCCTTTTTGGGATTTACCAAGTGCTTCATGTACAGCTATATATACCATAAAATATTGCTTCTGGAAGAAATAACTCATTTTTAGGTAAGATAAGTGGTTTACATGACAATGAAATTCACTGTTCTTACCATGAATCCCAATACCTAGAAGCGGCTGACTTTACCAATAAGTGGAATGGTTTAATTTATTTAGGATTCAGTTATGTTGCCATCTGGAAGGAAATAATTGCTTGTAAGTTCATGGTATGAGATAGATACTATAAATTGGTAACCAATACATGATGCTGTTCTCCCTTCTCCCAGAGTGCCAGGAAACAGAGAGAAGTGGTAGAAGTGGTGGAAGTATTTCTCATTACTACATTAATAAACTATTCTCAAATTTTGCTCACTTTTCCTTCAGCTTCAAGTTTTGTAACTTTAGTATCCAAAGGAGGAATGCTCCCACTTAGGGATCAAAGAAACTTTCCACTGACCTGGATGTTTAAACAGCCACTTGACAATTTTACACCTTTAAGCAGTTGAAACTGACTCATAGTCAGTAAATAAGGAAACTGACTATGAGTGTCAAGGGAACCAAGTCACAGGCACAAAACATCTGTCTGAAACTCAAGAGGTTCTCTAGACTAACTCATGACATTTTTGCATGTGTTGGTAAATATTGATGGAAGGTTAGAGAAACTTAATACAAGCAAAATCACTAAACACCCAGGACAAATTTCAGGAGAGAAATCTGGGCATGCTCTACTGCAGAAAACATCAGCAACAACAATAAGAAAACTCCAATGGTTGAGGTATTCTCTCACATGTAATGGTTAGTGGAGGGAGGGTGTTTTATGATCCAGTTGAGAGTTATAAATTATGGAGACCACCTGGATTTCCACTTTACTCTATAACTGTTGCAAATATCAACCATTTGAAAAATATTAATCTACTTTTCTCCTATGGGTTTACATAAGATATGTAGATGGTGGTTAGCTTTCTAATTTAGTTTTCAGGTCAGAGCATATCAGGTAGAATTTATTTAACAAAATTAGTGCAACGAATATCCTGTCGAGACGCATCCCACGAGTGATATAGCTCAGCATGTCTACAAGTCTACTTCTGGGCATATCGTTATGGAAACATGACTTCTGGAGATAGAGTAGAGAAGGGAAGAGGAAAGGACAGAAGGTTTTAGCTGTATCTCTTTCTTTTTCATGTTTTACAAAAAGAAAGACATGGGAAATGTTAATATCTATAAAATGGTTATGAGCATGTGGGTTTCTATTGTACATTTTTCTGTATGTTTTATGTGTTAAAAGTTTTAAAAACTCAATCACAAATATATAAGGAAGGATTTTTACATATTGCCCTTAAGCTCGCATATGTAAATATTTGATTATAGTAAAAATCCCTTGAATTTGACAAAATATGATACAATTCTTCAGGGTAGGATCAGAGCAACTTCAAAGTACTTTAATTTCCAAAGTGAAAAAAGTCATATAATGAGAATAGGTGAAGGATTTAGGAAGACTCAATTCACTCAAGAAAAATGAAATGGAAGAAAAAAACTACATAATCAGAATATTCAATCACATCAAACTGGAAAGACCTTTTGGGATAATAAAGTGGAATTTGGATTCAAGGTAATGCTAGCATGTGGTATGAGGAGCAAGAAACTATTGTTTGTTATAGGAACACATTAGATTGGTCAAGTGTATACTATAGGAAAATGGTATACACTTCAGGAAAACAATAGTGAAGGGATTATGGCAAGCCAAAGCTAATATTAGTTGGCAGAAAAGGCAATTGAGTACTTGCCTGAAGGTACTATAAATTTTTCCAAAATACTATGATATCTACTGCAATCAGGAAAAGTGTATCAGCATCCCCAGAATGATATTTTTTTATGTTACCTCACATAGCCTTTAACGATTCTGCCTTTTCTATCACACAATGAGCAACGTCCCTTGAAACAACATAGTACTAAGATTATTGTATATTTGATGGATGCCTAGTGCCTCTTTCAATATAATTTATTTCAATCAGCTTTGGAAATAATTTCACTTACATTTTTATAACATTTACTTTTCTATGACAAATTGTGTAAGGATTTATTCTGGTTTAATGTATTAAATGTGTGTTCTAACACTGATATGAATAATTAAGCCTCATGCTGCAGGGCATAAGCTGATTGCTAGAGGGTTTTAAGGAGGTATGTTCCTTCTGTGCACAAAACTGTGTAATGACAAATTAAAACACACACAGAGAAAGAAAGAATCTGATGTCCATTACTCAGTAGGTACTTACATAAAAACTTCTCTGGAAATTTCTAAGTGAGAAGTTAATCCTAGAAATACTTGTAAAGTTTTATAAACTGTGCCGTTTATAAATGTACCATAGATTGGTATTTTCCTTAAAATTACTGATAAAGCAATTCATTTTTAAAGTTTTACTATTTTCTTGTATGATGTATTTCTGATTTCATTATCTCGTCTCTAAAATGCTGCTTTTCAGTTTGAGTATCAATATTTTGAAACTAAATCTGGACAAAAGCCCCCATACCCTCAAATTTGCTCATGTGTTCTTTTTCTTATTGAAGTTATTGATGTGAGTTTGAGAAGCAAACTATGCAGCACATTAAATACAGGTGCTTCTAAAGCACAATTTCATAACAGACAAATCCTCAATAAATGGACTAAAAGGATCCTAGTATACTTAAATTGATGAAGTTTAAAATTATTGCTGTGAACTAAGCATTAATAAGCTGTGTTGGTTTTAAAAGTATTATTCTATGCAAATTATTCTCTAGGGATTTATTTTTTCCAAAAATAATAATTGAAATTTCCAAGTTTGAAATAGACCATTCAGTTAACTGAGCAGAAAAGTTCATTTTAGGGCATATTTTTATCCATGCCCTCTAAATAAACTCTACTTTAGGAAGCATTCTAATTATTTAATGAAGAATATTTAATTACTCTTCATATAATAATATCACTCTCTCAAAAACTAGCAATATTGGGATTTATACAAAATCAGAGTTTTCCAGAGTCAGTAGCACCAAAATGCTCTTAACAAGCAGTCCTCATTAGAGTTGATCAGAATGGACACAATACAATGGATTACAGTGAAACTAGGAGTTCAAGCAGGCACTAGGGGAGGGCCCTTTGCTAATGAAGCAGATCAAAGGCAAAAATTTGGTCAGAATTATTTAATTCTCATTTATTTCTGGCCTGGCATTTGGTTACTCGAAGGCCAATTTGCAAAGTGATTCTGTTCGTGAGCAAAGCCCTGATAAATTAAACAATATATGTATATAAAATAATTAGCACAAACTTTTTTCTTCACCCTCCAAAGACAAAATAGACATAGGTAAGAAAGAAAGAGCTCATGTTTTTGCCATTGGAATCAAGTCATAGAAAAATGGTTAGTGTATTCCTTTATTTCTAAAGAGGGCATTGCAAAAAGTATTCCAGTTATTATTTAACACCAACATACAGTTTATATAGTAATTTGGCAAACAAAAGCTCATCTATAGTATGACACCCTGTTCATAGATATCGTAAAATAAAGAATATATATAATATGAAAATAGAACCAGAAAGAAAATTAGAAAACTACTTCTCTCTCTCTCTCTCACACACACACACTCCTTCTTAAGCTGACAAAATTTATAAGAATGTTTACTTCCATGATTTCTAAACAGAGCTCAGAAACCAAAAATCAGCCCTTAATCCTAATAAAACATCTTAAACAAATGACCGATGGATTCTTCAAAATCATCTAGAGCACACAGGATTTTAAATGTGCAGTGATTCCAACGTTTAAAAATTAAGGTATTTCACACCAATATGAAAGTGTTGGCTTCTCTTTTAAAAATAAAATTATTTTAATAGAATTGGCATTATCTGATTTTTAGGATTTAAACAGATAACACTCAGCTGTGGAATCATTTGATTGTTGTGCCTTTATCAGTGTTGATCTCTAATCTCCTTTCCAATACCTTTTATACTAGTTGGAGAATAACATCTCCACTTTCGTTTGGTTTGATTTTGAGAGTTTGCATTTTTCTAGGAAATTACTCATTCTGTCTAAATTTTCAAATTGCTGCAATTGAATTGCTATAAGAATTGCTTATGATTATTTTCCTCCTTGCTGGTATTTCCTATTATTGTTCACATATATTATTGGTTAGGCTTAAAAGAAGATGACATATTTTATTGGTAATTTAACAAGAGTTTTGGGATTTATTTACCTGTTCAATTAATGTTTATTGTCTGCTTTTATTTTATTAGTTCCTTATTCCTGATTTTATTTGATTTATTCTTTGTTCAATTTGAGAATAAACAAATTCTTTTTTTTCAAATTCTTTGATGATGAAGATATTTAAGTGTATATCTCTTTCTCTATGTTTTCTAGTTTCTCACAGCATTCACTAGACCCAATTCATTTATTTATGTTTCTTGGTTCTTAAATTTATTGCATTTATAACTTCTAAATATCAACACATCAAATAAATATAAATATTATATGTTTATATATTAAATATAAATATATACATCTTCTGATGTCGGGATCATATTAAATTTAACCCACAAATACAAGTACTTAATTAAGCAAGGACATCAAACTTTTTCTTCTCTTTTTTTTTTTTGGAGACAAAGTATAAAATAAATACTCTCACCTGTTCAACCTCAAGGGGCATCCAAACACATTCAGAAACTAATCACGGAAGAAATGCTTCCATATATACTAAATCAATATCAAACACAAATTTGAATGGTAATTTTGAAGCCACTTCATACTGAGATTTTATAAGCTTGCTAAATGAATGATATCAGTAAAACCAGCTGCCAGTATTTAGCACTTACTCAGTGGCAAGTGCTTTGAGAGACATTTGTTTGGCAAATAGTTTATAAGAATATTGATGCCAGAGACAATATACTATTTTATCCGTTGTTACACTTTGAACAAAATGGCTGAAAATTTTCTTTTACAATATTGATTTAACATAGTTTTATTGGAAACATGCAGAGAACATACAAGTACTAACACTTTGTGATTGTTTTTTGTTTAATGGCTAAGAAAATGGAATGAAAGTATTCACAAGGTTAAATTCATAAAAACTAATGAGCAATCATTACCACATGCTATGCTCTAATTCTCACAGGGATGAATGATATGTACATGGCTTTATTAAAGTATGAAAAAATTAGATAGTTCAACTTTAGGGTGTAAAATATTGACTCTCTTTAAGAACACAGAGTTTTGGGTTAGATAAATATATGTTTTCATTCAAAAAGTTTTTGTGAAATTAAACAGCTTTATTAAAAGAAAATGAAATAATTTAGAAAAATCCCTTCTTTTGGAAGAGATCTTCTCCCTGGAAAACAAGATTTTCAACTGAAAATATATACTTTTTCAATAGGAAAATCCATGTTACTAACTGGTTACAAAATCTAGGGACTTTCAATATACTTGCAAGCAATAATTTCACATATTATCAAAACATCAATTTATATAATAGCAGAACATGTAAAACTTTAAGAAATAAACCTAACAAAATAGGCAGCATCAATATTAGGAAAGGTATGAAACATTACTGAAAAACATAAAGAAAACATTAATTGAAAGACTTCTTTAAAGGAAAAATTAAATTCATTATTATGAGATGATTCTTCTTAATGTAAAATTGACTGGCATGACTGCCAATGAATATTTGATGCAAGAACAAGTTAATAATTTTAATGCAATGCAGCAATAAATCATTTTATAATTTAGACATTATCTCCATGTACATTTGTGGGAAAAAAAAGAGTATCAAATAGGCAGAATGAATTTAGAGAATATAACTAAGAGGGATGATACATGCCCATTAAAATATTAAAATATATTTTAAAGTTATAACAAATAAAATTATAGCCTTTATGCTAGAATGAACAGATGCATCAGTGGTGTAAATTATAAATTACAGAACCAGAGTTTTGTAGAGCTGATTGTTAGCTGATATAAACACAAAATAATCCTGATTGGTCAATGTCTATACTATACTTATTGTTAAATATTCAGAATATCATCTCCTGGAGTCAGGTTTATTTAATTTACGATTAAATAGCATTTTAAAAGGTTGAAAAAAATTACAACCCACTTATAAATAACATTTGAAAAACAGTCAATCATTTGGAGAAAAGAAGTAAAGAAATAAAGATTCATGACCCAAATATCAGTATAAAAATACAACAACAAAATGTATTACAAACTTCTGCATGTGTATGTGCAGATGGGCATACACAGATGCCAGTATGTAGTGCATACTCAGTGGCAAGTGCTTTGAGAGAAAAGTTTGTTTTTTTGGAAAATAGTTTATAATAAGAATATTCATGCCAGGGACAATATACTATTTTATCCATTGTTACACTTTGAACAAATTTCACAAAACTTTTTGAATGAAAACATATATTTTCATTCAAATGTTTGTGGTACTATTCACAATAGTAAAGATTTGGAATCAACCCAAATGCCCATCAATGATAGATTGGATAAAGAAAATGTGACACATATACACCATGGAATACTATGCAGCCATAAAAAAGAATTAGTTCATGTCCTTTGTAGGGACATGAATGAAGTTGGAAACCATCATTCTCAGCAAACTGATACAAGAACAGAAAATCAAACACCGCATGTTCTCACTTACAAGTGGGAGTTGAACAATGAGAACACATGGAAACAGGGAGGGGAACATCACACACCAGCACCTGTTGGGGGGCATGTGGCCAGGGGAGAGATAGCATTAGGAGAAATACCTAATGTAGATGACAGGTTGATGGGTGCAGCAAACCACTATGGCAGGTGTATACCTATGTAACAAACATGCACATTCTGCACATGTACCCCAGAACTTAAAGTATAATAGAATGCATGTTTAAATTTTTAAATGCAAAGGTAAATTACTAAACCATATCACTTCTAGGATAAATATTCTAGAATGGAATTTTGTCCTTAGCACATTTCCAGTATAGGGAGGGGAAAAAAATCTATACTTAATAACAGCTGTTACAAGTTGTTTAAAAAATTGGGAAACTTTCCCATATAAACAAGACAAAATATTTTTAAAGATATAAAATAATTTATTCTGTCCCAAGAAATATTTTATGTTTTCATCCTGAATATTCTATTTACTAAAATCTTTTGAGGCTATGGAATAGACTGGTAAAAGTTTTCTAATAACTAGAACTAAAATGTTAATGTGTTCAATATATTATCAAGTACTGTTACATACTTATAAAAGATAATATTCCCACAGTGAAAAATCAAAAAGAAAACTCAATTACCCAATAAATATAAATTCTTTAAATCACTAAAAAAGTACTTTACAATCAGGAATTTTTTTCTATTTCAGTGTAAGAAAGTTTGAGTGAAATAAAGTTTAATTATAATAATTTTTCAAAAAAACCAAATATATATTTCTCAGTTGCTTACAATCATCCAGTATTTCAAATATATGTGTGTATATATGTTTATGTGTTTATATACACACACTTACATGTATGAAGACACCTCCAGCATCCAATAATATCTGGTGCATGCATATCTAGTCATTAGCCAGGTGTTAAATTACCAGTTTCATTAACAAGAAATGTTATTGAGATGGATGTGAAAAATAAAGATAATGATACTTGAAGAAGTATGAACTTGGACACCCAGAATTCCTTCCTTGTCATGGTAGCCCTGCCATTTAATAGCTCTGTCACTTGCATGGTGCTTCACTATACCTACAAGAATTCAGTCTCTTGGATACTAAAATGCCGAGCTTTGGATTTGATACCTTTGAGATATCTAACTATTATGCCATGTGATTTTATTCTAAACGAATGTCACAATTTAATTTACATCACAAACTGCCACAGTTACATTAAGTAGGGACTCCTGAGCAAGGTAAAACAAATGTAAATATAGTCAGCGTTTTAAAAATTTACAGCACATGAAGCAGGTAGTCTCTGAAGTTGAATTTGTTGGTAGCCACAGGGCATTGTCAATGTGGGAGCTACATGTAATATTTAATATTCTTTCCCTTAATATTTAATATATTTAATGTGTTGTTTAATCAGCCATTATTAGAACGCATTCTTTAAATATCTAATTTCTGCAGGCACCAGGCTAAATCCAAAATTTCTGTAACCTAGATTAGAAAAAAATACACTCTCTTAATGTCTTTATTTATGTAATTTCCACCCCACATATTATTGCCATTGCATTTATATTCTCTCTAATGCTCATTACCCCTCCTTTATCCCTCTTCCTATCTTTCTTTATTTCATTCTCTTCCTCCCTCATTTTTGTTTTCTTTCTCAAACTTCTATTTTGATAATAAATTTATTTTCTCGATTATGTCTTGACCTAGTATGTCATGGCAACATTAACAATATATATGACATTTATAAAACCTTCAGTTCTAGCATAATGAATATGTGATGTGCTACCATTACTTTTTAATCATCAAGGCTTACACCTCTGTGGGATGCACTGGAAAATTGATGCCATCTAAAATGTTTTTCCTTTTTTATTACTCTTTTAATCCCGAATTTATAGTTTATTTCAAATGTACTTTGCCAGGGGAATTTATTTTTCCTCTTCTGGTTTCTCTACGTCTTTCATACTGTTTATTGATCTGAGCACTATAGATTTGTATATTTTTAGAAAGAGTTTAAAACTTCATTTCTAGATACTCAACAAACTTCCATTGAACTGCTATTTAGGAAAATAGTAATAAAATTTTAGATTTAGAAAGAAGTTAATGCTTCGGTAATATTCAATAGTTAAAGAAAATGAAATCAAGCATATCTGATTCTTTGGTTAAATCCAAGTGTGTAAATAATATTTTACAATTACATATGATCTTTCAAATATTAATATGACTATTTGAATCATTAAAAGAGATAACCTTCATCTGATGATAAACATTTTCTTTTATTTATAGCCATAAATCTTAATTTACTGATGAGTCAAATTTGAGAAAAATCTATAAAGCAATGCAAGCAAATTCAGTCATTGAGAGAGATGCCAGAAGTCTTCTCTAGATTTTCAGTGTTTTTCACCAACACGACTACCTTATCTCTGCCAAAAGGAAATAAAGCAAACTTTAATTATTTTCGAAAAAGTTAATAAAAAAAAAGTAATTCTAATTCCACCCAAATGAAACACTACAATTTATTTGAGTGGGGTTTACATAAGGTTACTTCAATTAATGAAAGTTGGGTTGAGCAAAGAAATGTTTAACTATTTATGGGTTTATAACTTTCTGTATCAAACTATACAGCACAGGAAACTTAATTTTGGTGTTATGTAAATATTCTCAATTCTTATAATGACAGAGAGAATAAAGAGGAAAGAGGAGAAAATGTTCAGGGGTGAATATATCATATACTTAAAAATGATTTTTTAAAATACAGTGTATTTAATGCAAAAAGAAAGAAAAGTACCAGTAGAGGTTCTCTAACACACTGATTACAAAGTTAATTAATCTTCTAACCCTCTGCCCCCACTTAATCATGAGAGGAGAAATCATGAGAGCCACTGGAATTCTGGGGCATTTGTGTAATAAGCACAAGTTAAATATTCCAACATCATTCAACTTTGTAGATAGTTGCTGACATACTCTAACCAAGGCTTTCAGAGTTACTATGGACCTTCCCACCACAATGCTGATTTGGAGGTGACAAAATATCATTGCACTGTTCAAACCCACAATCCCAGAGCTCACATTACCTATGAATCAATTGTGTACTTGACAGAATCACTATTTAAATGTATGAATCAATGAGATACAGTCAGTTGAGGTTACAGCCATTTTGAGTACGAAAACAAATTGCTTTGTCATAGTTGTTGTAGTTGTTCTTGGATTATGGATTATGATACACTTCAATGGTCAGTTTCTTTATTGTGAATGGATTAGGGAAATACTCAAAAAATAATACTCAGTTTTTAAAAAGCTTTCAAGACATGAGTAGCACTTTTGGTTAACTTCTAGATTATTTTTCTTCTTCCACCCCCATTTTTTGTGAATTACCCAAATTATGATATTTAAATAACATTTGTGCCATTACAAGCAACTTAAAGTTTAGCAATAAGATTCTAATCACAAGATATATCAAATGTGGCAAATTGTGAATTAATAATATATACTTTTTTAAATCTAGATTTTTTGGTGCCTAATAGAATATTAGGTTACCTTGTGTGCCCCACTCATCTTTTTTATAAAGAAATGTATAGAATTATATAACTCAAGTATTCACCTTTCAAGATTTTTGAAGTTACTTAGAAAATTATAAATTTTCTTTCAAATGTCATTTTGTATCTATATATATCTAAATATTTCTCAAAAAAGCCATTGACTTAGGATCAGAAAAATGACACAAAACTGCCACATTTTTACTTCATCCTCAATAAGTTACTCAAAGTAATTTACCATAAGCTGACTATTTTCCACGCATATTTGAGAGTTTGAGAGTATTCAGTCAAAATAGAAACAATCATCTCATAGACTAGATGATTTTTAACACACTCAAAATACATAACTGTAAGTTAGCTACTTAAGAGAGAAGGAAGAATTATGATATAGACACTTAGATATTTATTAGAAACAGACTTAATTTTGTAGAAAGTAAAGTAACTACTTGTGATATTACAATCTCTAAGTAAGGAAAACTGAAACATTTTGTCTGATGCTTTCTCCCATAAGGCAGTGGTTCTCAAATGTCTAAGTGGTTCTCAAATTTAATCAGTATTACTAGGAAGACTGATTTTAATAGGTATAATATGCATTTCCAACAACTTTCCAAGTGCTATGGTCTGAATGTATCCCCACAAAAGCATGTGTAGGACACTTGATCCCCAATACATCAGTGTTGGGAAGTGGCATCTAAGGAGAGATGATTAGGCCATGAGAGCTCTGCCCTCACGAATAGATCAGTGTTATTACAGGAGCGGGTCCATTATTGTGAGACTGGGTTTCCTATTAAGGGAATATCTCTTTCTCTCTCTCTCTCTCACCCTCTCATGCTCTCTTGCCTTCCATGGGATGATGCAGCAAGAAGCCATTGCTAGTTGCTGGCACCTTAATAGTGTACTTCTCAGTATCTAGAAATGTGAGAAATTTGTTTCAAGTTACTTAGTCTCTACTAATCTGGTATAGCAAAACAGAACCAACTAACACACCCAGGGATGCTGATGGAGTTTTTTCTTGGACCACATTTTCTGAACTACTGCTTTAAGAAATTGAGTTTGTAGGCCAAGTGTGATGGCTCACACCTGTAATCTCAGCACTTTGGGAGGCCAAGGGGGTGGATCTCTTGAGGTCAGGAGTTGGAGACCAGCCTGGCCAATATGGTGAAACCCCATCTCTACTAAAAATAAAAAATAGCTGGATGTGGTGATGCATACCTGTAATTCCAGTTACTCGGGAGGCTGAGGCAGGAGAATCGCTTGAACCCAGGAGACGGAGGTTGCAGTGAGCTTAGATTAAGTCACTGAACTCTAGCCTGGGCGACAGAGCAAGACTCTGTCTCAAAAACACAGAAATTGGGTTTGTAGTATCATTGCTATACTTAAAAATCAAATTAAACTTCTGCCTACAGAACAGTACAATTTGAACTCCAGATTATTGTGCAGAATGGCTAGTCTTTCCAAAGTATTATTAACTAATGCTTGATAAAAATTTGCTTCTTTATAAAATTACATTTCATGAAAAATCAGCAACATATGTTATTAAACTTCAAAGTTTATAAAATTACCAATGTCTTTTTAAAAAATATTTGTGGATACATATTTTATTTTTATTATTATATATCTTTTCCATCTGATTTTCAATAAAACTGACAAAAACAAGCAATGGGGAAAAGACTCTCTACTTAGTCAACGGTGCTGGGATAACTGGCTAGCCATATGCAGATGATTAAAGCAGGACCTCTTCCTTACACCACATACAAAAGTCAACTGAAGATGGATTAAATAGTTAAATGTAAAACCTAAAACTATGAAAACCTTAGGAAACAACATAGGCAATACCATCCTGCACATAGGAAAAGGCAAACATTTCATGACAGATACCAAAAGCAATCACAACAAAAGCAAAAATTAACAAGTGGGATCCAATTAAAATGAGGTTATTTGTTTTCCTACACAGCAAAAGAGTCTGTCAGCAGAGTAAATAGACAACCTACAAAATGTGAGAAAACTTCTGCAAACTATGCATCTGACAAAGTTCTGATATACAGCATCCATAAGGAACTTAAACAAATTTACAAAAGAAAAACGAACAACCTCATTAGAAAGCGGGAAAAGGACATTAATTGACATTTCTCAAAAAAAGACGTGGATGTACCCAACAAGCATCTGAAATAAAAGCTCAAAATCACTAACCATTAGAGGAATGCCCATCAAAACCACAATGAAGGCCAGGCGCGGTGACTCATGCCTGTAATCCCATCACTTTTGGAGGTCGAGGCAGGTGGATCACTCGAGGCCAGGAGTTCCAGACAAGCCTGGCCAACAGTGTGAAATCCTGTCTCTGCTAAAAATGCAAAAATTAGCTGGGCGTGGTGGTGCACGCCTGTAATCCCAATTACTCAGGAGGCTGAGGCACGGATCCCTTGAACCTGGGAGGCAGAGGTTCCAGTGAGCCGAGATTGCACCACTGCATTCCAACCAGAGCAACAAAGCCAGAAACACAGACACACACAGACACACACACACACACACACACACACACACACACAAATGAGATATCATACATTTAAATGCCAGTATTAAAAAAATTTACCAACATCTTTACATTCCTTTGTCTTGAAACCTTTCCATAGATTCCTTGTCAACCGTAGATAAGATCTAAAAGTTGTACTCTTGTTTACTGTGCCCTCCATCACCTTTCTGCTCCTCATGTTTTTAATCTGAGTCACTGCCTCTGCCTTCTTCTTCTATGTTAAATACTTTTAATCATTGATGATATGGAAGGGATTATCCAGTTTGTGAATGTAAGTCTTGCCTTCCACTTAGAATACATTTATTCCTTCTTCTTAGGAACTCCAAAATGATTTCTTTCAGGTTTCAGCTAAATTGTCACTTCAGCCATCCTGGTCCCTAAGACCAGATTGAGGATCATCCTATATGCTCCATTGCACTCTGCAATGACCTCAAGATTCTTGCTTGATAGATTATTCATTTTCCTGACTAATATACTGTTGAAATCTCTGCACTACTACAGACTTAAATGTATTTTAGTATTGGGAGATTTTAAATATCTAAACCTCAGATAGGCATCTCACTTCATAATCTTCAATTACTATCAGTTGTGGTTTAAACTAAAATATTTTCTCTTAGGAGCAGACTCAACCTAGTCTGAACAAGTGTCTTGGGTCTTGGGGTGGGGGAGTTACTTCAAGTTTTCATTAAACATTTCCAACCCTCCTTCCCCAGTTAACCTGGCAAATAGTTATGCTAATGAAAGATATGATCCAAACATTCTCTCTGGAAGTTCTGTTCTTATTACTTGTTGGAGTTCTTCCTCCAAGGTTTCATTTGTGGCCTGATGAGTTTTAAGTTTGTTTGTCCTCTGCTAATGTAAATACATATTGTAGTCAGCCCATCTCATATACCACAAGTTGACTCTCTTTCTACTCAGTGTTGTTGCACTATTATTTTCTTTGGTCTTCCAACAACTACATCAATAAAAAAAATTATAATCAACACAAAGTTCTCATAAAAGTGGGTTTCCTTTTATATGGAACTACTCTTATTAGTTATATTTATATGTAGAGAGAAATTATATATAAGATAATCTATAAGGTTATCTATAAGGTAATCTATAAAATATATGTATATTTTATATTATATTTTAAACATATGTATATATGTAGATTACCTTATAGAAGAATATATATAATATCTATATAGAGAAATATAGAATTCTATATTATATATAAAATTTGTAATATTTCCAAATTTAAAACACTTACACACAAATCAATATTTTCATGACTTTTTAATATTCAAACCTGAGGTACATTAATACAATGGTTGTCTATTCTGACAGCTCTTTAGAGTTAATCTAGGAACTTTTATAAAATATCCATGCTGGATTCTAGTTCCAGAAGTGTTTATATAATTTTTTATTGACATGTACCAGGCATCTGCATGTTTGTATGTTTCCAGGTGATGCTAACGTCTAGTCAAGATTGATAACCGCTGTGTTAGAAGCCCTTAAAGTCATTTTATGCCTGGAATTCCTTCCTTGAAATATTCTTAAATCATTAAAAAGAAACAAGTTTGAAAGAAAATAGTTTTCTACAAGTTTACATAATGTTTAACCATAAGGATACTAAATAAAAGTTTTCTGTTGGGAGCCAGGAGTATTTGTTATTATTTATAACTGGTAAGAGATAAATTTCCCAACAGATGATCATTTTGCTGCTAGAAATTATTTCACCTGACTTACATTCCTCAGAATAGCAATAATATAACACTGAAAGTAACTCATTTTGAGATCCTTTTCCTAAAGTTTGATAAGTAGAAGAAGTAAGCTACATTAGCTTTATCTAGAAACTCAAAAATTCTAACAATGGGAAAAGATCGCTGAGGCTGGGCACAGTGGTTCATGTCTGCAATCCCAGCACTTGGGGAAGCTGAGGCAGGTGGATTACCAGGTCAGGAATTTGAGATCAGCCTGACCAACATGGTGAAACCCCGTCTCTACTAAAACTGCAAAAATTAGCCAGATGTGGTGGTGCGCACCTGTTATCCCAGCTACTCAGGAGGCTGAGGCAGGAGAATCGCTTGTTCCTGGAGGCAGAGGTTGCAGTGAGCCAAGATCACACTGCTGTGTTTTAGCCGGGGTGACAGAGCGAGACTCAGTCTCAAAAAAAAAAAAAAGATAGCTGAGGCTATGTCTTCCAGTGGTATAGGGGTTTATACCTTATAAGAATAGGCAATTGAAATGAACTCCTAGATTCAGCAAGTGTCTATAATTAATAATGATGAAATTACAAGAAAAGTACAGGACCAAGTGAATTTCAAGTGTCATTAAACACTGAGATAAACTAGAATGGCAAATGAGAAGAGCGGTGATAGTATAAGACTAGTGTTCCAACAGATACAAAGAGAAACCACTGAAGTACAGCAGTGCTCATTTTTGTGTGTTATACTTTCTTAATGTCTTAAATGCTATACTAATCTTGAATTTTCAGGAATTTTTCACTTCCAGGACATTTTAACTAATTTAAGAAATACTATATAACAGGTCAAATGTTTGTTGGCAAATCCCAACACTTCTCTGAAATAAATTTACTATGTTTTCCAGTGGCATAATCTCTACCAGAAAGTATAAATGTTTCCACAGTAAAATATTATTTTACCAAGTACCAGAAAATATTACAAAAACACAATATTGGAGTCGATCCTGATAGGGATTAAGGAGAGATAAAAGCTGGTTCACATTCCTTCTTTAAAAAAAAAATACAAATATGAAATGCCATACCTGAGAGACTATTTTTATACAAAATAATTAGATATTAAGTACTTTGGTGTGCATTTTTTATACAAAAGCTATAAGAAGCTTAAACTGATAATCACTATGTTTCCTCACATATCAAAAGATGGGAATGTCTTTAAAAAATTAAATCACACATTTCTGTGATTTGTTTATCATTTTGCGCAAATTCGCAATTGAAGAATGACTCTTGTTCTAAATTAGATATTGCATGCTAATTTGCATTTTATAAGCCATCCATAAAAGAACTTTATAAGAAATTTTAGGGAGTCAATATTAGTATTTTTTCACTTGCATTATAAACATTCAATCATGAATCATTCTGTGTCTTGTTCAACATTTGACCATAGAGGCAATAATATATCATTTGCTCACATCTCATCTTTTCTAGGTAGACAAAATAAAGCTCAAATTAAAATAATTAAGAACCATTTTGATAAATTTTATAAAAACAAGTATGCTGGCACAAACACTTTGTTAAATTCTTAAGAATTATCTGCTAAAGGCTGGGCATGGTGGCTCATGCCTGTAATCCTAGCACTTTGGGAGGTCAAGGGAGGCAGATCACAAAGTCAAGAAATCAAGACCATCCTAGCTAACACAGGGATCCCCATCTCTACTAAAAATACAAAAAATTAGTTGGACGTGGTGGCAGGTGCCTGTAATCCCAGCTACTCGGGATGCTGAGGCAGGAGAATTGCTTGAACTCGGGAGGCAGAGGTTGCAGTAAGCCGAGATTTCACCAGTGCTCTCCAGCCTGGGCAACAGAGCCAGACTCAGTCTCAAAAAAAAAAAAAAAGAAAAAAATTATCTGCTAAAGCTAAACATATCAGCTTTATGATCTAAAATTATACTCCAAGAGAAATGAGTACATAATACTCAACAGAAGGTATACATGAGAATGTCATAATAGCACCAAACCAGAAACAACCCAAACTTCCATCCATAGTAGAGTGGATAATAAATTGCATACTGAATTTTGTATAATGAGACACTGCAGAGTAATAAAAACAATAGGCTTCTGCAACATTCAGACATAATATTAAGCAAAAAATTAAAAAAAAATAAAACTAACAGACATGAAAGAATACCTACTGTAGGACTCTATTTATTCTATTCATATAAATTTCAAAGGCAAAACTAATTCATAGAGAAATATACAAGAGTAGTTGCCATCAGAAGATGGTATTTCAACAGTATATAATAATTAGTCAGAAGTGGCAAGAGTAAACTTCTGAAGTTCAGGAGATATTTTGTGTCATCATCTGAGTGGTAGCACTGTTAAGTATATACAAATCTAAATATGGATTGAAGTATACAATGAAGCACTTTATATCACTTCAATTTTCCCTCACAGGAATGAGCAGGAAATAAATCAATAAATAAATTCAATTAAAACTTAAAAATTGATATGTTTTAACATTTTTCTGTAGTCATACAATCTGGGTACTGATAGCAATATTTTCAGAAATGGCATTTCATATACATGGTCAGCACATGATTTAAATTCTCTATTACAATTCTTTAAAAAAAACAGCATCAACATTCTCTTACCAGAAAAAAAAAACTTTAAAATATAGATTAATAACAAAAGAAAAAATGAGTTTATTATACTTCATTATTTATAACTAAAAATGACAGTTAATAAGATCTTTAACATTGTGCATTTCAAGACAGGCCAAGTTGGCTGATATGTACAGCAACAGTTAATTCTAAAGCCTAGAGCAGGTTTTCCCAAATTGTGTTTCCCAGAATATAAGAAGGTATTCAAAACTTTCTCTAGTCCATTTAGCTGGGAAATTCTAGGTTAAGCAAAGTTTATAATGTTTCTCAGACTTTAATATGCTCTTGTGCATTGTGGATTTCCACAGAAGCATAATATGCAGTTTTCTCCAAATGACTTAGTCATTAGAATCCTTTTTCAGTAGAATATTTCACAGAAATAATGTTCTCTGGAGCAATGAATGTCGACTCCTAGGAGGTGAATAAGGGACTTTATTGTATCAATCAAAAGAAAAATTCATAAAATCTTGAGGAACAGTTTTTCAAAGAGAGGGACACTGGGCACAAAAATGGGCTTTTAACTGTAGCAACATAAACCAATTTTATTTATGTTCTTAAGGAGGGTGTTTTTCATTATAACGATGGACTTAAACAATGGCTGAAATTTCATGGGGAGAATTAAAGATACTGTACTTACTTTTGGAGAACACACACTTATTTAGAACATCCAGTTTTGAAAATATAGGAATTGAAATTCTAGTAGAATTGATAGAAATATGCTTGCAGTAGAAATGTATGTATTTAAAATACACACAAATGTTACATGTATAAGTATGACAATCGAACATTTTACACAAATACATTAGAAAAATATATCTCTAATATGTGGAATCTCTTATCTACCCTTTGTTAGAAGACCAGAGTTTTATTCACAAGTCTACTACTATCTGATTGTAGCAACCCAGACAAGTGCATATAATGCCTTAAATTTTTCATTAGTAAAATGAAGCTATTACCCTTGTGGTCAGATAAGCTACATTTCAACTTTTACTTTCAGTGATGCTTTCGTAGTGGTTTTATAAATTAATGCAATAGTGCTTCCAAATATTTAATTTGCTATCCAGAAAATAATTTCTGAATCATCCTCAATTTTTTTTTTGTTTGTTTGTTTTTTGTTTTTTTGAGACGGATTTGGAGTGCAGTGGCCGGATCTCAGCTCACTGCAAGCTCCGCCTCCTGGGTTTACGCCATTCTCCTGCCTCAGCCTCCCAAGTAGCTGGGACTA
>NW_012118487.1:25652857-25702011 GCF_000951035.1 Colobus angolensis palliatus | reverse complement strand
CTTAATTTATGGAACTAGCTAAAAACATTTGAAATCAAAATTCACAAATCACTAGGTTGTTGTAGGAGAACCTTAAGAACAATCATCCAATAATTCAACTTTTCTTAAGCAATGAAAACATTCTCCTCCAACAAAACTCATGAGTCACAATATATAAATATAAATAATATATTTATTACATATATATTATAATAGACATATAATCAGAAATGCTTTAGGTGAAATGGGAGTAGGCAATCAAAAGGGCTTGCTGCTCAACCTTCTGTTTGTCTTGCATTTTCCTGTATCATTTCTTGGTCATACCCAAGTAACCTTAAAGCTCAACATAAAACAGAATGGAAACTAGAAATCTGGTGCAGTGACTCATAGATGTCTACATACTCTTTCCCTTAGTATCTCTACAACTTGACTAATGTGTGTTCTCCATTCAAAGGAAAGAAATAGTTCTTGTGGACAAGTAATGTAGCTTTAATTTTTTTCCAAAATAATATTGCTTAAGTATGAACAAGTTTACTATAGGTTATAAAAGATGTTCACATATATCTCCTATATAACTATAAATCAAAAATAAAGTTATGGGATTAATACAAAATTTTTTTAAAGTTAACAACATTCAATTGATGAAATGAAAGTGATACAATGAGTGATACATGACTGAATCTATATTAACACTTGCTACCCATCATACCTACAGAAATGCAGAACTCAGTAGGATTCGTTATCCTTTGTTGTTTTATTCTTTAAGATGAAATAGTAGTTTGTTTTTAAGACTTGTTAAAATCTAAAATACAAGATGATAAAGCAAGAGATATCTTCTCATTACAAGAGTTACATCTTTTTATACTATTGCTTTTCCTAGAGATTTAATTTACTTTTTTCAGTGTTATTTCTGCCATTTCTAGTTTGCGTATAGTTAATCTTCTCAGATAAATGAGTTATAGGGATAATATATCAGGGAAGTACTGTTTTAAATCTTAAATTGGGTGTAACTGATTATCCTTAGTGGCTGATAAATTGACTGCAATAGAGAAGAGGAATTTCTACTTTTTTTAGCAATGAAACATTAGTGAAATAAACATGGTGTGTATATATCTATGTGTGTACATGTATATATTTGTGTGTATATGTAATATTTAAGTGCATTTCAATAAGATATACAATTATTTTAATCATATGTAACTTGTATCAAGTTATAACTTTCAATTAATTTATTACTAAATGTTTAAAATTTCTGTCCAAGTATGGACCTTTTATTGTCATAATCAACACTGTTTTCTATAAAATTATATTAAACTGGAAAACAGTAGCTTTAATTAGCTTAAAATTTTACAATGATATAAAATAAGCATTTCTATAAATAATTATATATACTTTATAGTGTTAATAAAATGTAAAGCACTTCAACAACTTAAAAATGAAAAGGAAAACAATTTACAACAATGGCAAAAGATTCGAGTAGACACTTCACAAAGGAAAATTTATGAAAAGTCAGAATGCGAAAGAAAAAAGCTTGAAGTTACTAGTTAACAAGAAAGTTAAATTAAAACTACAATGGATAACACTACACAATCTCCAGAATGTCTGAAATTAAAAAGACCGAAACAGCAAATATTGCCAAAAATGTGGACCACCTGGAAATTTCATACATTGCTATTGGGTATGTGAAATTGTACATCTATAGAAAAAGTTCTGGTAGTTTCTTATTAGTAACAATGCCTGCACTATGAGTCAGCAATCCACTCCTAGTATTGACCCAAGGGAAACTGCAATAACCACAAAAATATTGCATAAGGATGTTCATAGCAGTTTTATTTATAAGAATCCCAATCCAGTTTCCATCATAGTAAAAGGAACTGAAGACAAAAATAACCAAAAAACAAAAAATGCAGTTATCTACACTGGGTAGTAGTCCTCTAACTAGATATATAAAAAGGAATGCACTACTGATAATCAAAATGGCATAGATGAATCTCAATATTATTCTGAGTGGAAAACATATTACATAAATCTGCTGTATGGTATGATCCCATTTACATGAAAATTTTAAAACAGATAAAATGTTATCATAGTTAAAAAAAAAAATCAGAACATGGGTTGCCCTAGAAGAAATGGAAGCAGGGATTGACAGAGAAAAGGCCTGAGAGAAATGTTTGAGGGGATGATGACATTCCATATCTTCATGCATCTATATATTGATGTATTTTGCAAAAATATACACTTTTGCTCAAGACTGAGAGAATATGCATGCCACATCTGGACTGTCCATTGTATGAAAAATGATTGGGATGCAATGAGTGAATGCAAAATGATTCAATGAAATCCCAGTCAAAACCCCAGAAAGTTATCTGTGGCTATCAATAAACTGATTCTAAGGTTAGACAGGCAAAAGCCCCAGAATAGTCAACTCAATATTGAAAGAAAAGAACAAGATCAGAGGACTAGCAACATTAACCTTCAAGACTTACTATTATATAAAGTTATAGTAAATAAGACTGTCTGGTATTGGTGAAAGAACAGACAAACATATCAATAGAACATAATGAGAGTCCAGAAATAAAATCACATAAATATTACCAACTGATCTCTGAAAAAGTTGCAAAAGCAATACAATCGAGCAAAAATAGTATTTTCAACAAATGTTTCTGGAACAACTGCACTTCTACATGCAAAAACAGCAACAAAAAGAATACACACACAGACTTTAAATCCTTCACAAAAATTAACTCAAAAAAGATCATAGAACTAAATGCAAAAAACAAAACTATAAAACTTAAAGATGATAAAATAGAAGATCTTTTGCTTCTTTTTCTCTTTAGTAGGACGTGATTGTATAATTTTTTAGGTGCATATTATAGTTTGATACATGCATACAACACGTAATCAAATCAGGATAGCTGGGATAGTTATCATCTCGAACATTTATCATTTCTTTGTGTAGTAGCATTCTAAATATTTTCTTTCAGCTATTTTGAAACATACAATAAGTTTTGTTAATTATAGCACACTAAGTGTCTACATAAATCCAAAGGATTTAAGAAAAGGAAAATAATTGAATTGAAGAAATATTAAAGTATATAAAATGTCCAACTGTGTAAAACTATTGTTTCAGGCAGAATCAAATGTGAGAGTCTCAGCATTAATTTAAATGAATTATTCATAGTTTGTATTGTTAACATAGAATACAAACACTTTTCAATAAAAATGTTATGCCTGTCCTGGCAAGAATGTATTCACAATAAATTTATGATCCACAAAAAATAAGATAACGTAGGAGCAAATCTAGATAACCATTGGTATGGTAATGACCTTTTAAATATAACACCAAAGGCGCAGTCCATGAAAGAAATAATTGATAAGCTGGACTGCATTAAAATTAAAAATTTCTTCTATAGAAATAAACACTGTCAAAAGAATGAGAAGACAAACTATAGTCTGAGAAAAAATATTTACAAAAGATATATCTGATAAAGGGCTGTTACCCAAAATATACAATGAACTTGATAAACACAACAAAAAGAAAACTGACAACCCAATTATAAAATGGGCAAAAGAGCTGAACAGACACTATCATTAAAGATACACAATTGACAAAATACATTTTCTGTTTTCATAGATATTAAACATCCTATATCACTAGGGAATAGCAAATTAAAACTATAGCATCCACCATTTGGATAGCCAAAATGCAAAGTACCGACAACACCAAATGTTGGTGAGGATAGTGGAGCAATAGGAACTCTCATTCATTGCTAGTGGGAATGAAAAATTGTACAGCCACTGTAGAATACAGTTTGGCAGTTTCTTAGTAAACTAAACATATGTTGACCATATGATTCAGCGATCATGCTCCTTGGTATTTACCCAAAAGAGTTGAAAATGTATGTCCACAGAAAAATCTGCATGGAGATGTTTATAGCAACTTTACTCATAATTGGCAAAACTTGGAAGTAAACAAGATGTCCTTTAGTAGTGAATGTAAAAACAAACTGTGGTACATTCAGAAAATGTAGTATTATTCAGCACTAAAAATAAATGAGCTATTGCACTATGAAAATACATAGAGAAAACTTCAATGCATATTACTAAATGAAAGAAGACAGTCTCAGAAGGTATATACTGTATGATTCCAACTATATGATGTTTGGTGAAAATGAAAGATGAAGAGGCAAAGCACAGATATTTAGGGCAATGAAACTGTTTTGTATGATACTATAGTGGTGGATACATGTCATTATACATTTGTCAAAATCCTTAGAATATAAAACACAAAGAGTGACTCTATTACAAGCTATGGACTTTGGGTGATAATAAGGTGTATTCAGTGTAGATTCATTGACTGTAAATGTACCACTCTGATACAGGATGTTAATAATGAGAGGGCTGTGCATGTGTGGGGGAGTGGGTATAGAGTGACTCTTTGTACTCTGCTCAATTTAGCTGTGAACCTAAAATTCTCTGAAAACAATGCTTGTTTTAGAAAAAAGCAGTGAGAAAGAGCAAAGAGGCCCTTAACTCAAGAGAAAACAAACCACACTGCTGGCATTTCTGATAACATATGAGAGCATGATTTTGACAGCCTGTTGGAAATAGATATTTATTGTTGGGTGTTTCTACTTACTGACTGTATTATGAGTAACAGACTCAGCTTTGAAAGGGGCCATGGTTTTTACAAACACAGCTGATAAACACACAATTGCCTTCAGACAGCCAGGTGGCTAGTTCAATGTCTTAGACTAAGCATGCTTTTCTTGTACCAGTCTGGCAAACATACTTAATCACTGGCATTTATTTTCTTGTAGACTACCTCCTATAAAGCAAACTTTGCATTGGCTCCCCCTGAAGAACTATCCCTCTGTTGCACATCTAAATAAGGTTTTGAAGTATGTTTTCAGTTAATTCATTGGAGATGTTTGTTTCAACAGCAGTCAGGGCAAGTCAAGCTGTGTATTTAAGAACTTGATTTGAACTGTTTTATTCAGTACTTCACGAGTAGTAGGTACTTAATAAATATTTGCTGAAATATTGAGTGAATGTGCATTTTTCATTGTTAAAAGCTGAACTTAAAGAAAAGTGTTAATTTGGGGGAGAGAACTTTAAAGGAAAACAACGGTTCTGGAAGACAGAAAATCTGGGGTTCTATTCTCAGCTGAAAAGTGTCTGGCTGTGTCATCACCAACTTAAAAATCTCTGCCTCTCAGGCTCTTTGTTTTCCCATTTGTATTACATTTTTTAAAAAATAGAAATTTCTACTATTTTATAAAACTCAGTTCATATGCAAAAGAACTAAGGTAAGAAATAATGGAATAAGTAATATTAGTTACAAATAAAATCCTTTCAGTTGTGGCTTGTGTACTGTAGGGTTTTTAATCTCTTAAACATGCTGAATGTCAAGCTCATAAACCAGAATATTTCTTTTCATTTGTAACACAGAGCTTTGTTAATTGAAGTCACAATGGAATTTTTAATAATAAAACATGCAGAAAATAACTTAGAATTAATTCACACATTGAAGGAGTGACAGCAAAAGCCAACTTGCCAATGGATCAATATCAATGATTAGAAAACATATCTTTACTGATTCACCTATTTTTAACTCATAACCCTTTTTCCTACATATACATGTTTGGAGTATCCACATAGAGGCCTCTTGAAAACAACCACACCTATATTTTATTTTTTGAATAAGTGGAAGCACTTTGCAAAGTGCTTAATTAATGCAGATTCAGGTGTGTTGATTGTTTTTCTTTAGCTAATCATTACGATCTAGCACTACTGTTTCCACAGAAATTGTGAGAAAAGACAAAGCGATCTAATGGTAAAAAGACTTTGGAAGTCCAACAGAAAATAAATAATTAAACAGTAACCTGCTTAACTCACCTACGTCCTAATATTCTGATGCTTCTTTATTTGTAAAAGGATCAGTGACTCTTCCTGGAAACAAGGGTAAATCCACATAGTTTTTCAACTATTGAAACAATTATGTATATTTTGTTATATATATACACACACACAATATAGAAAGAGGGAGTGGGGTAAGAGAAAGTGTTGTGTTTCAGGTCACTTGAAAATTTGTATTTGGGTGGTAGAAAACATCGTATGTGCCTAAGGCTGGCACATAATTGGAGTGTTCTGGACTCCTGAGAAGCTTGGCTTTAATATACTATACACATTTGACTTTATTTGCCTACTTTGACTTATTTGTGTCGAATAGATGTGAATAGAATAATAATGCAACACTTTAGCATTTCAAAACTTCAAACTTGCAAAGGAAAGCAGCTCTATTTTGTCAAGTTATGGTTACTTTTAAAGCTTTAAGCAAAATATTTTAACGTAGGGTCATAAAGGTGTAAAAGAGCAACTGATTTTGCATACCACCTACAGAGCTATAATAATAATATTGTTTTGGGAATGCATTGTCAAAGATCAAAAGACCATTTTCTGTAGTAGGTCTTTATCTTGAGAATTTTAGAAGTCAGATATATCCCTTTATTTACTTGCTTTATTTAAGCAAAGCAATTCAGTCCATTGAATGCCAGTTTTCTCTAGAATAGCAAATAAAGTTGTCCTGAAGGAATATACATACAAACAACACATTCAAAGATCAACAAAACTTTGCATTTTCTTAAAACTCTTAAAAGGACAAAACTAGGTAAAAGTTAGAATGAAGCTATAAACAAGTATCTTGTTTTCAGATTACTCTGTGCACACAGCATTTTAGCTTCGACCTTAAGCAAATGTATTTAGTGGCAATTGTGACCTTCAGTATGTAATAGGTGGTACTCTCAATGTGTATTGGTAGCCACTTCTCCATGGGTCTCTAATGTTTCTGCACATCTTGTGAGCAGAGACAGTAACCTCCATTTGTTCTGGACCATCTCTCTATTCAAGGATGCTTATATAGCAAAGTCTTGGAACATACAGAAAATGTCTCTCTCTTAAGCAAAAGGCTACTGTATTCACAGCCTTGTAAGATGGAAATTGTATCTCCACTTGGAACAAAGGAAATGACCACTTACTGTCCCCTATAATAAAGAGAATGTTTTTCTCTAGAGCAAAGAACAAACAGGCTCATACAACAAACCTGGTGTTCTTCAACTCACAGGTCTTCTCGTATAACATACTCTATGGTGTGCACTAGTGTAACCTGCATTGCCCTGTGGAAACTGGGCTTACAAAACTAGCCCAAATGATGACACTGGCTACCGCTACTACTGTGAAGAATGAACTGCCCTTTGTCTTTGACCCAGGAGTCTTTTGTTTTCTATCACTACTCATGAAACTATGTGTGACAGGCTATCTTAAGAGCTTGCAAAGAGGATTAAAATCTCAGACCTTTCACAATTCTTGATATTATTCAGTCACTCACTGGAGTAAAGCTTGCTTAAATGTTTCCCTTCCTGACTAGAGCTTGAAAGGTGAAAAGAGAACAGAGGAGCTCAGTTAAAAAACAATACTACCCCTTGTCAACGGAATCATCATTATAACACAGAGTTCCTTTCAGGCAATTAGCATGATAATTTTAACAATAAAAAAGCATCTAGCCTATGGGTAATCCAGGTAGAGAGTATTTGTAATAAAACGAGTTGCTTTTAATATTTTCTCCCCTCCTCAGATTTATTGAGGTAAAACTGACAGAAAATGGTATATATTTAAAATGTACAACTTGATGTTTCATATACATTCTGAAATGATCATCACCATCAGTTAACATATCCATTACCTCACATATTTACCATTTATTTCCTTTCTGTATGCTTGTGTGGTGAGAACACTTAAGATCTACCCTATTAACAAATTTCAAGTATACAATAGTGTTAATGATAGCCTCCATACTGTATATTAGATATCCAGAACTTATTCATCTGGCATAACTGAAACTTTTTCAAACATCCTCATGATTAGATTTTTGCCTAGGCCTCTTAAATGACCGTGAAAGCATTTTTGCTGAAACTCAAATATTTCTTAGATTCATTTTTCCCATCTATAAAAAATATGGGACTATTATGTGCACTTTGATCTTGTTAACCTAGGACTGATTTTTTCATTATTCTTCAATAGTTCTTGCACAATCACAAAAATAGGGATAGGATGGTGCCATTTAAAGATGAGATATAATTTGTCAGTAAAAAAATAAATTTTTCAAACATAATTTATTTTATCAGAAAAAATTATGAGATTTATCGATAATATTCAGCCTTTTTGGTATATGCAGAACAAACATATCAATATATTAATTAGTATAATCCTTACTATTTAGTTAATTCATTCTTTAACTAATATTCTTTTAACTCCTCTCACCATGGACATATTTGCTCTCAGATGGTGGTCCACATTGCTTCCCGACCTCTGCAAAATACATTAACATTTTAAAGACTTTTCTTGAATATGCTGCCAGCAATCACATATTTCAGAAGGGAGAGCAAATTTTTTTTTCTGTCAGGAATTAATGTTCCTGAATCGGCCTGAAGGTTCACAGCCTCTAAGCAGTCAAAAGTTTTGATGTTTTCTTTAATGTTTGTCTCTTTCCCTAGAGTTCTCTAGTGCCAGTTTTCAACAATCCACATCTATCACTCTTTTAATATCAAAAGTTAAAAAAATCACATCCCACAAAGGAATTCTTTGAATTATACTGTACTATCATAAATAGCAACCCTCTTAGGAATTATTAAATCATGTACACTCTTTGCCCCTTTTACTCAGTAGCTACCCTCACAGATAAACATTTTGATTTAGCAAGTCAGGGAACCATAAGTCAATTTAGATTTGTAGGGGTAGCTCTGCATTACAAAGTTGGACATAGTAGTGTCTGGTTAAATAGAGATAAAAACATTTTAAGGACTTTAAGTGGTGCCACTAGGTATACTCAAAGAACACTCTTGTCTGTCCTCGTAAGATCTTCCCTCAAGTCTGACTTTGATTATGATCATCAGCAAACAATGCAGCATGTGATCAGCACTGTAGGTAAGAGAAAAGGTTGTAAGCTATGTTACTGACCCCAAAAGGATTTACCAGCAACCAATTAGATACATGTTAATACGCTGAACTATTAATACATACATATTACATCGTTATAAATATAGCCAGAGATTAAACTGGGATGGAAAATTACAACCAAGCAAGTAGTAAGAAAAAAGGGATAATGGAGAAATGAGAATAAGAAAAGGCCAAGAGTAGAAACGAAACAGGGACCCCAAATGGTAAAGAAAAAAGGAACACAGGGTCTGTAACAAGGTGATGTGAGTTTAAGTCCTAGTTCTGTCTTGATTGCAGACAAAGCTAAGGTTTTAAAGAAATAACCAACAACTCCCAAATCTCAATGATGTACAAAGTGAAGTGATTTAAAACCCTTCACTTCTTATTCCACGACAATCTCTAGTTGTCAGGATATTGTACTCCTAATAGTTATTTAGGCAGTTTGGAATAGTTAAGAAGCCCCCACCTTGACCAGATGCTGTTTGCAATGCTTCAGAAAAAAAGAGAGTTCTAGAAGATTTTACAATTGTGATCCAATGTGAATTATGATATAATTCAGCCCAGAAGCACTTCATGGCACTTCTGCTCCCAACTCATTGGCCAGAACTAGACACATGGTCCTATCCAAGCACAAAAGTGCCAAGACATGTAAGCCTATGTTACTATCACATGAAAGTGGGGAGAACAGGAAATACATTGCGTACAGGCCATATTACCACAAAAGTACTCATTCTGTAACTTCGATTAAGTTATTGAGACTGTGCATTTCCAGATACTGCTGTCTGGCTTTCCAGCTGTGACATTAAGTAATTAGTAAATATCTGTGAACTCCAGTTTCCCCATTTACAAAAATAGCAAAAAAATCACTTATGCCATGAGAATATTCATATAATTAAGTAACCTAATGTATGGAATATAGCTAACAGAGTACCTGCTATACAGTCAATGCCTGGCGACATGTTAAGTCAAGTTCATCATGGCTACTCTGAGTACACTCATTCCAAAGACGGTTCAAAATTTGCGAGTGTCCAAGGAACTTTCTCACAAATGCACAAGACTGTCAATAGTTACTACACTGTGCTCACACACAGAGTTTGGGTCACAGACCTGCAATGAGGATGGTTAAGTATTGCTTCCCAGTGAGTCTTTATTGGGAGGTTGGCCTAATGAGGACTGCACAACCATCAGGAGAAGACATTCATTTCAGAAATGGACATGGGGATTCTATGGTTGTGCTTATGGAGGAACAAGAGAAACAAACTGAAAGAACATAAGATATTTCTCCTGAGGTCAATGTCATTTTGTTTACTATCATCATTGTCTTTATTTATTTTCTGCCCTTTTCTTCCCTATGTCTGTCCTACCTTTGCTTTTACCTGCCTTTAATGATCTCATTAGTTCTGTCGTTTTCTCTTGTCCTTGGGAAACTTACTTTACCTCTCTGGGTTTTAATGAAGTCATGTGAATAAACAGGAATAATATTCCCTACATCCCAGGATTATTACATAAATTACAACAATTAATGTATATAAAACCACCTAGCATGATATGAGTATGCAATGTTTAAGTTGAAGTAGTAAATAAAATCCTCTTTTGGAATTTGGATTTAGTAATTGTATTTTACAAATCTAGAGAGTGAATGAATTCCTACATATGACATTCCATACATGCTTGTTGAGTAAACACATGGGATAAAACATATGATCGGCTTCCTCTCTTATCTGTGCATTATAAGTAAGATTTCTATAATGAGCATGATACATTCTTGTGTCATTCATTTTTATTTCAAGATACAGACAAATTTTCAATTATATTTATGTTTATAGTTGTAAATGACATGCCTGCATATGTTTATATTTGTATCTACAATATTTCAATGTAATCTGACAAACAGGTCTCATATTTTCCTTTTTGATTCCAAAATTGGATCCATTATATGGCTGGCACACAAATATTTGGTAAAAATGAGCTCTCTATCTATTCGTTCAGACTCAAAGTACTTACATTCTTCTAGGAAAAATGTAAAACATGATTTATCAGACCTGGAAATCTATTTTGTGTATTATTTATTTTATACTTTTCTAGTCAATAAGGAATATTTAACATTAGCAAAATATAATCCAAATGGATTTTGCATTATTTGTCTTAAAAATATAAATATGTACATTTTTATAGTTTAAATAAATCATATAGGTTAAAAATAATGAATAGGAGAAAATTAATTTATATGATGCTATTAAAATAATTTATTTTTAAAATTTGAAGTATTATACTGTTGACTTTATTCTGATAAATAAGAAATTTTACTTATTTTAATTAATAACTACTTATATAAATAAAAAATATATATGTATATATGATACACATGTTATTTGTTCTCAGTCTTATTATAGCCATTTGATAAAGTCATTCATTCGCCATATATTTATTGAACATGTACCATGTGCCCAATACTATCCTTGTTCTGGAGCAAGACAAAAAGTAGTTCACATCCTAATGAAAGAAAACATCCAACAAACTAAAAAATAAGTAAAATATACGTCTTGACAAATGGTGTTGAGTTTTGTGGATGAAAACAAATCAAAGAAATTGATAGGGAATGTTTTTGGCTTTCCATTTTCAATCATGGTTTGGTAAGGTCTCACCAATAAGGTGATGTATGAACCCAATGGGTTCATAATGGGAATCAGTGGGAAAAGGAAGGCCAGAAATTTCCGGGATCCTAGTCTTGACTGACACAAACAAACATAAAAGCTCTAATACAATCTTCAAGGTGTCAGAGAAAAGAAGATAATTCCTGAGGACTGAATATGAGGGTTGACAACGAGTACAAAGTATAAGATGGGGTTTTTACAGGGACTTCTACAACCCAGGATTCCTAGTCATTCCTGTCAAACATCCACTTTCTCACACAAACAGACACACACACATTCACCAAATCTCATCTCTGCTCAAAGCTATTTGAAAGTTAGGTATGACCAGGCATTCTCTGTCTTTGCTTTTAAAGCCAACTCTCTGTCTCTGCTTTTAAAGTCAACAGTCATATATTATTTCTAACTATTTAGTGGTAAAGACATGCAGATATATAAAAGAGTAGAAGGTGGCTTACATGATTTTTGGTAGGTATTACTGCTTCTCAAACAAGTTTAACTCACTGTGTTATTTCTTTAAAGCTTTACTAAATCTCAACACTTAAGTTTTTCTTTAGCATCCAAACTCAATAGAAAATAGTTTGTTTATAAATATATATACTAACACATTAAAACCAGTGGTATGATATTTAGCAAGGGAATAATCAGAAAAGCATCATCATGCATTCTACCTGTCATTTTTCTGCCATTGATTTAATTAAACAGTGTCTTTTATGTTCATGGTGCCAGAAATAAAAGGTTGTGAAAGTAAAGCATAATTCCTCATTTCAAGACATATAATTTAGGGCAGACAAACAGCACAGAATAAATATTCAATGGGTACATAAAAATATGTACCAAATTACTGTATTAATAATGTGTTCTGAGAACTTTAAGTTATTTATTTCTAAACTGCGGCTGAGGATAAAACTGATTATTAGTCCATGAGGTAGGAGAAAGCAATGATAATGGAACAGTGGTAGGTCAAGGGCAATTCTCCAATTGCATATGTCAAGACTAGAAACTTTAAAAACTTATTTATTTTCACATGTAACTGAATTTTTACAATGATTTTGATACTAAAGTATATTTTTACATTATACTTCTTTTTTTGTTGGCTATCGAATCTATCCTTCATTTTATACCAATTAATATATTTAATAAATGTGTGCATTTAGAAAATTCCTTCACCCTTCTATGACTTAATTTATTGCCTATAAAATGAAAATAGTTACTTCTTCATAAGATTGTTTTGAAGATTAAATCAGATAATACATTGAAGAGCTTAGCTTAATGTCTGGTACACAAAAGTCCCAGTAAAGATTGACTATTTTATCAAAATATTTGATACTTACAAAATAATTTCAGCAAAAATATATACAGTGTAAATGCATATATTAATTCCAAAGGAAAAAGAAATCTATTTGTTTATTTCAAAAGTCTTTCTTATAGACAAGTTGAATAAGAAATGTTACAGATAAATAAAGTTTTCTCCCATAATTAGTATGTTATTTTTGATGTTTTTTCTTTCTTAAAAATCAAAAATGTATTATAAAATATTATGTGATTTAATAAAAAGTTTAGAATATTATTTTCAGTATCATGGACTGCTATTAAAATAAAACACTAGCTTAATTTATCATAAGTATTTAATGTTTATAATTTACTATATGCCTAAATATCAGTTTATTTTATACTTCAAAACATTTAACATAAAAAGTAGAGTATTTGCCCAACATTAGAAAATCCCATATTATGAAATTTTCTAATAATTTCTATGGAAACAAATCCTTTGCCAACCTATATATCTTCAGACGATGTAGATAACTTTGTGTTTATCTTATAATAAAGCTAAGCATAGGACATAACACTTATTTAGTTTAAAATCTTCTAAAATCACAATTAATATGTGAGTAATATAAATTATCTGGTAGATTGGGTTTTATATTTACTTCTTTATAAATTTATTAGTATTACTCTATGTAAATTCTAATAATTATGTTTTTAATGGACCATCTCTATTCTTTGTCAAGAAGTAGATCTTGAAATTGTAAATTTCCAAATTTACTGCTATTTCATGTATTAAAATGTGCATTTTAAAAATCATATGGAAACTACTGAAAGTATATTCTCAGGTAAGTGCACCTAAGTGAATAATAAACCAGAAAATGAATAGCTTAGTTTATAATTGGCAGGCACTACGAGCAGATTCAGAATATTGACTGTACCTTATGTCGCAATCTCATTAGAGGCTGATAGGATTTAAGGCCATATCCTCCTTCTTTTGTTGACCTTCCTTCTGACTCCAGAAAAATGAATCCAAGAACCAAGACAACTGAGCAGCACTTAAACATCCTTACTGCTTTTCACCTGTCAAAAGTAAAATTGCAAGGAATCAGAGAAAATGAATTATATATTGAAAAACATGTATCATGAAATAGTTAATATCAAGTATAAATTTCCTTAATCTAATGAAAACTTGCTGGTAGTTGCCAAGGGAAATGAGAAGTAAGTATCTCCAAATACAGATTATTCCTTTGATCATAACAAATACTTTTTTTATTCAGACAAAATATGAAATAAGAAGAAATATAGGGACTGATAAAAATGTGGTAAGAAAAGAGTTAATAAAAAAGTGTTGAAAGAAAAGGGGAAATAGAGAAAATATTGCATTATACTTAATTTTCTAATTATCTGTACAGAATACAATTATTTTATTTATTTATTTTTATTTTTTTTGAGACGGAGTCTTGCTCTGCCACCCAGGCTGGAGTGCAGTGGCCGGATCTCAGCTCACTGCAAGCTCCGCCTCCCGGGTTCACGCCATTCTCCTGCCTCAGCCTCCCGAGTAGCTGGGACTACAGGCGCCCGCCACGTCGCCCGGCTAGTTTTTTGTATTTTTAGTAGAGACGGGGTTTCACCATGTTAGCCAGGATGGTCTCGATCTCCTGACCTCGTGATCCGCCCGTCTCAGCCTCCCAAAGTGCTGGGATTACAGGCTTGAGCCACCGCGCCCGGCCTCAATTATTAATATATAAATATTAAACTTTTATTTGAGTATGTTTGATGAACAAATATTAATAGACTTATTATAATTCACTGGGAAATATTGATGAGAAGTTAATAAGATAGTCTATGATAGGCAGTACTTAATAAACAAACTGAGTACAACAGAAGCTATGCAGGTGGATTATATTTAGTTACTAATGTACTTTTTCAGTATTTAAAAAGGCATTTCCTAGAAAATTGCTTTACAACTGCTTTAAACTAAAAGCGCTACTTCAGCCTTTCTATGTTTTTGTATATAAATAAGTTGTAAAATGGCATAAACTTATTATTGTATAAATACTAAGTCCTTTCCAAACATACAAATCTAAACTTCAAGTTCAAGTATTTCCTGCTTTATCACTTTCGTCAACACACCTCCTTCCCTACTGTGACAGAGAGGAGTTTTTCTTCTGCCAAAGTCAATCGGTTATGTCTGACTTCTTGAGAAATGTAATCAACTGATTAACATTGCTCTATGCTGTATTTTGGGTTCGTTTTAGAGACAGGGTCTCACTTTGTTACACAGGCTGGAGTGCAATGGCACCATAAATGACCCTCCTATCTCAGCCTCCCCAGTAGGTAGAATGGCAAGTGTGTACCATCAGGTTCAGTTAATGTTTTATTTTTACTTTTCAGAGACAGGGTCTCACTGTCTTGTCCAGGCTAGTCTTGAACTCCTGGTGTATCAAGTGCTTCTCCTGCTGTGGCCTCCCAAAGCACTGAGGTGACAGGCATGAGCCCCTGAGTCTGGTTCTTGACTGAATTTTCAACTCCCTTTCCCAATTATTTTCTTCCATCTTTAGACAGATGTAAATGGCCTATGTTTTAAGGTAATTTCTCTCCTCTACTTTTTGAATTTCTGGAATAGTTATATATATCCTTCCATCCATTTTTTTACCCTAGTCCACTCAGTTATACTTCTGACCGCATCAGGCCATTAAACTGACTTTTAGCTTTTTCAAAGCTAGCCAGCACAATCACACACACACACACACAAACACACACCAGTGGGCATTCCTAATACACTCTTACAAGACATATGCTGGCCATTCCTTTTTTTTTTTTTTGGAAGAAAGTGTCACTTTCTTTGGTATTTATAACATTTCTCTCTTCTGTTTCTGTAGATTTTGTGAAAACTCCTCAGTACTTTAGTAGGTTCAGCCTACTGCTTTATTTTGCCATTAAATATTGTGGCTTATCAAATCTCATTGCTAGCCACCTATATTCCTGTTTCATTCGTTCAGCCCAGGTTATCTTGACATCATCTCTGGTTTTAATTACATGTATTGCTTCACATTCAACCTCTAGAATGGTATAGCTTGCTTACTTAACAGTTGCACCTTCATGTTTCAAAAACAGCCCTTCATAGTGTGCACACCCTCCCATAACGCCACACTTTTCCAGATTTTCATTCATCTGTGTACTTAAATCAGAAACCAAGGAAACATCTTTGATATCTCTTGTTTACCCTCTAAACTCATCACTAAATTCTTTTATATCTACCTTCTAAATATATTCCTAAACTTTGCTTCCTCTCCATATTGACTGTCCTCACTCTATTGCAAGCTGTTAAGACACTTCTCACCTAAACTGCCCCAACCACATCCTTGCTAGTCTTCCAAATTTCTATATATGCATCTTATGTCCACTCTCCACATGAGAGCCTGAGTGATCATGTTATTGCACTCATTAATAACTTTAGCATGTTTTCATGTACTCTTAAGATAAAAACCAAAATCCCTGACCTAGCTGACAAGTTCCTAGTGTTGGGGCTCTATGTTTTTCTCTCTCCCTCTAGATATCACCTCCTGTGACACTAAACTTCATTCAGTTTTTTTAACTTATTTTGCCTGTCTCTGCTACAAGGCTTTTGTAAGGTATTTTCTCCACTGGAAATAAGGCCCTTTCCCCCTGCCCCGTTTATCACCAAAAAACTTTCACACATCAGATATCTCGCTCAAGAATCTCTTCCCTGAGTGACTTGTTTTAGTTACTCATTCCATAGATCAATTTTCCTTCATTTCAGGGATGTAATTATAAATCATAACCATGATTATTTGAAAAATGTTGATCTTCTCCATTGGATTATATAACTTGTTTTTTCTCCAAACTTTGTTAATGCAGGAAATTGTTTGCTTTTATTTTTGTTTTCTTCAGCATTACATCTCCTGGGCCTAGCAAATAGCCTGGCACCTACTGAACAATAAACGAATGCATAAATGTTCTGCATTCAAGGATAAAATAAAGATCACGTTTCCTTACATTCTGATAACGTTTAATGCAATTCCTATTTCCAATGATGCTACAAAGCTTCTGAAAACTAACCTGAGCAAACTAAATATTTTCATTTGCAACCCATCCCCCCCCCTTTTTTTTTTGTCATTTTGATGTATAGCCTAATCCTTTTCTCAGAGGTGAATATTTGTTTATAAGACATCTGGATGGAAGATATTAAATCCAAGATACAGCCAAGAATAAAGCAAAAAGGAGCAGCTCAAGTTAAGAGATATTTTCCACAAGGTTCTGAATACATCTGCTGCTTCTGTTGCCCACCAGGAGAGTCAAGAAAGAGGCATGAAAACAGTTTCCTTCCATGCGGACTCTGGGTACAAGTGAGGTCAGAAATCTCTTTAAAGTGCTCACTTAAGAGTTCTTTCTCTGCCCTCCCGCTCATTTTCTCTTTCTCTTCTTCCCTCTCCTCTTTCTCTTTGTGTGTGGACACAGACACACACAGACGCACGCACACACACACACATATTCTATATGACTACAAATATTTCACACACTATAAAATATAGAGCAAATTAACAATGAATTTTAATAGGTTACTAAAAATCTTATAAAGCCTCTGTTAGATCCCATGCATTCAGACTTATATCAACATTATCCTGAAATATTTTATCTGCCCAAAGGCAATCAGCTAGAAATATCTGCCTTACATTTCACTAAAAGTCAATAAAAATAAGTCAGTAGGTAAATCTTCAAGGCCGTATATGCAACCTATTTGTGCTATTTTCATCTACATTTCTTATATGATTAACCATAATTAATTGTTTTCATTGATAATCCTGATTTCCAAGTCCCAAATCTCTCAGTAATACAAAGTTACACAAAAATAAATATACATATATGCTTTACCTCAGCAAACTTTATCATACCGCTGGAATGATTTAGTGGTATCACAAATAAAACTAAACAGAACTAATACTAAAAGTCAGATAGTCAGAAGTCAGTTTTCCTTAGGAAAACTCTGATTTCTATTACACACAGGCATTTGAGCTCAGTAGTATAGAGGTAATAGCCAAAAAAGACCAGAGAAAGAACAAAACCTAGTTTCTGTGCTCATCTTTTGTAAACAACGACCTTGTAATTTTTTTCTTGTTTGAAACATCACTAAGAAAACCAATTGAATCCAATTATATAGTTATCAAACAGTAACCAAAATAAAAAGAACGGCTCTTCTCGATGTATGCTCAGAGAATCATGATCATCTTTTTATTTCTCTTTAGATACAGAATCCAAAGATATCATTATTATATCTTTAAAAGTTCACTCATCCACAGAAAGTGTTCTGGAAATTGTTTGTAAATCAGCAGTAATCGATCCCATGATAAACAGTGTCATAATCTCACTTTTTCAGTATAGTAACCTCTGACAACCTGTTAGGTTCTCAGAATTAATTGGCAGTTTGTTGACAGCTCACTGAGAACACTGAAAAGCACGTGACTAAAACAAACCAGCTGGAACAGATGGTGCAATAATGATCCTGTGACTTTTCCTTGTAACCCCCATGTTCATAGGAAAGCATCAGAAAACAACCTCATTATTAACCTGAAGAAAACAAAATGCATGTGTATCTAAAAAGTATCTGCCTAATTTCAGATCTAACAAAGTGAAACTTTAAAATGGTGGGGGGGTGGGCAGAGATCTCTCATCTTCAAAATATAAGGTGTTTCTTTGAATCAAGCCATTTTCATTTTCTCCGCCTGGCAAATCATGCCATGCTGCTTGCAGGGGGTAGGATTTAGAGTAATTACGTTATTTAGTAGATTCAAATTTGAGGGATTTTGATTTGTTTACATATTCTCCAGAATGTCACTTCAATCACTTGAGAAAACTAAGACCACTGACGCTTTGCCTTAAGAATAAAATGCAGCATTTGAGATGGAGTAGAAAACTGTGGAAGCATGCCTTTGAATGAAAAGAGTGTCAAGATGAAGCAAAATCTCCAACATTATCAATCGTTGCAGAGAGGTTAAGTATCTTCACCTGCCTCTCACTCTGTTGTGAGTGGGCCATCTCAGGTTCTTGACTTCATGGCACAAAAGACTTTGAGAGCAAGTTCAAAGTAAGAGTATGCGAAGAAGTTTATTGCAAAGCAGCAGTGCACTGTGAGACGCAGAGCAGGCTGCTCAAAGGGTGAGGCTGCATCTAGTGCCTTGGAAGGAATTTCTTGTATGGGAGCTGTACGTGAATATTCATAAAATACTGGTGAGGTAACGTGTGCAAAGGCTGACCTCTAATTGACTCATGCGCTCAGTATCTACATGCTCTAACACAGTTCACACGTACCATTAGCATATCAAATCTCCACGTAGGTGTGGGCTTTTTACTACTAAAATGAGGAAAGGGTTACCTTAAGTTAAATCTTGAGCTTAGCTGTGCATGCAAGACCTCAGAGAAGTCCCTGCCCCCTGCCACCCAGCTCCCACCCAGGCAGGAATTTGTAGCTAATAGCTTCTTGGGCTTTTGGTGCTAATTGGCTGGAGATTGGGGATGGAGGTGGGGGAGGTGCTACGTCAGAAATAAGGGACTTTTGTTCTCTTTCCCAGGTAGTACTAGATATCAGGGACTTGTAGCCATCTGGTGGTCTGCTGGTATCCTGTAGGACTGCTTACTTGTAAAAGAGTTAGGGGCTGATGCAGGAAAGTGCAAGGGAAAAGAGCCCGCCGGGCTTCACACAAGGAAGACATCAGTACGGCAGGCCTCACAGCCTTACTTACCCTGCCACAACTCCGTAATGGAAAACTCCTCACCCCATCCTAGAAAACTCCTGTGGGTCTTTCCAGAGGTAACTCCAACCCAATTCTTTGTGAGACCTTCCTTGACATTACCCAGGCTTTCTGTTCTCTGATGCAATTCTTCTGTATCTCCCTTATGACTGCACCTTGCACGGTGGCTATTGCTTTTAGAAAGGCTATCATTCTTACAAAGATGTAGAAGAAAGTAGTTTAGATGTACTAAACTAGTACCCACAGTCTAGCAAGTTTCTTACATTCCACAGACTTCTAGCTCTATTATGAAGCAGAAAAGAGCTATACATGCTCACTAGTGCCTTTTTTCTTTTCTGGTATCCTAGAATTCTATGAGACGGGAAAACTGACTTGTAACTTGCCTTGAGTCTTACTGTGTAACCTAAGTAAAACCGATTAGCCTGGATGGGCCCCATCTGTAAGAGGGAATTTACAATCCAATATAGTGTAGCACCTGTACTGGATTATTCCATCTGATTAGGTTTATCAAGCTGGAGAAGAGAAAGGAGGAAGAACAGGTTTGAGAGAGCAAACGGCATTTTTCTTTTGGAGGTGCCTTTTGGTAGACCAAATGGAGATATTAACTAAGCATTGGGATATAGGAACCTGCAGTTTAGCAAAGAGATATGGGCTAGAGATACCTGTTTGGGGTTTTTAGCATTTATAAATCACCCAATCTAGGTGTGAGATGGGAGGAGGATGTGATTAGAGAGGAGAAGAGGTTCAAAGACTACGCCATCAGGCAAGTTTAGTTAAAACACGGTATGTATTTCTATAAAACAAGAATACTGAAATTGTAAATTTGGAAAAATAATAGATGAAAAATTTTATTCAAATAGAATGACTGGAAGCCACAGCTCTCCTCATCATCTGAATTGCTACATGGCTATTGGCTCATTTATTCTCTGTATCCAACCACAAAATTAACTCAGTAAAGACAGAACTATGTTAATCATTTCTGTAAATTAAAGTGGTACTTGGCCCACAGTATAATCTCAATAAATATTTTTGGGTAAATAAAATAATGAATAAATTAATGATAAAAATTAATTAATTTGAAATAGTAGGTATACATTAAGTGATTTTTATTATTCTTTATGTAATTGAAAATGTTTGAATTGACTGTGAAGTGAGTCGAAAATTTAAGTTGCAATTATCACAAAAAGCCTTTTCTTTTATACTTCGATCAAAACTAGTCTTTCAATGGGAAGTTCTTTTGGAAAACCTCCCTTGTCGGGACAGAAAAACTTTTTATTCCTTATCTTAACCGGAGTTGGAAGGACCAGAGTGGCTTCTCTAACATCTATCAGGCAAGTCTGTTTGTTGTAGCAGTTATTTTCATCTATTGAGACACTTTAACTTCATACCTACTACTGTGAACTCTGTGGTTGAATTCTAATTTAATATTTTTCTTAGGAAAAAGCATTCTCCAAAGAGTCTAGGTTTTTTTTTGTTTTTTTTTTGAGACGGAGTCTCACTCTGTTGCCCAGGCTGGAGTGCAGTGGTGCAATCTCCACTCACTACAAGCTCAGCCTCCCGTGTTCACGTCATTCTCCTGCCTCAGCCTCCAGAGTAGCTGGGACTACAGGCGCCCGCCATCATACCTGGCTAAATTTTTGTATTTTTAGTAGAGACGGGGTTGGCCAGGACGGCCTTTATCTCCTGACCTCGTGATCTGCCTGCCTCGGCCTCCCAAAGTGCATGAGAAGAGTCTAGTTTTATAAGAGTAATGGATTCCCTCTTTCAGAGAAGTGGATTTTCTCCATTCAGCAGCACATTCTCCTCATCAGAGCAATGGATGTATCCCGTCACTGTACCAGCTGCAAATCTTTTTCTAACTAGCACGATTTGCAACAAAAACAAGGAATTACTGCCTTTCATGTTGTATATCCATAAGGAAGAGTAAGAAAGGAAAAACATCCTATATATCCTACTAGTAGGATAGTATCAGATGGTATTTAATTCTCCAAAAATATTTTCAATAAGTATAATTGCCTATGTATGACTACCATAAAGAAAAATAAAAGCTTATAGAGATATGAAATGTCCAATTTTTAAAAGTTAGTAGCAAGGCTGACTATAATAAAATCTGATTCATTCTGGTTATTTACTACTACTTTTAAGTCACACATACAAGGTGAGAGAAACTCCTGAGGCCAGAAGTTCAAGTTAAAGACCAGCCTGGACAATATAGCAAGACCCCCTCTCTAAAAAATACATTAAAATTAGCCAGACATGTAGGTGTGCACCTATAGTTCTAGCTACTCTACTTGGGAGACTTAGGTGGGTAGATTGTTTGAGCTCAGAAGTTTGAGGCTGCAGTGAGCCATGATCATACCATTGCACTCCAGCCTGGGCAACAGAGTGAGATCCTCTCTCTCTTAAAAAAAAAAAAAAGAAAAAAAGGTGCACACAATGATGCAGTTAAAAAGATACTTCCTGTACAGGAACTATCTACACAGAAAAAAACAACTAATTATTCATACTGAATACTTCTGGAAGAGGGAACATTTCACTTACATTTGCTTTAGATCAAGGTAAGTGAAGACACAAGATAAACACATGCTGTGATGATGAATGCAAATAGCTATGTGACTGCTATGTCCAGATTGTATGTGAAAGGCCTTCCAAATCTATATGAAAACACTGGCAAACATGGTAATTTTTTCAGTTCTTTTTTACAGAGGACTTTATGCTTTAAATTGGGACAATAATTGTACCCATTTATGGGGTGCATTTTTAATGTATAGGTGTAATATTAATATCAATGTAGAATGATTAAATCAGGGTAAGTTGCATATCCATCACCTTAAACATTCATTTCCTTGTGTTGAGAACATTCAATAACTTCCTTCTAGCTGTTTGAAACTATGTAATATATTACTGTTAACTGTAATCATCTTACAGTACTATAGTACACTAGAACTTATTCCTCCCATCAAATTTTATATCATTTACCAAATCTCTCCCTGTCCCCACTTATCCCTACCCTTCCCAGGCTCTAGTATCCTCCGTCTTTAGTTTTAAAATATTTGTCTTCTTGGTCCATACTGTAAAAATATCCAACATTTTTCAATGCAGTACTCTATGTTGAAAGATTACAACATACTCAGTATACTCTTTTTCTTAGTATGTGGGATAAGAATAGAATTTTAAATGATAAATAAAAAGAATTATGAACATTAATTTAATTTTACCCTTTCAAAAAAGGAGAAACTTTTTCTTCAGTTGCATCTCAGTCATTAATTTGGAGGAAAAAAACTTTCCAAATTGTAATCAATTATACCTTTCAATCACCAGGTTAATTTGAGGCTAAATGTAGATAAAATAATTACATTGCTATTTTAGAAATACTGAGATGTAAAATGTATAGGAATTTGAGCTTGCATTAGGAGACAGTATCACTGTTAGTTCCATTATTTTTCTTTCAGAAAGAAATTTGTTTGTTTTGTTTTGAGACAGAGTCTCGCACTGTCACCCAGGCTGGAGTGCAGTGGTGCCATCTTGGCTCACTGCAAGCTCCGCCTCTTTGGTTCAGGCCATTCTCCTGCCTGGGCCTCCTGAGTAGCTGCCACTACAGGCGCCCGCCACCACGCCCGGCTAATTTTCTTGTATTTTTAGTAGAGACGGGATCTCATCGTGTTAGCCAGGATGGTCTCGAACTCCTGGCCTCATGATCTGCCCGCCTCAGCCTCCCAAAGTGCTGAGATTACAGGCGTGAGCCACCATGCCCGGCCAAAAGGAATTGTTTATACTCTGCTTTAAACAAATGGTACTTACGGAAGCCCCACATTATTAGAAGTATGTTATGTGGTAAATATCTGTTGTCCAAAACCATCCACACCTTGAAAAACTATTTTGTAGTTATATTAACTCTTCTGGTACAAAAACACATTTTAAAGCAAAATGTTTAAGTACAACATAATACAACATAGAACACAAGAGAACAGAACTGGAGACTATACTAGAGACCTAGTCCAACCCCTTCTTTTAATATTTGAAGTAAATGAGAATCAGTGAAATTAATTTGAAATAATAGGTATACATTAAGTGATTTGTGTTATTCTTTATATAATAGAAAATATTTGAATTGACTGTGAAGTGAGTCAAAAAATTAAGTTGTAGTTATCACAAAAAGTGAGGATAACAGTATGCTCATGATAAAATGTGGGTCTAGAATACAGCTGTCTCTTATTCCTAGCGTAGTATTTTTAAAAATACTACAGCATACCTAACTGTAACCTCTTCACTATGGAAAGAAAGAACACGCACGTACAAGTGCTTAGTGTCTAAGAAATTTTTTAACAGCTATGTCTCTGTGAAGCATAGTAAAATTCTTTTTACTACTCACTAGAATTTCTAAAGTCAACTGAAAGGACGTCATAGTAACCATCTTTATAGAATCATTTATTTGAGTATAAGTTTTGGAGTTTTTGGTTCATACATTTGATTTCTCACAATGATGTTCACTTAGAGTATGGTTATATATAGTTATGGTTCTAGTTATATATAGAGATGGTTACAGTTACGGTTATATATGAATATATAAACTTGAATTTGTATATAAATATACATTTAGTTATTGATATATAGATATATAAACATATAGATGTTTTTAATTATAGCTATACAGAGATGGCTATATATAGTATAGCATATATACTTTAAAGCATTTTTGACAACTTTGAAACAGAATAAAGCTTTAATAAAACTTAGCCAAGGAAATTTCTTTAAGTTGCATAATAATACAGTAGGCTGGGACTTCAAATCTTGTATACTAATGTCTCAAATTTAGGTCCAAAAAAGCAATGCAACATATAGTGACTCATTTTTTACCTCTCAAAACAGGTCTCTGGACTTCATTGTAATATATTCATGATTCAATAGTGAAAAGGTACATTATATATTGCCTCAATTGAAATTAATTGTACGTGTCCATTTTCAAAACTAAAAAATAATAATATTGTCTACACACAGAATGGACTATCAGTCTCCCACATTGCTGAAAGCTGAGATCTGTATGATGGCCAAAATAATGTGATATATCTCAGTATGCTGCACTTAGCTCTTCTCCAATGTGTATCAGCTTTGTTTATATATGACAATATCTAAAAAAAATAGTGACTTCAATATTGACCCTGGAACAAGACTGGTGTGAACTGCACGGTTCCATTTATACACAAATTTTCTTCCACCTCTGCTACCCTTGAGAAAGCAAAATGAACCTCTCTTCTTCTCCTTCCTCCTCAGCCTACTCAACATGAAGATGATGAAGATGAAGACCTTTATAATGATCCTCTTCCACTTAATGAATAGTAAATATGTTTTTCTTCCTTATGGTTTTCTTAATAACATTTCTTTTCTCCAGCTTACTTTACTCTAAGAATATAGCATATAATAATATAACATACAAAGTACATGCTAATTGACTGTTTATGGTATAGGTAAGGCTTCTGGTCAGTAGCACATTATTAGTAGTTAAGTTTGGGGGAGTCAAAAGTTATATTTAAATTTTAGACTGTTCACAGGGTTGGCACCCTACCCCCTGTGTCATTCAAGGGCTAACTTTATTTCTCAAAACTACCAGTTCAGAGAAAGTACTTTTAATACTCAGCAGCGATATACTATAGTAGAAAGAACAATAGGTTAAAAGTCAAAAGACATGATTCTACTTGTGGCTGGGCTCATAAACTGATTTTCTTAACACTTGCATTAACATTCTCTACCCACTGTTCCCTGCTTCTACCACTAACTAATGCACTTGAATTCTTTAGAGGTCACTGCTGTACTTGATCTTTCCTCCCTTTAGCTTCAAACACAAACAATATTCTCATGATTTCATTTCATTTTGTAGTCATGGTTTTGTAGTTTCTTTTTCCACTTTACTCACCTTCCCTCTTAAAACTACAGTTTTGTTATGTTAAATTTCTGAAAACAGAAATAATCAGACTGATAATGTTTAATTTTTAATATTATTTTCAATACTATCCTCAATAAAAATTTAAGGAACAGCATCTGTATGTCATAGTAATACAAGCTGAAAGTTAAGAAAACGTATCTTATTACTTCTCAAAGTAGGTAGCTACTAGATGTTATCATGCAAACTAAAACTACCCGATCACATGGATCCTAGCTTTACTTTTTCTCCTAAACACTCTTTATGTACTTTATTGCACATTTCATATGTGTAAGCCATGAAAGGCCTATTGCCTTACTTTGTATGTAAGCTACACCTAAGTTTGCGTAGTGTAATGTGGAAAAATGATGTTTTAAAAGTTTGAAAGTAATAATACATTATATGACCTTGAAGATCTTTCCCTGGTTCAAGAGAAGGGAAAATTATTATAGGCTCTGTCTTCTGAATTCATTGCCTTCTACCTTGATGAGCACTTAAAATGTAAATTAAGGAAGAATACAACTCTTAGGACTGACTTTGCTTAAAATCCCAAAGGTACTATGTTACACATTTTATTTGCTATTAAAAAAAAATCATTGCAATTTTGTCAATGTCAGACAGATTTTAAATTCAACCTGTTCCATACCAAGGTCTCCAGCAGCCCGTGTTCTTTAAATCTGGAGCTACATTTATTGTACAAGAAAAAAAATTCTGTCACAGTTTAACAACGAAGTGCTGCACAGGGAACAACCTAATTTCCTCTGTATTTAAAACTGAAATGCCATGGGGAAAACTTGCCCATTCATTGGGGTCAGCTAAGTTTCAGAGTAATTCTAGTTCATTCTCAGAATACTATGGAGAGTCTGAGAATAGTCCACAGTTAGTAGAAGTGATTGAGGCTCAAGATATTTTCCGGAGAGATCCCAGTAGGGGAGATATGACCACCCTAGTGTGCAGGGGAAAGAGGGAAGACAGGTTAATGCTTACTTGCTCCATAAAGATTCTCACAAAGTTTCTCAGAATCAAAATCTCCATGTTTTCTTAGAACATATAGAAAGTGGAGAGTAAACTATCCTTTTAGATGAACGTTAGCTCAGTCAGCTGAAGACCTGAGCACATTCTTAGTGGTTTAAACCAAAGCAGACAAGAAGAGCTGAAACCCTGCAAGAAAACTCTAAAGCTATTGGAACTATTTCATCCGGTTATGTGGCCAATCATAGCCAGTGGTCAGAACCCAAGTCATGAGCAAATAACACAGCAGAAATTGAGTTTGTTTTCAGCAAGAGACATATAACTTACATTTGACTTTAGACCAGTGTCTCAAGTTTGAAAAAGAGGCAACAGGTAAAATATTTTTTTTTAACTAAATTGTATCAGATTTTGAAAGAAGAAAAAAACTGAAGAAAAGTGAAAATAAAGCAGTAACATAGTGTTTTATAACAATAAAAAGTGCTTATTGGATATATAATGTGTACCAGGCACAGTTAGTTACACCATGAGCTTTCAAATTCTTGATAATCTGTCAACACAAAATACTGTAATTTAGGTAGAGTACTCAGATGAGTTCAGAAAATATATCTATAACAACACTTAAAATTATGTCTTTTGAAGTAAATGCTTTTAACAGATAATAAAGACAAGGCATTGGTACTAGTATGTTATCTGAGAATCTTACACAAGTGAACTTTTTAAATGACACCTCTAATTAAATTTAGAGATAGCTATTACATTGAATTTAACCAACATAGAAGTAGAATTTATATGCAACTCCATCAAGATGCTGTTTCTAGACTGATGGTAGGTATAAAAAATTTAGTAGCATCATCCAACCCATTTATGGCCTGCTTCAGAACCACTGTAATTCTGTAAAATCCACAGTCACCCTGACCACCAATAATTTTTAGCAACTTTCTTTCTCCATTCTCTCCTCTTTTCTAGGTAATGAATATAAAATTCCCAATATAACCGGTTGGGCCCAGACTGAGAGCGAAGTGTATCTCCCTTCCTCTGTTCTTAAAGGACTAGAACCAGAAAGCATAATGACTTCTTCTGGGTAGAGGCTGAGAGAAATGTCTCTTTAATGAGATAATCTATTGCAAAATGAGCTTTTGAACAGCCAGAGAGCAGTCAAAATAATGCTGAGCGCTGGCTGGAGAATCTATGAAAACATACTCAAAAGCTTCGTTTATTTCACTTTTTTTTTTTTTTTTTGAGACGGAGTCTTGCTCTGTCGCCCAGGCTGGAGTGCAATGTCGGGATCTCGGCTCACTGCAAGCTCTGCCTCCCGGGTTCACGCCATTCCCCTGCCTCAGCCTCCAGAGTAGCCGGGACTATAGGCGCCCGCCACCATGCCCGGCTAATTTTTCTGTATTTTTAGTAGAGATGGGGTTTCACTGTGTTAGCCAGGATGGTCTCGATCTCCTGACCTTGTGATCTGCCCGCCTCAGCCTCCCAAAGTACGAGCATTACAGGCGTGAACCACCGCGCCCGACCTTCACTACTTTTCTTTAAAAAGCAAGTTTGATTCAGCCCACTGATTGTCCTATGGCAAACAAAAATAGCTAAGGCCAACCCTTAAGGAGTAGAATTGCATATAAAGCATGTAGGACACTAGCCCAGGGGACACAGCTTTCTATCAACTTTGGTTTCTGAACATTTTTTTTATCTTATAAAAACAATTTTAATTATATTTCTAATTTTTACTTTATAATTTATACAACTTTTAATTATAATGCATCAATTCATTGAATTGTTTAATGGTTTGTGATAAAGCTGTCATGTTTGAGAAAAACTACTTTTTCAGTTTACAAAAATGTTATTGTATATTTGTAACTAAAGTTTTTCATTTGAATTTTTAATTGATCTGATATTAATTTTGAGGCACAGTATAATGACAAGATTTTATTTTATTCCTGTAGAAAGTAAACTATGGTTTTGGGAAAGTTTATCTGATTTATAATTCTATTTTGGTTAGATGTGGGATTTATCTATATCTGTGGTTATGTTTCTAAATTCTCTGTTTCCATTAAATTATCTATTCCTATGCAGATACCATAGCTTTTAACTACTAGAGTTTGATAATAATTCTTGATATTCAATAAGAAAATTCTTGGTTCTTTTCTCTTCCATATTCATTTTAGAATGAAGACATACAGTTCTTCATCAGACATTGTAATTCATATTTGATTTGCATTTATTTTTAATCCTTCATGTAATTTAATTTAGGTGTTTATTATTTAAGCAGTGTATAAAGTTGTTTTTTTACTATAGCAAAAATTTATATTTAATAGATAAATTTAGTATATTTACATTTATTAAGTTTGCTAATATATTTGGACATATTTCTACAAGTACTTTTGTGCCTGTGTAAGTGTGTTTACCATTGTATATATTTGATTCTTTTGTTTTCTTTCATACTTTATATTGGGTTGTTAACATTTTCAGTATATCTCTTTTTTTCTCTTTGTAGAGGCCTACAAAGTCTAAAATATTCAATGTATCTTTCTTTAGAAGACGACAAAATGTTAAGCTTTAAAAATGTTTTACAAACATATGAAATTAATAAGAATAATACTTCTACCTTTAAAATATAAGAAATCAATTTTTGTTACAATTAAAGTCAACAGTTACTTAACTGCTGTGCTTCCCATTTTTCCTTGTATTCCATACATTTCTGATAGGTTATTTTTATGCTGAAATAAACCTTTCTATAGTTTTTCAATGTGGGCCAATAAGAGGCAACATGTCTTATTCTTTGTATCTTAAAGTCTTTGACTAGCCCTTAATATTGAAACATTAGTTGAAATAGTAACTTTATTAAAATCTTGGATATGTAAATAATTCTAGAACTTTCTCCCAACACTTTTAAATGTCTTGTGGCATTTACAACATGATGAGATGTCTCCTGTTAATATAATTATTATTCTTTTGAAGGCAATGTGTCTTTTATTTGGTAGTTTTTAATACCCTTTTTATTAAACTTTACTTTTTCTCTTTGGATTCTAGCATGTTATTTTGATGAAATTTCCAGTAGTATTTACACTTCTTCATTTTTTCCTTTTATAATGTAATGTGTAGCCTCTCCATTTAACTTTTACTTAAATATCTACAGATGTTTTTTGTCAAGATTTTACATCATTTTATCTTTTAAAAGTATCAACTTATTTTATATTTAACTTATTCTGATTCATTTTTTAATTTCTTGTGATTTTAGGAAATTATGCATTTTTTAAAAATTCAGGCTTTTACAAAATTTTATTTCTTCTGGAATATAATCTTATGCACTTATACATTTACTTGGTGGTTGTGGGTGTGCATGTGTGCCTGACAGAGGATACGTGTTTGTCTGTCTTTTTAAGTCTACTTCCCATGCTGATACTGGGGACTTTTGTCTTCCACCATCTGACTATGCTGAGAGCATTGCAGATTCAGTCACCAGCCTAGTGGTCAGTTTGCCTGATTGCCATGATTTTTTTAAGCATCCACCTCTCTCAACACACAGCTTTAGCTAAGCCACACCATTGACCAGCTTCTTACCCCACCTCAAATCAGTACTATCCCAGTCCCTGTATTGAGGGACTGGTTTGATTGTGGCAGCTTCCAAGAACTTGCAATGGAAAGTTTTCTTTCCCATTTTCCCCTAAGAGCTAAATCTCCAGGCTGCCTTTCCTACTTTCTCGGAAACCCTTGACTTTTGCCAGTTACGCCTCGCACACCCCCACAAAGCTATGCCTTTTTCATTTCCCCTTTTATATTTTATTTATTACTGTTTTATATTTTATGCTTTGTAATAGCCTCAAAGTCTAAGTAAAGTAACTAGTACGTTTTGTTCTGTTATAAAATTGCTGGTGTACCTGAGGCATGCTCACACTGTAATTCACTTGTATCTATTAGACCTGCAAGGATGAATCACATATTAACTATTCACTGGGTAGAGTCCCAAAATAAAAGTCATTCAAGCATTTTAAGTTTTCCAGAAATACCATTTGTAAGGCATTTAGTGACAACATATATGTTGCGACCTTTCTTTCTTTGAAGTTACTTAGATGATAGGATTTTCATAAATTTTTCTTATGATAAAAGTGAAGTAGGTAATTTTTTATGTGCATTCATGAGTTTTGTTACATGCAAATTTGAACTGAAAATACTAATTATATATACAGTTTAAGGATAGAACTGAGACATTACTATGAAAATCTGGAAGACAGAAAAGAAAAAAAATGCCAATCTGAATGGGATCTTTTATAAACAAGGATTGACTTGATTATTTTATGTATACACTAACAGAAATGCTTGGGTGAAGAAAATTGATGATAACATTGGAAGATCATTAATTTATGGAATACACAGCCTATAAATAATTCAAATTATTCACTAAGGGAATTATTATTAAAGACATTTCTTTTTAAAAGAAATCTCACTATTTGTACGGATTTTCAAAAACTGGCGCAAATAATTAATATGCTAAACTTAATTTGGTGTCAACATAAATCCAATTCATGAAACATGTAAAACTAGAATTTTACATGTATTTGAAAGACACCTTAGAATTTATAGAGTCCAAATACCTTTCTCACAGATAAACAAAAAGAATCAGCATGATGAACTAAACTCTGATTGTATATAATTACTTCTAGTAATATGTCTATAGTATTTTTAGATATTTGTAGAGTAATATGTCTAGATATAAAGTTTTCTAAATCCCAGAGTCTTTTCAAGTTTTCACTAGAAGTTTTGCTGTGGTCTGAATGTTTCTGTCTCATGCAAATTCATACTTTGAAATTCTAACAATCAAGGTGATAATATTAGGAGGTGGGTTTGGCATGAGGTGATTAGGTCCTGAGAGCAGAGCTCTCAGAATGGGAACAGTACCCTTACGAAAAAGGGTTAAGAATGATGTCTTGCCCCTTCCACCATGTGAGTACATAGGGAGAAGGCACCTTCTCTGAACTGCAAAGTAGGCCCTCGCCAGACAACAGATCTGTATTAATCGTAGGTCTCCCAACCTCCGGAAATAAATTCTTGACATTTATAAGCTTCCCAGCTTATGACATTTTGTTATACCAGCCTAAGTGGACTGAGACAGATTCTAATAGAATAATTCCACCTGATTATTCCAATATCAAAGATGTAGAAGAAAGCTTAAGAAAATAGAAAAAAGCTGTTGGTATTTTCTTTTTCCCAATCTTCCTATGTATTTCGTTATTTAGTATGCATATGTCTACAATGATGTTTGCAAATTACATATTTTTCTTAAAATGATTCTCATTGTAAAAGATTTTATATAAAACATATTGGTCACATATTGGCAGTATGTTATCCTAAGTTAATTTCAGCTATAATACCTTACTGTTTGAGACTATCAGTTTTTATGATTAATTAACTTGTTAGTTTTGTTCAAATCCACACCTTACCTAAAGTGTAATCCTTCAAATATTGTAGTGATAACCTACTGCATATCATTTGTGTTTTAAGCTTTAAAACAATATCTCCCAGAAAACTCATCTGGAATTTAATATCTCCAAACAAATCTCTGCAAATTGTCATATTCTTTACAAAAAGATAAAGTGAGAAAGAACTTTGATAATATACTTGATGTTACATAGCAAGTTCTTAATTAAAGCACAGTAATCGATAAACACATATTAATCAAAAACATCAAGAGAACATTGTTTACAATCTGCCCCAGAGAAAGGACTTAAGCTTTGCTATGTAATGGTGAAACTTTCCAAAACTGTCACCAAATTATATTATGGCAGTATTAATAAGAGAAGGCGTCTCAGAGCTCCATGTTGAAAACAAAACAAAATGAAAAAAAAAATCCTCTCAAATTTGTGGTACACAATAATTCAATGTAAATTAAACAATTTTGTTCTATTTTATGCAGATGCTAAATGTAAATAAGTAATCAAAACAATTTTCCAAATTGTATAGCTTTAGAGATAGTAGTCAGAAATATCTATAATATGAAGGAAGGATAGGAAAGATTTAATCCAAGAGAGGCATCATTTCTTTCAGATTTACTCATCTCAAGATTTTAAATGTGCCCTTTTTAAAGAAGCAACATGCTAGCACTATAAATATATCCTAGCAAGACAACACAGTGAGATTACAAATATAAAGCAATGGAATTCTAAAGAGCCTAGACGGATAAAGTCCACACAGATATTGAGCATTTTTCATTTTCTGAAATCACCCTGCCATTTTAAGCAACAAAGTGAAGGTCTTGTAAAATGATTGTAGTCTGCCATCCCTGAACACCTGATGAAGAGTTTAGGAAAAAAATCCTGTGTCTGAAAGTGGGAAAACTTTCTTTTTTGTTTTCACTGTCTATGTGGGTTCATTCTTAGGAGGGAGGAATATTCCTAAACCCATAGGTTTAGTAATACAGCATTAAGTGTTTCATTATAACTATACATTTAACCCTTATCCCGTGCATAATAAAGAGGTTCATGAGTTTGAAAATTGCATGTAGTCTTTTAAAACAAGCTCAAACAAGAATGTTGTGCTTCCTATGCAAGTGATTAGAAAGGTGTATGAACTAAATATCCATGCCTTATGTGAACAAAAGCTTATCCTTACAACCGTATTTTTTCACATAACTATTAGTCTATATTAAATAAGAAAAAACTTCAAGTACAAGTGATTTTTTTATTCCTAGTTTTTTTGTGTTTATATAAGCTGCATTAGGGCAAAGAAAACGGTAGAAAAATCTTTTCCAAATATATCAAGCCCTGTAGAGTAAAAACAATATAATAATGACAATGACAATAGCAAACATTTTCTGAGTGATTACCTTATTTGGGGCTCTATATTACATAGCTTATATGAATAATTCAACTTAAACTTATAACAGCAACAAAAAAAGAGGCTTAGGAATGTGCAGTGATTTGCCCAAGATTAACACAATGACAAAATATTTAGATCACTGTTATTCACAACGACCAAAAATCAAGAGGTTCTAATTAACTACAATTCACAATGGAATAAGTACTGGCTATATAGTTTTTAAATGTTAACTTTATCAATATTTTTATAATATATTAAATATGGCCAGTAATAATACATTGAACATATTAGATATGTGAATAATATTAAATGAAAATAAAAATTACTTTTAATCACATATTATTTTAGAGAGTCACATTTTCTGGCCCAAATACTTATAGCCTATGTAAACATGTCATTTGAATTAGAACACAACTTAAATTATGCTCATTGCAAATGTGGTAGGCCAATGGGTTTCTAGATCCTTGTCTTCTCTGTAAGCTGTAATATAATCCCTTTAGAAGATTTAAGAATATATTTAAAGCAAAAATACTTTTCTAAAACAGTCACCCTTAAATTGAATAGAATTGGAATCTCAGATATTATCTGAGTAATTTGAGTGCCCATAGGACATGCTTTCTCATTGGAGGATATCTTGTCACTTACGAGCCACTAATAAAGCCGTATACATATTTTATATTAAATAAATGAATATATTTGTTTATACTCACATGGTGACAAAGTATGGATTGTGAGTATAAAAGTATCAAAGTTGCTTAATATAAAAAAATAAATTTTAAAATATGTGGACCTGTTGTCCACTTAGGAACAAGTTCATTGATCATTTCTAAAATTGGCCATCTGGTGGCTTCATTTCAAATTGCATTCACGTTCCAAAAGATATACTTGGGATCTCTGGAGGATGTGGCTAAACGATTCAACTCTATTTACAGAGATTATAGTAATCAAATGGCACAATGATATAAAATTACTCCATGCAATTGGAGAGTACCTACTGCAGCAGGGGCTTCTCACTGAGAGAAGATTCCCTGGGCTGGAAAGACGTAAGTAGCATGAGAATGAGTCAGAAGCCTCAGTCACAAAGCGAGAGCCCACTGGTGTCTGAAATGACACTGCTCGATGCTAGTTTCCATCTCACTGACTTTCCTAGCTTGCCTTCTCTTTTTCTGCAGTCATAGACCAGCAGATCTTATACCATATTTACAGTTATCAGATTTTGGTGGGCAAGAAAATTATGGGTAGAGAGTGTTTGATAAAAGTTCCTAAGCCAGACCAAAGATATTCTGATTCTAGGGGTCTTAGATGAGATCCGAGAATCTACAATTTAAACAGGGATCTCAGGTGATTGCCATATAGGTGGAGCAAGCCTCACACTTGTGAAACACTGCTCTATCGTATCTGCTATACTTAGGTAAATAATAGATTAACCTCAAAGCGTTTGAATTAAAACTTCTATACCAAAGTCTAGCAGATTATCTGTGGGTGACTATGCAGCATTCTTAGAACATTAAGAAATAAACAGTGTGGTTTCGGTATTTAAATTTAGGTTTTCTTCTCTACTTAAACAGGGGCAGGCAGAATTGTTATCTACATAAGTACCCTCATTTATAGGGTTGAGGCCAGAAAAAAAATGTAGGCACTACAGTACTCCATCAGAGTCAAAATATTGCACACTTGAGAATTTTAAAAATCCATTATTTCTAAACTGAGATGCAATTGTCAGTGGCATTAAAAATACTTACATTTCACATTGTTCCTCAGAGTTTGGCAATAGGACATCTATGCCTATTGAATAGATGTGCAAACTGTCTGCCGTTTGAAATAATCTTCAGAGCATGAAGAAGAAGCTGCACTAAAAAAAATTGCAGATAATTTGAATTTCTCTTTGAATTTTTACCATCTGCTCTCCAGGTGGAGCTACCTCCATTTTATCTTCTACAGGAGGAGGTTGTTTGGCTCCCAAGACTGTCAGCCTGGAAACTACAAACTCTCACATGGTATTAGGTGATTATAACTGATTTTTAGAAGTCGAACCTTTGTTAATTATTAGAAATAGATCAAAATCATTTCAAAGTTTAGCAGAAAAAGTGGTAGTAATTATTATTATTATTATTATTTTTTGAGACAGAGTCTCGCTCTGTCGCCCACGCCGCAGTGCAGTGGCGCCATCTCGGCTCACTGCAAGCTCCGCCTCCCAGGTTCGCGCCATTCTCCTGCCTCAGGCTCCGTAGTAGCTGGGACTACAGGCGCCCGCCATCACGCCTGGGTAATTTTTTTTTGTTTTTTTTTAGTAGAGATGGAGTTTCACCGCGTTAGCCAGGATGGTTCTACTATTGTTCAGAAGGTTGTAGTGTTGAACTCAATCGAGTATTTTCATATTCATTTAAACTTCTAACAGTATTCTGAGTCTAAATGGCATTGAAAATGAGGGAGGACCAAAAAGTCTAGTCTGCAGTAAATGATTGCACCAGTGAGGCTGAAGTCGGTGAGTACCTTCTCCGCGGTCACACAGACAGTATGTTACAAGGTCACCCTAAAACTCAGCTCTTTTAGTTCCTACTCATGTTTTTACAGCACACCAAGTAGGAGAGGCAGTCATTGTTAACTGATGACTTTTTCTTTAACTTTCAATGCTTGCTTTCTCTTCACGCCTAAGTCTTGTTTTTCATTTTGTTTTGCTTTTGTTTAGTTTTGGCATTCTATGTAAGATTTTTGTTTAATATGAATACTGGTAACATTCAGACACCTTAAAATATAGCTCTTATTGTACGTGAGGTGTGTTTCAGCTGGTGCCAGTCATATGGTAGACTCTTGATGTATATTTAATAAGTGAATGAATGAAAGTCTATCATAAAATGACAAAACTTCCTAAATGTGTTATTATTGGAGCCATAAAATGATGCTTCATGTCTTCTGTTTCTGTTTTTAAAGAACATTAAGAAAGCAGCTTTATAATGATAAAGGATAGAGATCTTAGCATGTATTTAGAGAAATTCAACTTCTTTTCTTCTCAGTAAGGATTCTCTCTTACCTGAATAGCCAATAACAACCAGTTCTTCTCTGAGATTTTCTGATGACCTTGCCTCTCTCAACAACTAGAGTCATGGTGCTCCCATTGGAAGGGCAATTAATGTTAGAGCTGAAGGACTTGTGATCTGGCCCCAACTTTGTGCTTCACTGGGTAAATCACTGAAATTGTTTTGGTATTTGTCTGTCAACTTTAAAACCTGGAATGGATGATCGCCATGGTTTCTTAGAGCTCTGATTTCTAGATGACACTTCCCGTGATTCTTCCTTTTTACTATATCCAGTTTATTTTCTTTCACCTCCATCTCTGGGCTACTGCATTGAAAAATGTTGAGGAGTAAGAATCATCCTGAATATTTTAAACATGGTGGTATCTCAGGCCATGGAGGCTTAGTGGAAGTGACCTGGGGGAGAATAATTTTTGTCAGAGGGACCGAGAGGTGTACTGAGTAACTCAAAGTAATCAGTTTTAAAATATGTGATTTCACTGCCCCTGCGGTCTTATATATTAGAAGCTGCATATTAATGTGTAAGTGGTTGATGAGCTTCAGGCTAGCAATTACACACTATTTTCTGTTAAATGACATGGGAGACCACCTGAGAATATTTAAAAAACATTTTCATTTGTTTATGAAATATATCTAGAAAACAAAACAAAACAGTAACTCATTGCTTTCCAAGGTATATTTTTTAAACAGTACAATACTATTGGAAGAAAAATTAACAATTTAACCCTTTCTCATTTAGCTCATGGAGATTGTAATTTCATAGTCCTATTCACTTGCTAGAGGGAAGAGAGAACAACAAAGGTATTATCTTACATAGTTCTTGGAGGAGTTGTTTTAATAGAATGGAATCACGGCTGCGGATCTCATTTTCCCATAAATGCTCACAACTCAATCTCATGCAATGGCTGTGTTTACCACCACCGATGTTTATAATCAGTGTTAACATAGGAGACTTATACAGTCAGTCAGGCAGTCCTTTTCTTCTCTTGTTAACTACGGTTGTTATTACTGTTTCCTCAATTTCCTAGAGGATTCATGAACATAATCATGTCAGCTGCTAAACTGGTGGGAATTGAAGCTATTCTACATTTTGAAAGCATTTGCATGTGCTAACTTAGAAACTACATAAATCAGTGCTTTGATTACTACTTTTTAAAAACTTCTACCAGCTCTTAGTTTGGTAGATGTGAATTGTCAGCATAGTACCAGTGGAGTTTCTGCAGTTATCCACTTAATTAGCTCATTATGGAGCCAGTCAGAACAATGAGGTCTTCAAAATGGGTTTACTCAAGTTTTCTCATTGTTATTATTTGTTTGAATACTCTTGTTAAACTCATTATGTTTATCAAACTATTAATCTATAATGTTATACCTCAATTTTATTTATATTTAAAACACAATAATTTATTTCAATAAAGTAGTTTTTCTTTTGTTAATATAATAAATTACTTATTTTTCTTTTTATGCAAAGGGTATGCCTTCATTGTAGGAATTTATAAAATACATGTGAGAAAAATACAGATAAGGAAAACTATAATAACTTGCAGTCTCACAGCCTAGAGGCAATGAAAGTTCATAGTTTGGTATATTTACATCTTTTCTTCATACATATAACCTAAAATAAAAATGCCTTACTGTTCAGTCAATTTCAATATGGCTTATTCCACCCCTGCTCCATGAAAAGTTATCTCCCTGGGTCCTTTATAGCCTCATTGTTGTTAAGGTTAATGAATGCCCCCTCTTAATACTTTCTCATTTGTCTTGGCTTTTCCCAAATATTTGGGTATGCTGTATTTTCAGCTCCATGAGGTCAGAGATTGTAACTGTATTGTTTATCTTTGTAGTCTAGCACCAGTGTAGTACCTGGCAGATAAAATGGCTTTCCAGATATTTTGTTGAATAAATGATCAAGTCTTTAATTTTAAAACAATGTCTGAATTTTATTTCACGGCAATAAAATTTTTGGATTTTTTTACTACTTATCAAAGGATGTTCAAAATATCTTTCATTTTCCTTTTGGTCTCTATACACATTTTATGCTAATGAGTTTCTGTTTTAGATCTTCATCTTTCACATTCTATCTGGCTTTTCATGCACTTTTGTGGCTCTGGTTGCCATATAGATTATCCTTCCTAAATCAAAATCCTTTACAGATCTTCTCTCCCCAGATTCAGAAATGTGACTGAGTGTGTAGTTTTCCACTGTGATACACCCATATCTCAGAAACATGTCTTAGGTCAAAAAATACACTCTCTCCCACACCCCAAAATTCCCCCAGCAAGAAATAAAAATGGATAAATATTTTCTACATAGTGAATATTTTTAATATGTGCCCAAACATCTCAACATGCATATTTAACATCTTGCTGTGAGATCTTTAGGAATAGTCATACCGAAGTGGGCAAGACTGTAAGGGATGATGAGAACCCAGTTATCAGAGGAAAAGGAGAGGAATTGAAGAGCAGTCTGAAGGATTCACGGGGTCATAATAAATACTTTGGAGGTAAATGCACAAGAAAACCAAATTACTTACTGAGAGTGTGTCAAATTTTGATTTTACATCTTTAGAAGAGGGGGAGTTGTAGATGTAAGGGCTCCTACAAAATTAATTGGAATAGAGATGGGGACTTGGTTGGAGTATTAACCCAGAAACCTAGACAGAACTCTATAGTAGTGTATCATTGAGCCCAAAACATGAGAAAAAGGCTGTAAATCCATGCCAAAAACCCAACTTGTAAATATAGCCATTCATATACCAAAAGAAAGTAATTCAATTTAAAGTATTATTGCAATAGTATACATTTCTTACCTATAACTATATTATCCAAAGTGTATTCTGCAGAACACTAGTGATGTATTAGTTGGGTGTTTATATAGAAAGAAAACAGACTTAGATGGTTAAATAAGGATTGGAAATGCTGAGATTAAAAGAAAAATCCTGAAACATTTCTCAGAGACTTTAGTATGATAACATGTTTTGGAAACACCAAAAGGAAGCTGTTGTATGCAGAGTTTCTTAAACATATTTAACAAAAATTTCTCTTTTTTAAAAGAAGAACAAATTAAGGGATAAATAGACCTGCAATTAAACTTTGAGATTGTTATAAATATATGCAGGCAACCCAGTTTCATATAGTGGGTATGAAGCAAAACAAAACTGAACAAAATGAACCATACTAAACAAGAGAGAATACATGTTTCAAATATTCTTTAACTTTTTCTCAGCTATTTTCCTACGTTGGCTATAAATCAATAGTTATCATCATAATTCTCTGAGCAAGAAATAAACAAAAACTGATAAATATTTTCCACAAAATAAATACTTTTAATATGTACCAAAATATCTCAACATGCACATTTAATAGTTTATTAACGTCAAATCTCTATCAGCCATTTCCTAGGTCACATCTTAGCAAAGTCCACAAATTAAAAGTCTAAAGACTGCTTAGTTACCCAGTATGCTAGGACCTGGGGGATTATTTACAGAGATTATAGTTAGAAGGTAATATTCACTTTAGGAACAAGGAATTTCAGCTACACGTGAACAAAGTGGCTAGTGGCCACATACCACACACACATACACATATACACCAAAATCTGTCTTAACATTTGGAATTTGTCCCCTGGACACATCTGAAATTTGTCCCCTCACTACATTAGGATTTCTTCATAAGCAACTGTGTTCTTCGCCTTTTTTGCCCAAATGACTAGTTCAACAAATGTTCATTAACTGATGGATTGAATACATTGTCCTTCTTTGGCAGTAGACATCTGCATTATTTACAAATTTACAAAAAAGAAAAAGTTGGAACAAATAGCATTTGGAAAAGGTTTAACTTGTCTACCAACATGTTCACAACTTACAGAAAAAAAATGCTTTTGTTTTCCAGAGGTGTTGCTAATAATAACTGTATGATACTATTATATTTCTATCAAAAAGCAATATAATAGCATATCATAAACTAATACATTCGTGAACAAACTAAGGTCAATTAACCTAAGCTTTTAGGGAGGATGAAAAGTACATTTAGAGGTAGTGGAAGTGTGAAACATATATCAGTGACTATAGTGTCCTGGCAAGCAGGGGACTCCTGTGTTCCAACGGGTACTCAGAGAGCTGGTGGAAAGGTGGGGTATGAGAAACAGAAGCCAAAGATAAGACCTGCAGCAAGCTTTAAAAATTTTGCTTAAGTCATTGATAGCTGAAAAGCAACATTATGAAAGTATAAATAAGAAAGTAAAATATATATAAATGTAATATTACTTATATTTATACCTACATAAGCCTCCTTGCTCTTCAAAGTACTAGGTAATATCTGAAGTTCAATAATTCAGCTCCATTCTGAATTTCAAGCAGTTTTGGAGAAATTACAGTGTGATGGAGGAAACTCTTCAGAGTTACAGAACTTCCATTAGGTAATTAGCTGAATTAATTAATTTGATTGATAGTTATTGTAATTTACCACATTTACAGATTAAAGGACAGTGAATCTGATACTAGAGCACATCTCAGTGCATGCAGATACTATTCATTTAATAAAATTAAGGTCAATGTATGATAGACACTCTTAGCAAACTAAGAATATAGAAGGAAAATGCTTAATCTTTTAAAAGACATCTATTTTTCTTAATGTAAAAAGAAAAAATATCAAGACTCTCATACTTACTGAGATAAATTTTAATAAGACCAGCAGCAAAGGAAAATGCTTGCTATTACCCATTATGTTTAGGATTGTACTGGAGTCCTAATCAGTGCAGTTAAAAAAATAATAAAATCTGTAATAATTGAAAAATTGAGACAAAACCCTCTATATTTTTAATAAAGTGCTTGTTTACAAAGAAAATCCTAAATGTATTTTTGTTATTAGAATAAGAAAGGTTTGATGAAACAAAAGAAGAGAAATCTGACATGCAACACAAAATCAAAACTCTTTACCACATTCCATCAGAAAATATTTGATGTATTTTCAATTGACAGAGTGTCAATAAAAAATATGTAGAAGCCCTTTATGCAAGAAATTAAGTATTTTATTGAAAACATTAAATAATACTTAAATAAATGGAAATATTTAGAAATAACTCTCTGTAATAAATTTATCAATATTCCTCAAACTGAGTTATAGAATTAGTACAATTCCAATTAAAATCTTAATAGATTTCTTTTTTTCCCCCATATCTTTTCAGCTACTTGCTTTTTAAACTTTAGATTCCAGGGTACATGTGCAGGTTTATTACATGAATAGATTGTGTAATGGTGAGGTCTGGATTTCTGGTGTACCCATCAGAAAAAGAATGAACATTGTACCCAGGTGATAATTCTTAACACTCCCCTCCCTTCCAACTCCTGGAAACCATTTTGGAGTGCCCAGTATCCATTATGTCTATCTTTATGGCCACATATGCCTTAATGGAGTTCTTTGTAGGATTTGATATGCAGATTTTAATTGCAAAGACAATTGGAAGGGCCAAGAACATCTGAGAAATTCCTGAAGAAGGAATAGGGAGAGGATTTTTCAAACCATACTTCAAGACATATCATGAGAGTATACACACACACCCACATACACACATAAACACACACACAGATACACATACACATATACACCACATTAGGCAAAAGTTAGAGGCAGCATACATAAAATTTTATCTTTTTCCTGAGCAGACTTTGCACAAAAATGTCAGAAGATGAATTATGTGACTGACAAACTGTGCAAGGAATATTGAATAGCTATATGAAAAAAGCTAATTTCTCTCTGCCACAAGGTATAAAATCTAGTCTTCATCTATTAAGTGTGAAAAGCCATACTCTGAAACTTTTAAAACATAATGCAGCAAAATTTCCTTATAATGTATGTAAGGGGGGAGTTCTCAAACAAGGAACAAAAGCCACACATCATAAGAGATTGATTGCAAATTATATTGTGACAAAAATAAGAATGTCACTACATCAAAGGATGCCACGAAGAGAGTAAAAAGACATGGTAAAACTGGAAGATCTTTGTTTTATCTTTGTCATCAGCAAAGAATTTGTATCAACAGCATGAGATCACAAAGCTCCATGAGGAAATGGACAACAGACATAAGTAGGAATTTTATAAAAAAGAAAATGATAAAAAAACCTCATTGATATCTAAAAATATGTTCACTTTTGCTATTTTTAGGTAAATGCCAATAAATATTAGGAATATATTATTACACTCTAACCAGTTGGCATTTGTTGTTCAAAAAGCATGATAATATCAAGTACTAGTGAGAATAGAAAGCAACCAAAAAACTACATACTGCTGATGGGACTGTAACTAAGCACAATCACTTTAAAATGCTATTTACCATGTCTAGTGAAGTTGAACATTCGCCTACTTTGCAATTTTACTCCTGTGGGAATACCCTAGAGAAATTCTCACATGCATTCAAGGAAATATATGCACAAATATTTATGGTAGCATTGTTTTTTAATAGTAAATTGCCAGTAACAACCCAAGAGCCCATCACTAATTTAGTGGATAAAGAAACTTTGATTTTTTTTGTTACTATGGAATCTTTACAACAGTAAAAACTAATGTATGAAAACTACAAGAGTCATCATAAGGAAAGAATCCATTGAGGTCAGAGAGTTAACAGGGGTGAGGACCAGTTTGAGCAAGTCATTGCGGCTCATTTTAATAACATTGGCTTTTACTCTAAATAAAATAGGAAGACATTGGAGTATCTGACACATGAGTGAAATTGCCTGACTTAGGTTTCATAAGATCATTCAGACTGTTGTATTGATAATACATTAAGGGCAGAGATAAAAAGCAAGGAGATTAGTCTTAAGAGTAACATAATCGATGTAGAAATATCACTGACATGTTCAAAGGTAACAGCAGTGGAGGTGATAAAACAATGTCCAGGTTTGACATGTATTCTGGTATTAACCTTAAAGAATTGCTGAAGAATCAGATGAGGAGTAGAAGAAAGAAAGGAAGTTAATATGACCCAAGATGTTAACATAAGTATTTATATAGTTCCGATTTGTCTCCTTCAAATCTGAGATTGAAAAAATTTGATCCCTAATGTTGGAGGTGGGGCCTGGTGAGAGGTGTTTGGGTCAGGGGGGTAGATCTCTTAAGAATGGCCATTCAAATTGGAAGTCAATGGGAGTAACGAGTGAATTCTAGCTATATTAGTTCACCCAAGAGTTGGTTGCTTAAGAGTGTGGCACCTCCCTCCCTTCTCTCTTTTGGTCCCTCTTTTGCTATGTGATGCATCTGCTCTGTCTTTGTCTTCTGCCATAATTATAAGCTTCCTTAGATAATTCCCAGAAGTAGATGCTAGCACCATACTTCTTGTACAGCCTGTAGAACCATGAGTCAAATAAACCTTATTTCTTTGTATTATCCAGGCTCAGGTATTCCTTTAGATCAATGCAAATGAACTAAGACAAGTATTTAGAAGCAGAGAATTCTACAGGACAAGCTTGTTTTTTTTTTTTGGTGGTGATGGGAAGGGGAGAAGATAACCAGTTCAGATTGTGATACTTAAGTTCCAGGGGCTTCATAGATATTCAAATGTATATGTAGAGAAAGCAGTTCCATATACAAGTATGGAAATGCAGAGAGAGGTCAAGTCCCAAATAGCAGGTATTGAAAGCCATGAATGGGAGTACCGAGGAAGTATACACAGGTAGAAAGAAGAGCTTGAGAGTATTCAACCGTTGAGAACAGTGGTTCTCCACCAAAGGTGATTTTGTCCTGAATATTTGGTTGTTCCAATGGGAAATGAGGGTGCTATTGTATCTAATGGGTGGAGGTCAGAAATTCTGTCTAATATCCTACAATGTGTAGGGCAACCCTCACAATAAAGAATTACCCACCCAGAATCTCAGTGGTGCCAAATTTAGGAAACCTTGTTAAGAAACCTGGCTTTGGAGTTGGGGCAAAGATTTTGCAAAGAAAATTGAATTGATGTGGACTGAGTCAGGAGGAAATGAGATTGTGGTGTCCTGAAAGGCAAGTAAAGGAAATGTTTGAAGGATGAGAAAGTTATCTCAACTATGGCAAATCATCTAACAGTTCAAGCATTATTGAGAGCTAACAATTGACCCCAAGGTATTTAATAATCTGTAGATTATTGCTGACCTTGATGGAAATAGAGTTCAGGAAATGGTCTAGTAGATTTGAGAGAGAATATATAGAGAGAAATTTGAGACAGTGGATAAAGACAGCCCTTCAGTATATTTTGGCATAAAATAAAGAAGAGAAAAGGAATGACAGATGAAGAATAATCATGATCAAGAGAGTTTTGCTGGTTCGTTGAGCTTAAAGACAGGGAAAATAGCACCATTCTTTCATACTGATAAAAATAACCCAGGATAGTGATACAAATTGATAAGGAAGAAAGAGAATGGGGGACCCTTGGAGCAATGCCGTTGAGTAGCTAAGAGAAGATGTAATATAGGTATTAATATACTCCAATTTTTATGAAAGGTAAAAGATGAAAGAACAAGCATTCTCAGTCATAAACATGCATACCTGCCTGAATTTTATTGACTGTCAATTATTAGCTATGTGACTGTAGTCAAATTATTTAGTCTTTCTACTTCAGCTTTCATCTGTGTAATCTCTCCTTCATATGAAGCTGTTTTAAGAATTAAACAAGATTATGCATGCATAATACTTAATACATCACTTTGACACACACCAGGCTCTCAAATAATGACAACTATTACTATCATTCTTATTTAATGATAAAATCAACTATTTTGTTCTTGGGATATTTCTGATTGTCATCATCATTTAAAGCTTTAAATGTTTAAATGTCTGTAGTTGTGTAGCAGTATCTTAAGAGAGATACCTCCTGCTAAAAATGCTGATATCTGATTATAGATAACATTAGAAAAATTCACTCAAACAATACCTCTACTTTTTTCATAAGTAGCCATTTTTATTTACTTAGGTCATTTTGTTTCTTGTACAGGTATTAAATTACAATGATAAAAACTAACTTTTAAAGATTATTGACTTTACCTTGATCTATATTTAGGCATTGGAATATGTGTCCTAAATTTAAATAAATTCCATTTGTTTTAATTGAATTTTGTTTTATTTTAATATTTAATTATGGATGTATGCTATCACTTAGCAGTGTTTCTTACATAATTTAAAGTTGAAAGGAAACGATTGTTTTCCAAGACCAAAGGAAGTCCTTCATATGTTTAGGGTTGAACATCATTGTTAATGCTTCATGCTAATTGCATACAAAATTAGCATCATTATCAATTTAAGTGTCCAAAGCATATTATTTTCTGTTTTTCTCTTTTTACTGCAATATTAATTGCCCTCCATAATTGTTATAAGCTGAATATTTTAGGGCATCTAGATTTTTAAATCATTACAAACTGTTTAAAACACTAAGGCTTAGAATCCTAAACCCTAAAACCTAAGGTTACATTTTATCTGACTTTAAATACACACACACACACACACACACACACACACACACACACACCAGGAAAAAAGGTTACATTGTATCTGATTTTAAACACACACACACAGACACACCAGGAAAAAAACTACCTTTGCAGAGTTTCCAAGCAGAACTATCTCTCAAGTTTTTTGTTTTTTCCCTCCAAGATTATATAACTAAAGTACAAACATTATTGTTCTCATGATAATGCATATTTTAGAACCAAAATTATTTACTGAAAAAGCTCGACATTGAACCTCCCAGGGTGATGGCCCAATTAAAGAGCTTCCATAATTATGTCTAAAGCAAAACCTGCTGTCAGAGCCTAAAGCTTTAGTTGTAGCACAGCAAATGCAGTGAAGAACAGGGAACAGCCTTCATGGCCTCGGTGGAGAAAAGAGCTTGCCTAGAGACTGGTCTGCAGGAGATAAACAAAGCATATTCTAATGTGATCCAAAGTTAGTGAACTTTCAAGCATGCACGCAAGGAACAAAATTCAAATGCACACATCAGTGATTTATATAGCTATAACTTAATTATTTGGGAGGAATTTCCATTTGTGTTATATGTTCTATTATCGATGTAACTCAATTGGATTGCCTTCTTATATTTGCATTTTAATGCACTAAGAGGATTTAATTTGAACTCTTCTCCTACAAGGCTATTCCAAATGGAAATTTATTTCTAAGTTACTATTTGAGCTTCTTTCCATTCACTACAATCAAACATGTCAGAGTATGCTATGGTGCATGTAATCGCTCAAATACAGAGTGTGTGATTAGTATGGAATCAAACTCAACTTAATATTTTAAACCACCTTGTCAGCTCTGCATGATGACACCAAATACAAAAGCAGTGCTTCTTGGTGATGAGGTTGTAAACATCAAGAACGTCATGGTTCCTTTGAAAAATTGATTAGACAAATATAATGATCCATAAAAAGGTGAATACATATTACAGTAAGATGCCAACACAGAAAAGCAAAGAGAATTAGGTGAAATATGGTGTATACATATAATTATAATGTGGTTCATTAAATTTTTTAAATTTGTTTTTTCTTTGGAATTTTCTTATGTAAATTTTTATAAAAACGTATGCTGTCTAATGTAAAACTACTTTTAAATGGTAAACATTCACATAAAATTATTCCTCTAGGTGGTAAATTAAGAAGTGAGACTCCCCCCTAAATTTAAAAAAAAAAATAGTTTCCATATTTTACAATAGCATGCTGAATACACACATATTCATTACCAGTGCACACACACATACACAAATGTAAATCTCTATAGGCATGCATATTTACCTATAAAGATAGCCATAAACACATAAAATATGACAATTTATTTTTTAAGTAGTGAAAAGGAAATATCTAAATTATCTCAACATGATGAGCGTTAAGAAATAAGAATCAAAATATCTAAAAACACACGAAGTGTCAGTGGGATGTTACTGACAGGTATGATAGAAATACAGTTCTATTTTCAAAATATCTACAAAATGCAAGTTTAAAGAGGTTTCCATAAAACATTTGTAGTGATAATTTTCTGTTTTATACAACAAGCAGTTCCCAAATCTCAGGGACCTAAAAGTGTATTTCTCGCTTTCCCTACATATGCACTGAAGGTTGGCAAGGAAAAGTCTTTCCATGAAGTTATTAAAAACAAAGTAATGAAGAGTAGCCTATCTCATGACAGCCCTGTCTCAACATGGACATAAGGATATGCCATAATAAGGGAAAAAAAACAGAGAATCATGCAGCCGCTCTTAAATATTCTCTGTCTTTTCGATTCTTTTACTGAACAAACAAGTCGCATGGCCATACTTAACACTGGAATAATTAGAAAGGATAACATTTCCATATGCTTAGTTTAAAGAATCAAAAACATTGGTGAGTATTAATAATAGCTGCCAAACTTTAGGAAGTTTAATGTGGTAAAGCTTAGACTATCCTGATATGTATGCTGATTCTTCAAGGCCAGTGGTGAGACTATTTTGAATTTCTTAAACTTTTTTGAAAAAGTGATTTGTTTAAGTGGGAATGTGTTTCACTTAATCTCTGTGACCAGATCATGAAATAGTAGTTTATGCAATATTTTTTCTTAGGAGGAGACAGACTAAAAATATTTCACAGTTTCATAATACTAGTTAAGATTTTGATTTTTCATAACTAAAAGATTCCTGTTTTGATCATTTCTTATTTATTTGCATGATAATAAAGGAAATAATAGTGATTTTTGTGGAACCTAAAGCTTCACCCATTAAGCACCCAGTGTTGTTTTCTTTCTAACACTTGAATGGAGATATCTATATAAATATAACATCCATATCTATGTATTTATATATCTATCTATGAATCTATGCATCTATCTGTCTATCCATCTGAAGAATATTTCCCTTTTAACTGAAACACCCATGTTGCTTTGGAGTGAATCTATTCCAACAGAAGGACCAAATATAGAATTTCCTCTCTCGAGTAAATTCCTTAATACTGTACTGACTTATCACTGTATCTATAGCTAACAGAGCCTTTCTATAACATACTTTTATATCTCACTCATTCTTTAAATTTTATAATAGTTCTAGATTTACAGAAAAGTTGCAAAGATGGTACATATACTATATATCAGTTATCATATAGCCAACACCTAGTATCTCCTATTGTTAACATCTCATATTAGTAGGATACATTTGTCACAACTAATAAACCAATGCTAATACCTTATTATTAACTGAGGCACACCTTATTCTGAGTTTCTGTGTTTTTTACCTAATGTCCTTTTTCTTTCTTTCTTTGTTTCTCTCTCTCTCTTTCTTTCTTTTGTGTGTGTGAGACGGAGTCTTGCTCTGTTGCCCAGGTATGCAGTGTGGGATGTTGGCTCACTGCAACCTCCACCTCCCAAGTTCGAGTGATTTTCCTGCCTCACCCTCCCAAGTAGCTGGGACTACAGGTATATGTCACCATGCCCGGCTAATTTTTGTATTTTAGTAGAGATGAGGTTTCACCATGTTGGCCAGGCTGGTCTTGAACTCCTGACCTCAAGTGATCTGCCCACCTCGGCCCTCCAAAGCACTGAGATTACAAGCGTGAGCCACTGTGCCTGGCCCTAACATCGTTTTCTTTCTGAAGATCCCATTCAGGACATAGCATGAAATTTAGTTATCATGTTTCTGTAGGCTCTTCTTAACTACAATTTCACTTGTTTTCTTATTTTTATTTCCTTCAAAATTTTATAAATATTCTTATCTGGGAATTAGTTTCTAAGTTTAGCTCCTATTTCTCTTTAGTTAACATTCCCTAACTTAA
>NW_012118487.1:25624594-25652602 GCF_000951035.1 Colobus angolensis palliatus | reverse complement strand
GGAGGCGGAGCTTGCAGTGAGCTGAGACGCGGCCACTGCACTCCAGCCTGGGCGACAGAGCGAGACTCCGCCTCAAAAACAAAAAATACAAAAAAAAAAAACAAAATAGAGTGATAAATCCTCATAAAAGTCACATTTTTTATACTCTGTAGGTTACAGTTCTCCTTGAGATCAGCTTACTGTCTTTTCTTTGAAGAGACTTTCCAGAAACTTTTTTTTATTGTTTGAATTGTTTCCTTAGTTTTCCTACTTCTTATTCATTTGTATCTATAAAATTAATGTTTGGGACAGGAGTGGTGGCTCATGCCTGTAATCCCAGCACTTTGGGTGGCCGAGGTGGGTGGATCACGAGGTCAGGAGTTCGAGATCAGACGTTGGTGAAACCCTGTCTGTACTAAAAATACAAAAAATTAACTGGGCTTGGTGACAGGTGCCTGTAATCCCAGCTACTCGGGAGGGTGAGGCAGGAGAATCACTTGAACTCAGGAGACAGAGGTTGCAGTGAACTGAGATGGCGCCATTGCACTCCAGCCTGGGCAACAAGAGTGAAACTCCACCTCCAAAAAAACAATTAAAGTTTGAAACATGAAGATTACTCAGGTAAATGAAAGACATTTATACCTAGCCAACCAACCCACCTTTACTTAAGCCACAATCTGATTTACCTTGAATCTGGCAGATCACTAGTCAATATTTAGTGAAATTTCATATCTCCAACTAATAAATAAATACATTAACATTGAAGCTATTTGAACCTTCCCATATTAGGTGAGTTGGTGAATAAATTAGATGATTCCAAACTGGTTGACCAAATCTTCCTTCTGAATATCTCAACTAGTCTGTCATTGAAAAAATCGCTGAACACAATCCAAAATAAACTGAGAAGAAAATGCACTATTCATATTTTCTAGTGCGATAATTATTGTGTCACCCTAAATTCCTTTTATGTCTTGAATTTGACCTTTAATGCATTTTCAATCATTATATCTAATATATTTGTGATTCCAGTGGGTCCTCAAATTTTAATAAATCAACATAATGCTTTATTGAAAATGTACTTATCTGCATATTAATAGGTCTAAAAACACCTATTGATTTAATTAAAAGTTTTAAAGATGATGTATATATACATTTATACGCTATAAAAATAGGTTTTCAAAATAAACATGATTAGAGTGTCCACTGTCAATAATAAATTATCGTCTTTGTAGTTCATACCCTCAAAAAGATTATTGTGTTAATCTTGCACATGTAACATTATTTTATAATGCCTTCTAAATATGATATGAAATGTTCCAAAGTGCATATTATTTATTACTATACTTTGTATTTTCTGAGTCAGGCATTATTAACCTGTATTGCAATAAGAAGTGATCAATCAAACCATTTTTCAATGAATGTAGCATCTATAATTCTAAATGAATTTTAAGTGCTATAGTGATTTCAATGGGTAAACTCTTCAGAAACATCACTTAGTAGGCAGCCTGAAAGGAATATACATAAAACAAGCCACGCAATCAAATAAAACAATGTGAGATTACTCTAGTCAAACTTGTTTGAGGAAAAATACTGCAAGCTCAAAACCAAAATCTTTTGTATGTGTGTGTCATTTACCATGTGATCATGGCTCTGTGACCCACAGAGTTCTAATATTCAAAAATTATTTTGAAAACACTCCCAAAAACGAAGTGTCTGAATGTTATCTGTTTAGAATTATCAACACATCTGGAAATGTTGAGTAATTGAAATGAAACCCATACAAAAGATTTTTCCCACTGAAAGTCAATGTGTGCTGGGTGCTCATGCCTGTGATCCCAGCACTTCGATGGCTCAAGCCTGTAATCCAGGCTGAGTCAGGAGTTCGAGACCTGTCTGGGCAACACAGAGAGACTGCCCCCCACTCCCGCCCGCACCAGCCATCTCTCCAAAATATAAAAATATTTTTAAAAAAATTAGCCAGGTGTGGCGGTTCACAAGCCTAGAGTTCAAGAACAGCATGGGCAACATAGAGAGACCCCCATCTCTACAAAGAAATCTAAAAAAAAAAAAAAAAAAAAAAAAATTAGCTCTGTGTGTTGTTGCCTCTCTGTGGTTCCAGCTACTTGAAGGGCTAATGTGGATCAGCACCCCCGAGGATCACTAGAGCCCAGTAGGTGGAGGCTGCAGTGAGCTGTGATCATGCCATGGCACTCCAGCCTGGGTGACAGAGCAAGACCCTGTCTCTCAAAAAATAAAAAATAAAAAAAGTCAATGTAGTTTCAGTTTGTCTATATATTTGTATCTGTGTGTATATGTATATATGTGCGTGTAAGTATATGTGTGTATCTGTATACGTGTGTGTACATGTATATGTATATATGTGTATATAACAGGCTTCTGAAAAATATTTTTGTTCCTGGTAGAAATGCTACCTTATGATTTTACTTACTTTGTAACTTAGTTTCAATACTATGTTCAGTTTGACATCTGTTAGTAATATAAAACATGTGGAGTATGCCTGAAATAGAAGTTTCACTATTCCTCTATTTAGTGGTAAGACTTGAATGAAAAACAGATACATAACCACATTAATAAAATTTGTTTTATTTTTCCTCTAAATTAAGGAAATTTTTAATTAGTGGTGCTTTTGGTTTTTGCTAACAGTTTAGAACTTCTTAAATGATATTGGCTAATCAGGATTATATCAGAATAATATATTTTGTTTGGAATCCTAGATATTTAAGAGATAAGTTATTTTGAAGAAATATTACATACTTGAGAAGGCCAAGTGCTTCCTAGAAAGACACACTGGGCCTAATGTGTTTAAAGGAAGACTTTATACATGGAAGAAAAATCAGTTTACATGGAAAATATAACAATAAAGCCACAGAGTTCTTAACATAAGACAGAGATCACTGGGGCCTTTAGAGCCAGAGAGAAACGTGTGCTTCCTGAGACAGTATGGGCTGTAGCCTCCCAGAAACCTTGATGTCAGCTTGGTTCTATCTTAAAAGCTCTTCTAAAGTTTTATCAAAATAAATGAATAGTGTCTAGAAATGTGTCTGAGGCACAATAATTGTTCAGTAAACAATCATTATTATTCTATGGCATCTAGTTTCATTGACTCTGTACAATCGAGTTGAGATTCTTTTAAGTTAATGTTCAAAGACATAAAGAAATGTTACAACAGAAGAATTACTACCAGAAAAAAACATTAAAACAACACATTCAGTAATAAGCAAATGTAAATAATAATCCAGAGTGCATTTTTACTCTTAACAAAATTATGGCACCCAACACTATGGTTAAATAGTATGTCAACCAATTGTAGTCTGAATGTATTGATGTAATCATCATAGAAAATAACATGACAATGCCTATTCCTTTTCCTTAAAAGTGATCATGTGATTTTACCAAGTAATTCAACTTCTGGGGAAATGTTATAGAAATAAAAGCATAATTGAATTTCAAATATACATTTCAAAAGTTTGTAGATCACTAGACATTTACATAAACACTGCATGCCAAATAACAGCAAATTTTACCAAAATTTGGCTTTAATGTATTCTCAATAAATCACATGTGCTACTGTTAAATTTCATATAGGAAAAATCAACTAATTACAAAAATGCCATTATAGAGAAATCAATTAGTTTAGTATGAAATCAGGAATGAATAACACTATCACATGAAGCTATGTTAAATCATTAGAAATACAGTTTTGTTTCTTTTTCCAGAATGCTCCAATGGAGGTTTTCAACTGAATCATTAGGGCATATATGATACTCTTTCTCTCTGATAAAAAGAAAAAAGAAAAAAAATCAATTGGAAAAAGTTTTTAAATTAGCCGTTTTATATTTTGAGCAGGATGTTTAAAAATCATGTAGCAACATCCCAATCAAAATAACTTGAGATAGCTTTTATTTTCAAATATGTAAGGTATATAAATATGGGACATAGTCCTTGGTATGAAGTTGCTAACTGAAAATATACTGTCTGTTTAATAGTTGCTAAAGACTGATATGCTCTAACTTTGTTCCAGTTTTAAAAGTTTGAAAGGTTCTGAAATAGAACAAAATGTGATGTTTCAGTTTATTGCAGTTGAGCTAAACAGAAAAATTTTAGGATATGACCTGCCATATTCTAATGACTATCACAGATTAATTTAAGCCTGCTGGTGCTTTACAGAAGTCTCTTGTATACTTGGCATTTTGTCACATTCTATTTTCTGGATCAAGAGCCCAGTGTTAAGATCTAAAAACTGGGGCAGTAAAAGCCTGAGTATCACACAGCAGGGTTTCCATAGTGTCCTAACCATTTATAAATCAAATCCATTTAAGGCCAGTAATAAATAGGACACAGCAATTTCAAGAGAAACTGTGTGACTTCTTCAAATATTTAAACAATTCCAAATTTTGCAACTACAAAAAGTTATTTTGCACTTAAAAATACCTTTATTTGCTCTACCTGAAGACTATTTTTGGGACAAAACAAAGTGGCACTAGAAGGCCAGAATCAGAATATTCTTAATGCCTTCTTGAGCTCCCTCTACTGATTCTTAGACAGTTTTTAGCTTAACCGAGATGTTCAGCAAAACATGTATAATTAACTTGAAGTCCAGTAGAGTAGCATCCGGAGCAGTTTTCACAGCTGGGCACACAGTCTTACTACAGACATTATCAATTAAATTGTGCTACTTGTGCACAGACAGGGAAACAAAGTGAATGAAAGCCCTTCGACTTTCTCAGGCCTCAGGACATGTAGAGAAATAAGGCACTGGCTAAAAGAAAATAAACAGTTGCAGAGGGTATTAATTTGAAATTGTTGTTGTCATGAATTGTAAATAAGTGGACTTTAAATGCAAAGCATTTTCCAGAAACTTTCTCTTCAGTTTTTAATTATTTTTACTCCTATTAATTATAGCTCTATGAGAAATCTCACCAAGGAAATAATTCAGGAAAATCTTTGGCACAATTCATGCACTTCTTTCAAGTCTTATTTTCTTTGTAAGCGCACTAACTCTTGATATTCTGCCAAAGGATTGAGATATTGTGCGTTTAATTTTTGCATTTTCTGAAGGTATAGATGTATTTTTATTACTATTACTTTCTTTTGCTTTTTTTCCTACATGGTCCCATGATGTCACACTATTTAAATAGAGAATGCAATTGCATAATAACAAACAATCACTGTAGTTTTTCAAGCATGTGCACAAACCCAAAAAGCATTCTAAGCATTTATCTTTCCCTAATAATGCCATATTGTCTGGGATAATGAATCATTGACATAAATACCAGCTCACTCAATCATTGCCTTAAAGGAACATATATTTTAGAGAACTTAAATTTTCTGTGAAAAAATGTGAACTTCTGAGCAAATGAAGTGTACAGTGCTAAAAGGGTCTAAGTTTATACTCAGAAATTAGATTTATGTCCCAGAATTTAGTTGCAACATGCTCTGTATAGTATGTTTAAAAGTGGAAAGAAAAAAAAGTAACCGAATTAACATATTTCAAATACATTGTAGTGCCAAACAAAAATGAAAGCTAATTTTCATTAACAAGCAAACAACAAAAGGTAATTACTTTTTTCATGATATGTGCCTTCTGGTTTTTGCCAATAATTTGACATTTAAGACTGAATAGAATTTAGCAAATTGAAGTTCTTTTAAGAGGATTTTAAGGTATTATATCAAATCAATACTTGATAATCATAAAGTTCTGTTTTATGAGTAGATGTTCCAGTATTCAACATTCTTCCACCCTAAATGTATTGACCTCTTACTGGATGATAAGCTCTTTCTTAAAGTCCCCGGGGCTTACTGATATCATGTTTTCTCCATTATAATTATGGATAAAAACATTCACACTTTTTAGAATGATAAGGAATATTAACTTTAATCAGAAACTACTTAATGAGTTCCTCAGAATGGCATGAAGTTGGAACCTATAATAATTCCTATCTTAGGTAGTACTCTTGTCCCTTAGTAATACTTTACCTGTTTTACTTTTTACCTTAACACTTATCAACACCAGACATTATATTATACTTTGGCCTTATTACTTTGCTTATTGTCTACCCTGTCACAGAGAGGGTAGGGCAGGTACCCTCTCTGTTATTGCTACTCAACCCCAGTACCTGAAAGGGTACCTGAAACATAGTAGGTATTTAATATATTTATTGAATTAATTTATTTCTCTTAAAATAACTATAACTTTTTTTAGATGGAATTTCACTCTTGTTGCCCAGGCTGAGTGCAACAGCATGATCTCGGCTCATCACAACCACTACCTCCTGGGTTCAAGTGATTCTCCTGTTTGAGTCTCCCAAGTAGCTGGGATTACAGGCACCTGCCACCATGCCCAGCTCATTTTTTGTATTTTTAGTAGAGATGGGATTTCACCATGTTGGCCAGGCTCGTCTTGAACTCCTGACCTTAGTGATACACCAGCCTCAGCCTCCCAAAATGCTGGGATTACAGGCTTGAGCCACTGCATCCAGCCAAAATAGCTATTATCTTAATAATATTTTTTAAAGTATTGTTTATAAAATAATGAAAAATTGAATTTACCTACTAGTTAGTTGTCTTTATTTATTTTTTGTCAAGATAAAATTGTTTTAATTGTATATAAAAGATATAAGTGAAATGGCTTTTTTTTCCTGTACAATTAATGTTAGTACAAGCAATTGCCCAATAATTTACTAATCTTTAGACTGCATAAACAAGAAAAAATGATCCATAGCACATAAATCTTTTTTGAAGATCTTTTGAACATGGCATTTTTTTCACATGTTGAAGTTTTTCTTTTAAAGTGAATCTAAAGTATATTTCTTGCACTTTTCCTAAATAGCAAGTGTGAAATGTCATGTTCACTTTCTATGTAATTACTATATTATCTGTAAAGGAGCATAAATATAATATTAAATACAAGTTTCTGATTTGCATGAAAATAGTCCATGTTGCATGCAATAAGGTCATACTAAAATATCCTTTGTGTGGTTCTCAATTAGTCAGAGAGCAAAGTTAAAAATGGGAAAACACAGTAGACGACCAAACTCTGATATCAAAAAACATTAACCAAATCCATCATCATCGATCTATTATAGTTCAAAATGTACAAAGCATTATGTGATAAATGCAAGCATGAAAAGAGAGTAAAATCCAATGAGGATCAATTAATTTATATATATATATGAAGTAATTGTAAACTATGCAGGTTTTTTTACACACAGAAGAAGTTTCTAGGCTTCTTCCTATAAAGGGATTAATTAGGAAGAACAGCCTATGACACATTAACACATCCAAAAGCAACTCCAGACCGTCTACTACACAGTTTAGATGATAAATTTAGAGTTAGAGAAGATCCCAGTGGCATTCAAGCAATAAAGACTAAGGTTTAAGTAAAACTTCAACCAGGTACAGCAGGCAGAACGCTACCTGAATCCCAGTGACACACACTGTTGTATAATCACCTCACCTTGTGTGTAGGCAGGACCTATAACTTGCTTTTGACCAATGGACCATGGCAAAGGTAATGTACTATTGCTCTTGTGGTCACATATGGCAAAAAGGAAGGGATTTCAAGATATAATTAAATGTATATCAGAAGGGAGATTACCCTAGCTGGGCCTGACTGGATGAGTGAGTTTTTAAAAGCGGGATTAGAGGTCAGAAACAGAAGTAGTCAGATTAATTCTTCTGCCAGCCTTGAAGCCACAAGTCTCCATGAGTTCTGAGCCGCAAAGAAACAAATCCAGCCAAATGTTAGGTGATCTTGGAGAATCCCAAGCCTCAAATAAAAACCCAGGGCTGGCAGAAACCTTGACAGTGAGGTCCTGAGCAGAGGAGCCAGCTAACCTGTACCCAGACTCATGGTTCATGGAAACTGGGAGATAATAAATGTTTACATGGCTAAGTCTGTGATAATTTGTATGTCACAACAGAAAACATATATATGTTTTAAAAACATGAACATTTTGGTGAGATCCAGAGTGATATTGACATGACATTTACTGCAACAAAAACTACAACTCTGAAAATCACATGGGAGCACAATATGCTCTTAAACTATAAAAACATTTGACTGGATGCAGAGGAGTGGGACCTTAACTGGGATTCTTGAAAGTACAACAGTCCAGACAGGACATTGTGTTTATACAGAGGTAAGGAACTGTGTGATGGTTTAGATTTTAACATATCTTTGTTTTGTATGCGTGCATTTCACATATCAGAAAATGGAAAAGCAGGTTGTGCCGGGCGCGGTGGCTCAAGCCTGTAATCCTAGCACTTTGGGAGGCCGAGACGGGCGGATCACGAGGTCAGGAGATCGAGACCATCCTGGCTAACATGGTGAAACCCCGTCTCTACTAAAGAATACAAAAAACTAGCCGGGCGAGGTGGCGGGCGCCTGTAGTCCCAGCTACTCAGGAGGCTGAGGCAGGAGAACGGCATAAACCCAGGAGGCGGAGCTTGCAGTGAGCTGAGAACCAGCCACTGCACTCCAGCCTGGGCAACAGAGCGAGACTCCGTCTCAAAAAAAAAAAAAAAAGGAAAAGCGGGTTGACTACCAGCAGTGTGTAGAACCAATTAGAAGAATCTTTAAAGCAGCCGAAAGTGTCAACTTAATGTAAAAATTGGAGATCTAATGATGATTTCTGAACACAGTGGCATTTTAAAGCATATTTTAATCAAGAGAAATCCAGAGAAGATATGAAATCTGTAACAGCAGGCTATAAAGAGTAGGATCTGATCATGCAGTTGACTTCAGACAAAACTTGGTCTGAGTCTCAGCTCTGTAGGCAGTACCTTAAGACTTGGTTTCAGAAGACATACAAACATGGAAAAAATGCTCCACATCACAAACCATCAGAAACATGCAAATCAAACCACAATACGACACTATCTTGCACCAGTCAGAATGGTTATGATTAAGAAGTCAAAAAACAACAGATGCTGGTATGGCTGCAGAGAAAAGGGAGGTCTTGTATGCTATCAGTGGGAATATAGACTACTTCAGCCACTGAAGAAAGCAGTTTGGAGATTTCTCAAAGAACTTAAAACTGAAATACCATTTGACCCAATAATGCAATTACTGGGTAGATAGCCACAGGAAAATTAATCATTCTACAAAAAACATACATGCACTTGCACACTCATTGCAGCACCATTCAGTATAGCAAAGACATGATTCAACATAGGGGTTCATCAATGGTAGATTGGATAAAGAAAATGTGGTACACATACACCGTGTAATACTACACAGCCATAAAAAAGGATAAGATCATGTCCTGTGCAGCAATGTGGATGCTGCTGGAGACCATTATCCGAAGCAAATTAACACAGGAACAGAAAACCAAGTATCCCATGTTCTCAGTTATAAGTGGGAGCTAAGTATTATAAACACATGGACATAAGGATGACAATAACAAACACTGGAGTCTAAAAGAGTGGAGAGGTAGGAGGGAGGCAAGGGCTGAAAAACTAATTATCGGATATTATGCTTAGTACCTAAGTGATGGGATCACTCATACTCCAAACCTCAGCATCAGGGAATATATCCAGGTAACAAACATGCACATATATCCCCTGGATCTAAAATGACAATTGAAAAATAATTCAACTTTTTTTTTTTTAAAAAAGATGGTTTCCCTATATCTATTTTATAAGGTGTTTCGCATATAAAATGAAACTGTGTTTATAAATGCTTAAGGCTACACATGCGATATTATGAATCATCAGAAATTTTGTCTCAATTATTATTACAACAGGAAGAAACAAGAATAAGGAGACTAGTGTAAAGAATATCAGAATAATTCTGTCTCAGTTTGGACAGTCTGAGTCAAGGTAAATATGATAAGAGAAAAGTAGAGAATCAGATAAGGCTACATGATAAAGTGAGGGATGTAAAACTTGCATACCTGCTGCATATTGCATAGGAAGAACGATGCAATTTTTAAACATCTATAAATTTTTAGGTAAATTGAAAGAGAATTTGTCATTAACTGACTGGCAGAAAAAGTAGAATAGGGGATCATGTTAGAGATGAGATCATAAGTTCATGGGGTTTGTGCTGTCACCATGAAATCAGAGTTAAAATGTCCAGCAGACCTTTGTAAATACATTAATGGACTTCAAATCTGGGTCAGAGCTACAGATTTGGAGGATATCTGTGAAGAGATGATAATTGTAGCTGCTGGAGTGAATGGACTTCCTAGGGCTCCACAGAGAATGAGGAACAATGAGTTACACGAATAGTATACACAATCTCGTAAACATTTCAAGATTAAAAACGTTTATGCCAGACTTCATGTCAAAAGTGAAACACTGATTATTGCTAACAGATATGTAAAATATAGAATCAAAGGCCCTATATGTTTTCCACTTTAAAGTTAAACTTTCTTAAGAAAATCAAACTTTTCTATCTCTTTTGGGATCCACTTAATAAAGACAACCAAAAACTTGTCTAATGGGGATTCAGTAGGGAGTCTGATGCAACTTTCTGGCTCACCTGGGAGCTGTGTTATAATTACTGCAAACAGCAGTCACCACTTCTCTTTCTCAGTCACCCTAAATGCTATATGAAAACGAAGAGCAACAGCTAGTGGCCAGTATTCCCCTTTACATCAAATACAATTAGATAGAAACAATAGAAAAAAGTATTTAATATTTCCAAAGCTTTCAAGAGCCCACCTTAGATTACCTCCTTGGTGTTGTGCTTCAAAGCTAGTCATTTGTTTTGATTATTTTATTTAATCTTGATTTAACCTCACAGACTATTCAAAACTTTAGTAACTAACTAATCTGAAGGATTACATGTGAGTAGCAGTTGATACCACAAATGCTGATTGCTTGAAATGGTCTAAATGTCACCAAGTGTTTGAATTTCATCTCCAGTAGGACCTTTAAAGGAAAAAGAAAAACAACTTGAATTCCTAAGAAACATTATCTACTCTATTCTATTGTTTCCTATGCTGTTTGAGGCACCAAGGGAAACACTGGCTGCTGCTAGTATTTTGAATATTCTGAGATCAATTAATGTAGCATCTTTATAACATGAAATACAGAGGAAAAACTCCTTAAGGTCTTTGGTATTATGCATTCTAAAGTGTGTTTACTAAAGAATATATGCCATAAAATAATTTCAATGACCTAATAATTAAGGAATAGTCTTGGGGAAATAATAAGAGGCATTTACATGTAGTAAAGAGATTATCATAGTGAAAAAGCTGAGTTTTGAAAATGACATAGCTAGTTGGACTTCTGACCTAAATAGAGGTACTAGACATGTAAACTTAGTTTGATTCCCTAATTCACCTATTCCTAGTTGTGTGACCTTAGGATACAGTGGTATGGAGATTTGATGTGAATTTCTACTTTCTCATATTAATATGAATAATTAAGAAATGAATAACATCAATCTTTACAAAGTTATGCAAATGTTACATTACTTAATGTGGGTGTATGGCCTGATATCAATAAAATATATATGAATACCTATTAATACTTTGAATGGTATCTATGTCTATCTTACTGCTCTTCCAAGATGAAAAAGCAAATCCAGGATCCAAGACAAAATGATATAAATAGGCACTCCATTATGAAGCAACAAATGTTTTTACTAGCACCAACTCACTGGCTCTTTTTCTTTAGAAATATGAAGGGCCAGATTCCATAATCCTAAGTGAGGCAGCTCAGAGTCTGATTGACAGTAGAGTCACAGCAATTACTGGGGCTTTGAGAAAAGGGGCATGTAACCACAGAGGGCAGGTAGGCATTTGTGTTTTCATGTAAGTATCTTTACTTTTAGTGTTTTGGAATTTTAAAAATAATAATAACTCCAGAGACAATAAAGCAGTATCTAATATGTTTTGAGGAAGTGGTCCAACTACAAAAGGTAAATTATTGCCATTTCATCATCATCTTTGGGGGAATATAGTTCAGGTGTGTGTTTTAATTGCTACTGTATGTATGTCTTAATTGCCACCTTGGTGCTATATTCACAGAGAAAATACATCAGTAAAGTAAGTTTCTCTATTACAATATACATTTAAATACTACTCAATGAAGAAGTATTTTTAAATCTTTTGCTTTAGAATTGTTACTTGTGCAATGAACTAGTTATGAGTTGAAATAATATCCTGTGTCATGACATGCAAATGAACTCACTAAGCAACCACTTTGCTTTAGAGATTTGTATAATTTGATACCAAAAGCCACATTAAATTAATATTAATTACTTGATTTTAAACCAAGAAAGTTCAGAGTGAAACTGTTCTCCTGTTTCACCAGATTTATGCGTGAAAACATTAATACACAAGGAATAAAAATATGTTATGGGCAGGGATATCCAGGCTCTGTTCTACAGAGGTGTATGGCTTATCATCTGAAGATCTGTAGGAAGTATACTTGATGTTTTACTTTTATAGACTGTACTTTCCAAATCCTTTATCAGAACTCATATTTTTTCATCATTAATGTGGTGCTATAAACTCTTCATTATGCAGACATCTATTTTTTTTTATTCCTGGCAAATATTCATTTTCAATTGTTCCTTGCCTTGCCAATCATCATGAGAGGTTCTAAATGTCATTTTAATGCCAAAAAAAAGAAAACTGGTATGTGCACAAGCATTCTAGTCGAAATAAAAAATAACAATAATTAGAAGACAAATTTGCCACTAAAAGTTACATATTGTATTACCGTTTATTATCTAAATTATTTTGTACTAGCTAGCGTGTCTTTAACTTGCATGTTCTAGGTCATCCCCCTTGCATGTTTATTGTAGAGTAGAATTTACATATATATGTGTATATACATATATGTGTAAATATATGTGTACATACATTCATACACACACTCTGTCTCAAATACTTATACTATTATTTAATTCATCCTCTTTCAGAAAACCCATTGGAACTCTGAGTTTATCAAAACATGGTCCCATCCATTATAATAATATCAATTCCTCAATACTAAGGTGATTTAAAACACAGAGGGACCAATTGCTTTGCTGTGTGGTTACCAATTTAATTGGAAAATTAGGATATGTCTACAAGCTGTTCTACAGCTAATCTGAAGTAGGCTATACCCAAAAGACTTTGGAGGTGTTGAAGCAGAAGGTGATTAACTCTGTTTGGTAAAGGATAATTGGTCACTTGACTCTTACAATGATGCTAACAACAGGAAGTATTTTTTCTAGCTTATTAGTTCACAAGAGTCTTTTGAGCTTCATAATATATAAAGCACTAAAAAATACAAGAGATACTATGGCAATTTTGGGCGAATATGAAGAACTAATGGAAAGATGTCATTCAAGGTCTTTGGGTCTCATTGATAAATGAGCTTTAAATATTATTTTTTAAATGGCTATTATTCAAAGAAAATGTCAATAAATTATTATTCAAATAACTTCTTAAATATCATTTAAAAGGATATTTTTTATTTTTTTTCAAACTTTTTAGAGTATTTCAGATTTATTATGACTTGTATTTCTCTATCGCCCATGTTAGTAACTAGAAAATAAAAAAAAAGAAAGCAGTATACAGCCTTGATAATAAAAATTCCAAATTGATTCACCCTTATCTTAAATCTCACAAAACATATACAGGAATGCATTTTATTTGTCAGGAGAAACAATCTATCTATAAATTTCATTTTTGACTCAATTTTTAGTTTGATCGATGACCCTTAAGAGGTTGAGAAACAAGAAAGACAAATTGAGCATGTCATATAATATATAATAACATTATTTTAATAATTTTCTATAGACTTTATGAAGTTCATCACTTTTCTGCAAACAGTGCTGCATATATTTGCCATATGTCTGTAATGAAATGCGTTAATGTCTTAACAAGCCATCCAGTGTTATGTTACTGAATAATCCTTTACGTTTTACATGAATTTATTATAACTCCAAAATATGGTCATTTCTTTGTGGATCAAAGACTTAATAAAAGGCCACCACGTTTGAATATCTTTCATACGTGTCTTCAAAGTTGGCACTTTTATTAGTTCCAGGAGAAATGTTATTCTGTATTTAAATAGCGTCCCCTATATGCTAAATTTGGGCTTATGATGGGAATCTAATTTTACCTTATTTCAGGACTAAGATACAAAAGCTAAAAGTGTAGAAAAATCAGAAAAAAAAATGCTTCTAAATGTTTTAAATTTGCAATCTCATTGACTCAACCTTTGGTTATTATTGCCAGTAGCATAGTTTGACTTCAGTGTTTAACTATGTCATTGTTAGATGAAACACTAAATTTCATCTTAAAGAATTCCAGATATTGGCAGTTCAAGGTAAATGTTTATACGTGAATAAAGACATACATCTTGGAAAACTTTGTGCAAACGTAAGTCAATGACACATTCAGGTACATTTTGAGTAAATGTAATGTTTATATATAGTACTGCCTTTCAAATAAGTTATAAAATTAAGATATATATTAATGTTTCAAGATAATAAAATTGAAAATAAAATAAGCCATAATTCTGTTAGAAATTTCACAGCCTAAATATTTATATCAATACAATTAGTTTTAACAAGAAAATTTCATAATTGGTAGTGGAAAGAATGATTCCTTGTGTATTTAAAGGAGATTATGTTGTATAAACTTCCTAGCTCAATGTTTTATATATTCTTTTTTGCCCCACTACCCAATCCAGGCTTTCAAAATTTGTATGAATATTTAATTTAAGATCACATGACTGATGTGAATCCTACAAAGAATATCTGTTCAGGGTAAAACATGTGAACAACTTCAAAAGATTTACATTTGACCTCTAGTATTTGCAACAATATGCATTTCTTGTGGCAATCACTCTCTTGTAGGGCTGTGTAGTAAATACAATGAAAAATCTCTACCTAGAGGATTCATAAAATTCTAAAACTAAACTTCATCCTAGTAACTCTAATACAACTAGAGTAGAAATTTTATGATATTTTAAAATATACAAATATTTAAACCTAACTTAGTGTACTCCTGCTGAAAAGCATAGCTCTCTTCAGTGAATAATACTTAAGTATGAAACAGCTTTATATTTAACTCATTTCTATTAATATTGGACGTCTACTTTGCAACCTAAACTCTCTCTCTCTCTCTCTTTCTCTCTCTCCCTGGAATGTAAAGGAAATATCCCCCACCCCCATGCTTTTCCAGCCATCATTTATACTTAATCTAATGTCACTAAATGACATAAATGAGAGACCACAATTCCATTTATCAAGCAAACCGTCACACCTGTCAAAGTTATGAATAGTAATAAGAAATGCAAAGAGCACAAGATAACTTCTATCATTTAATAATTGCTCAGTATGAGAAGTACTGTTTGGTAGTTTTCCACACTGAATTATTTCTCTGGACACACTCAGAACACACTGCCAATTGACAAAAGGAACATAGCTTCAAAAGAAAATCTAAGTAGAGAAAAGCTCTCTGTTAAGCATGCAAGAGGTTAAACATTGCTGAAATAGTGAGACATTTTCTCAGCCCACGCTTCCCAGTTCCATTCAATTACCAACAGCACAAGCGACTATAATACAAGCTAATACTGTATTATTAAATCAGAGCTTCCCATTTACATCCACCTCTAACCTGAGGGGGTGGCAAGGGGATGACATTTGCTAGTCAACAGCAGAACAAACAGCCCCCAACTTGGAAATACACATGACCTTGGGGTGTGGAATGCTCAGAGACTGAGTTTCACAAGTTTTATTTGGATCTACTGCATAACAACACATCTAAATGGACCCAGCATGATATAAATGTTTCTATCCCTACCTCCTCCCTTCCAAAAAATGTTAAGAGAGCTCTGCACTTTGAAATCTATGCTTTAGATATAGGAAATAATATTGTTGATTAACCAGGGATTAATCCATTCAAATAATTATTTGATTATATTTGTTCTAAACAACTTGTTGGTTGATTTATTTAATATCATTTGCTAATATATTTGGAGGGTTTTCTGGAATGGTTCCTATCCTTTGAACCCTGCTGAAAGCATTGCTCTAAAATATTTATATTTATAAAGCAAGATATAACATGACATTAACTTCACAGAAAGCAAAGCTCTCAACTTCCCCTCTAGAATTTAGTGCATAATCACTAACAGATGATCTTGTAATAATAATAATAGTAATTATTAAAATATTTTTGCAATCATTGCCAAAAGTCCAGTTTCAAATTGTAAAAATAAACATAACTTGTTTTTAAATTTTTGTGTAGCAGTCCGTATGTCTCCCCCACTTGTAATCATTTATAACAATATTATTTTTCTTACCTTATTTTAACAGTCACAAAAGTCCCCCAGAAAGATTCCTAAACGCTGTGGAAATACAAATCACAATTTAAAAAAAAAAAAAAAAGCACTAAGAAGATCGTCTTAGCTGGGAAAAAAATAGATAAAATAGTTTGGTCTAAAACTATAGAAATCTCCAAAGTCACGCCTGAATGAGCGCCCAGGTGGCAAACAGAGGAGTCTCTCCCACGTCCGATACCACACTCCTTTGTCAAGTTGATATGGGTCCTGTTGGTGAAGCGGGTCCCACAGGGCACAGAGGGTGCAAGAGGGCGGTGCCTCCAGGTGCTGGAGCAACTGGTCCGCTCGCGTCTCAGTTTCAGCACCGACAGCACAGTGGACAGTACCAGCTCCTCTCACCTCCAGTTTGTCTCAGTCACTGAACCAGGCTGATTCTCGCTCCTCCTCCCTAGGCAGGAGCTGCTGCCACTCAACCCGGGGGTGCCCCGCCCCCACCATCTGACGTAACTATTTTGCATATCAACTCGCCGAGAAGTGAGGGGCCGCCCCCTTGACTGGGCTTCTGCTAGGGTCAGCTGCGGCGATCGAGAGTACAAAATCCAGGTTTAAGGTCAGCGTGGGCATCTTTGGACTTCGAGATGTATTCTCAACCAGTCCAGTAGAAATTAAACGCTTAGGCGGTGCTGGAGCCTTTGCCTTCGCTGGGACTGCCGTTTCTGCGCACTCTAAGATCGCTGCGGGCACAGCTCTGGAAGGAAGACGGGGCGGAGAGAGGGGGCAGTGGAGCACGGAGAGGACCGAGTGGGAGGCGGGTGGGGAGGAGACGGAGAAATAGAATGAATCGATTCAACCATTCTTGAAAACATCTCCCATCCTTTTGATCTCCCTGGCCAAACTTTGCTGCCTCTCACTGCCGTTTGGTTATTTGAACGCACACGTATGTGGTGTTCCTACTCCTTTCCCTGGTTCACGGAGCAGCTGGAGGGAGTCGCTGCTGCAGAAACTTGCCTGGAAGAAAAAAAAAAAAATCTTGAGCAGCGAGAGGAAACGTGAAAGCTTGCAGCACTAGCCATCGTTTCTAAACAGACTCTTAAAAAAAAAAAAAAGAAAAGAAAAAATTACGCGTGCTCCATAGTATATATTATACTTCATATTCGTTCCGATAAAACCTACAGAACCTTCCCTATTCATTATCATGATTTAAATATATCCTCAAACTGTATAGACTTGGAGATTCCACAGTAAAAAAATAATAATAATAATAAGTGAAAGTTCTCAGCTTCAACTTCCACTGCCAAAATTCTGAAGGTTATGCAATATTTATTATGTCTACTATATCAATTGTTCTATGAAAAATGGAGTATGCTGAAAGCATTACATAGCCTTTAGCAGTTCTCTCAGTATTTGTGATATTTCTTGTCCCAGTGAAGCTCTAGCGGCCTTGAAGGCAAGAGAAAGGGGGCCTGTCATGCCAAATTCCACAGACTGCTTAAACTTATAAACAAACACTTTCAGTGAACTGAAGTAATCAATCATCCAGAAGGGTGATTATTCACATTCCATGCACGTGTCCCACCTACAGTTAACATGACTTACTTGGACAGAGAAGTGGGTATCTAAAACTAAGCTTAATTTTCTTAAGTTGGATAAAGCATGTTTAATAAAAAAGATTGTTTATTCAAAAAATGTCATAGCATTTCACACATCGTTTTCCATCAGAATGCATACATACTGATATGTGTCATCATATTCCAGGAGTCTGATAGCATCTAGCACTGGATCCACTCACAAGCCTTTTCAGGGACTCTAGTAAAATGAATACACTTGTTTATTCCTCTATCAGGAAAAATAATGAATTTTATTTTCTGTGATATTAAGAGGTTATTTGAGGAAGTCTATTTACTTTGTGGGCCCATACCCCCAAACTCCTTCTTTCTAGTTACTTAAAAAGTAAAAGATAACAGAGGAAAAAAACTATGGTATTTTTGCTTGAAGGAAGGAACATTTTTTTTTTTATTTTGATTCACACCCACATAAACCTTTCTCTGTGGCTTTATTCCAGAAATTACCCGTTTCTTTTCTGAACATATAATCCCTAGTACTATTTCTCCAACACACCTTGACTGTAAGTTTCACATTTTGGGTAATCTGCAATGTTTTTGTTTTCTCAGACAACTACTGATTTTACATTTATAAGTGTCAAGTGCCATGACTTTTTGCACAGATACACATGCATGTATTATGAGTTCTTCAATTCTCAAAGTCATTTTAATCATGGTGGCAGACACCATGATATGACAGGAAAGATGATCTGTGGGGGCAGATGGGTGTTGCACAATTGTAATTACAATGGAGCCAACTGAATAACTTTAACTTAGGCTGGCTATGGCGCGCATGATATGCTTCTTTTGGGAACATCACATAGCACACTTTGGTCTGCTTCATGCCAATGTGCTGAAATGTCAGAGAAATCTTGATAGTTCATTTTAGCAATGTAGAGAGTACATGACATATGCTTATAAAATTCCACCAAGACCTATGTTGTTTGGATAATGGATACTATTTTTCAGTTTATTCCAGTGATCATAATGTTTTGGGCTATGAATTCAATTAAAGCAGTCATAATATTGAAAAGCCTGAGGGAATAAAACTGGAAAACAAATCTTCCTTTCAAAGATGGAAAGGAAAGCCAAATCGTTTTCTCATTTTTTCACTGTCTTTAAAAAGAGAGAGAGAAAAGAAAGAAAGAAAGAAAATAAAAGGAAAATAGCTATTTTGGCAAGCATGAACAAAGATGAATATATGCAGAAAACATGGAGAATATTCTCCTAGGGGATTCTTGATTTTGTACTGCCCTAAATGTCAATGTGACTGAGGGCAAGCTATTTAAACCTTTTCATCACACTCATCATTTTAAAAATATGTAGGTTATCCTGCTATCTCCAAAACTCATTACATGCTTGTTATTCTGTAGTTTTATATTAGACTTCAAAACTTCAGAAATTTTTATATTACAATTCAAAATTTTATATTAGAATTTAAAATCTTAAGAACTTTTCCCTAAGTGAAATAAACTGGCATCTGGTTACTAGGTCTGTGAAAAGAATATCTTCATATAATTAGGTTGGGAGGTGTGGAGAGGCTAAGATCAGCTATGAGTCTAAGAGAGGCCAAAAAATATATATAAATTTTATCCACCCAGGCTGGAACTAAAAGAAGGTAAAATAGGCCTGTTAAAGCATTCATTTATTATATAAGCATATTGCAATAATCTCTCATCTAATCACAGATATAATTACTGTTCAGGATATTTAAAGTAATTGTAAAGCAACAATAAAATTTAAGGCATGCGGAAGAGGTTACATGGATTTTCAGTTGCAAATTGACACTGGAAAGATGACTAAAAATTAAGCAAATATGCTTAAGGAAAAGTTATTTAAAGCTGGATGACCAAAATCTACTGAAGGATTTTAATTTAGTTAATTTACATGAACATATTAGAATGTAATACACAGAAATTATGAAGCATATTGTAATGTTGTCTTGCGAATGTGGATATTTGGGGCTTCTGTAGTGTCATCAAATTTTACAAGCTCCTTTTCAAATTATAATTCTTTTAATGTATTTGTAGTACATTAGAATTATAAATGCTCTAAGGATAATAACAGTGTATGTTTTGTTAATATTTCTTTTTGAGTCAATTATAAGAAGGTTTGCTAGTAATTTAGAACATGCTTATTTTGAAAAGCAAAGATGCACTTTTTTCTAGGTAATTTTCATGCTTACTTTTTGGGGATCAAAATAGAGCAGAGCCAGAAAAAAAAGGGATAGCTATAAATAACCGTTTTTTTTTTAAATAAAAGAGAGTGAAATGATTCAACATAAGCATTAATGTGATTAAGATAGAGATCCCAACATCCCTGAAATGTGAGCTTATACATGATTGTGCTTTCTCCTGATAATGCATACGTACATAAGGTTTTTAAAAGAGTAGATGCTGCATTTAACCATTAGATCTTATGAACCAATCGTGTGGCTAAAAACTAATTTATGCTCTTTCTTTTCAACCTTTTGTGTAGTGATTCCAAATTTTATATACATATATGTTTCTTCTTTACTTCCATTACTTTCTTACTTTCCTACTTTCTATCTCTTGCTCCCTTGGGGCCTTTTGTGCTCTCCACCTACATTTTATTTCATTTTAATGTTCTATTTAAAATGTCTATTAGGTATATGTCTACTGCGGTAAAGGACATTTAAATATAGTATTTTGTTATTGAATGAAATGTTGATACAATACATTTATATTAAATTTCTTAGCTAATTCCAAACTGTGACCTTAAACACATTATATGTGTGCGTGTGTGTGTGTGTGTGTGTGCATGTAGGTAGGATATACTAAAGAGAATTTTCAAATATGTATTCTTAAAATTATGGAAATAAAATTTGAAATATATGAATTAAAAACTCACTACTAATAAATAAAGCTGCAATTTAAAAAACACTATTTCCTCATGCACACACATGTATTTGATCTAAGCAGTAATTACAATTTTCATGAGATTATGTCAGTTTAATTTTAAATCTCAATCTCAATTAGTTTAATTGGGATTATTTGAAATCTCAATATTTGCTAAAATTGAGATTGTGTTGTTTTTCATTTTCTCTATTATATATAACAACATAGGCATTTTGGTGACTTTGGATAAGATTGCTAAATTTAATGAAGACTACTGTAAAAGGTCTTTTCTTGCTAGTATTTACATTAACACACAGAAACATACACTAAGAGAAACAATTTTTATCATTTGTAATTATAAATTCACCATCAAAATGGCACATTTCATATGGTAGCGAACTTTTTCAGAAATACTGCCTAAAAGTTGACTTTAACTCTTTGCTATTCTACTCCTCAAATTATCAGATTAATGCACATATAAATTTTTAATTCTCACTGTGTAAACAGGCTTCTCAAATTCTACAAGAACCAGGACAAATGTGTAGTATGAATAAAAGTTATAGGTTTAAGAAATTGTTTGATGTCAATATTTATTGAGGTAATATTAATTGGAGAAAGGTAAAACATAGTTTAATAAACGCTGCTTAACTGGAAAGCTGAAGCCCACCACATTTAATACAGAAACCTAGGTTTGGCTTTAAGTAATGGATTTGCTCATTGTCATCAATAATTTGGGGTCAAAATGAATTCAGAATTATAGTAACTGGCCACTTAAAGAACCACTGCATAATCAAAAGGATGTACCATGAATCCTGAGGGTGCAAAGACAAATAAACCTATTTTATTCTCCATAATAAATATAGATTCTTAATGTTATAAGTTTCATCTTCTCAATTGAAGGGAATTAAAACCCGCTCTTTATATAGCCACATTGTGGGGAATGAACATTAAGATACGGATTTAGCAGACTCAGGTTTGTGTTAACTATTCTGGTTTTTATGCATTTTCATATTTTTTTATTTAGTTGTAAATTTCATAGACACACTCATCCTGGTTTCCAAGTAATACTACTCTGAGTTTCCTCCTAAAGCTGTATTTTGCCTTTCTATTTTGGCTTGGTAAAAATGTTTGCTTTTCCCACACTAGTAAACAATGAGAACTAACTTTCAATAAGAGCGAGCATCTATCAACGTGTCCATGCACAGAATTTCCGAGCTTATATGAATGGATTAAAAAATTGCTCTATAAAGGTATAGATTGAAATGATGACATGATTAAAAATTTAATAAGTATAATTAAATAGGAATTAAAAATTATTATTATAGAGCGGTGTATCTTCACAATTTGAGATATCCTCCTTAGGGATGTTAGATGTGGACATAAACCTGTAAGTAAATAATTTGTTCCTCGGCTTAGGAAAAAGCATCTGAGTGTAATTTTTTATAAACTAAACTTGGCAAGATGAGAACATAGTTTTATTTTGCTAGATTTATATAACAAACATATTTAAGTATCCTTTATTTTCTATGAATTAAGTTCACTGTTAAAAAAATCTAGAAGTGGTAACCATAATTAAAATATAATCCATTAATAGGCCTTTAAGTACACTCTACTACTAGCAATATTGTAGAAAAAAGATTGCAATTACAGTAAAAGCAGAAAACCCTAAAAGTATTAGCTAATTCAAGAAATACTTTACAACACAATCTTACCTGCTTCTGTGATTAAATTAACCTTAGAATTACATTTATGTACCACAGTAATAAATAATATTGTTGACTGCATTTATAAAATTAGAAATAATCTATTATGTGAATCAGATGTATTGTTACCTTCATTGTATTAATAGATTTTCAAATCAATTCACTCAGTTTTCCTTTCTTTTTTCTATTACTTTAATAGAATAGAAATAAGTACTTCGTGAGGCAGTTTAAAGTTCAGTAATACCAAGAGTCTTTGGAATCTAAAACTATGTGCCATTTCTTAATTGAACCATGAAAAAAAAAGCATGAGACTTGCTGATGTTCAAATAGTTCTTGTGTTTAGGAGAGCTCTTAGGGCATCTATTGGCCTGTATTGGTACTGCATATGAGAATTTCAGTTCTCACAACTTGAGTTATATTTGCCCACAAAGATTAAAAATACGTGCTGCTGATTAATACATTTATGTTGGAAAACCGTAATATCTGTTGTTGAATTTAAAGTATTAAGCAAATGCATAAAACACTTATGCCATGGGAGGTGCTTACAAGCGTTTCGATATCGGCTATTTCAACATTTAAAAATTGTATGTTAATTATTTTTTAGAAGCTAATATGTCACTGCTCATATTAGTTGCTTCACCATTTTACTTACACGTCTGAATTTTTTTTTTTTTTTTTTTTAGTCTCGCTCTGTCGCCCAGGCTGGAGTACAGTGGCGCCATCTCCACCCACTGCAAACTCCGCCTCCCGGGTTCACGCCATTCTCCCTCCTCAGCCTCCGGAGTAGCTGGGACTGCAGGCGCCCGCCACCACGCCCGGCTAATTTTGTTTTTGTATTTTTAGTACAGACGGGGTTTCACAATGTTAGCCAGGGTGATCTCCATCTCCTGACCTCGTGATCCGCCCGCCTCGGCCTCCCAAAGTGTTGGGATTCCAGGCGTGAGCCACCGCGCCCGGCCACACTTCTGAATTTTTATAGGAGAGACAAAGTATCTGTTCTTTCAGCTTGCAAAAGAAGTACACACAGTAACATGCTTTACATTATAGTCTTTGACAGCAGAATGTAAAAGGACATAGAGAACATAGCTTTAAGTCTTGAGTTCAGAAATACCATAATGTGTAAGGAAATATAATGTTACTAATGAAAATAATCTGCATATTTGTCCACACAGAGAAATAATATTTCCCCAAGTATCACAGGTACTTTCTAAGAAAAAAAAAAAAAAGCACAGCTATGAGAAAGGATGGAGAAAAATCTGAAATTTAAGTTCTTGCATCTGTATGTGAAAAATAAACAAATATTGTAGGCATGTAATAATACATAAATTAATAATTCTATGAGTAAAATTCTATTATAGGATAAGTAAGTCATAAATGAAAAGTATTAGAAATATAAAGAAAGTATAGCAGGTCAAAATTAGTAAAATCTCAGGTACGAAGTGATACATCCTCAAAGTGAAGTAAAGAAAAGTTTGCCAAAGTGAGAAATTACTACCGATTGTCTTTTATACTTTTTAACCTTTCCTATACAGAAGATCCTTCCAAACCAAATGACCCAAAGTAACTATTCCAGTTTTTGAACCCAAGAATAGCACTAGAACTGTTTGGGAGGAAATGTGGTAAGGGACCCAACAGAAATGTTTATGTTACTTTTCTTAAAATCTCACTTTTAAAATGTTGATTGCTGTTGTTTGTTGATATTATGCAGAAATTATTTGAACTTAAATAAGCAAACACTGTTGAAAAAGAAACATGAAAACAATTCTATGTAGCAGATTAGCATTTCACAATATACTTCTTCTGTATTTATCACGGCTGCTTACCGCGTCATGGCCACTCTACACCTGTGCACATATTTGAATAATGCTTTGGTCTCCAGTGGTTGAGTAAGTCATATGCCCACTTCTGTACAAAGAATTGTGAGTAGAAGTGACACAAGTCACTTTTGGGTTGAGAATTTAGCTGTTAATGCAAGATCCTGCAACTCCTATCTCTGCCAAAGTAATTGGCAACAATTGAAATAGTGACTGCTTAGACAGAATGGGCTCCTGAAGGACAACTATGAAGCAAGAGGCTTTTGCTGACCCATTATAAACACAAAGCATGAGCAAGAAATAAACTTTGATTGTTTTAGGTCACTGAAATGTGAAATTTGTTTTAGGCCACTGAGATTTGAAGTTGGTTGGTCTGTTGCCACAGTATAAACAGATGAAAGACATTGATACGTTTCAACAACGACACTAATTTTGAAATAGTTGTGTATGCACTAGTCGTTCACTAACACCTTAGTCTCACATTTTCTGAGTTCTCTAGCTTCTTACATGATAGATCACATTGATCTCCTAAGATAAAGGCTTATTTATTCTATACATTTCATATTTACCTGGAATCAGATAAAATGAATCTCATCTTTTAACTACCCTCTTTCCTCCCGTGCATGTTTGAATCACATTCTCTTTGGAACATAGTGATTATCCAGATGACTGAATTTCAGCAGTTAGCCTCAATATTTTTCTTTAAAAATTTTTATTTCCATGGATTATTGGAGAACAGGTGGTGTTTGGTTACATGAGCAAGTTTTTTAGTGGCAATCTGTGAAATTTTGGTGCTCCCATCACTCAAGCAGTATACACTGCCCCCTATTTGTAGTCTTTTATTCCTCACCCCCTTCCTGCTTTCACCCTGAATCCCCAAAGTCCATTGTGTCATTCTTATGCCCTCGCATCCTCATAGCTTAGCTCCTATTTATGAGTGAGAACATATGATGTTTGGTTTTCCATTCCTGAGTTACTTAACTTAGAATAATAGTCTCCAATCTCATCCAGGTTGCCACAAATGCCATTAATTCATTCATTTTTATGGCTGAGCAGTATTCCATCATATATCTGTATGTATATAAATATATATAAAAATATAAAAATATATATGCTTATATACTTATATAAATATATGTATATATACATATATAAATATATATATAAATATACACACACACAGAGCAGTGTCTTTATCCACTCGATTGATAGGCATTTGTGTTGGTTGCACGTTTTTGCAATTGTGAATTGTACTGCTGTAAACATACATGCACAAGTATCTTTTCATTATAATGACTTATTTTCCTCTGGGTAGATACCCAGTAGTGGGATAGGTGGATCAAATGGTAGTTCTACTTTTAGTTCCTTAAGAAACCTCCACACTGTTTTCCATTGCTTCTTTAGGGTAGTGAGTTGATCCAATTTTGTCGAATCCTACTGCTCTTTTCCAAGACTTGAACTAGTCCTAAATTGTTATGACAAACTATTTAACAGATATATAAGGAATTTCATTCAGAGTTCTAAGAAAAGTTATAAAGAAGGGAACTAGCTTTAAATGAGAAAATATGTGGCATCAGACACTACTAGGTCCTTTAAATCTGTTATTTCTTTTATAACTCACTATGATTTCATGAGCTTTTTATTGCTATAATTGGTTTACAGTTGAAGGAATGCAGAGAAGTTAATTAACTTACCCAATGTGGAGGATCAAGAAAGTGACAGACACCAGGATTAATCCCAGCCTTTCTAATTCAAAACATCTTTTCACTTACCAACATAGTATGTCTCTATAACCCTTTGTATTTTAAAGTTGTTTGTTGAGATATAATAAAAAGAGTAAGAAGACTACCAATTTTATTTACAGAAACAAGGGATTACTTTACAAAAGAGAAAATGTCCTTACAGGCACAGGAAAAAATAAAAAAGAAATGGACTATGGAAGAGCTAGTTTTATGGTTTATAAGATAATCCAGTATATAAAACATAAGCTCCATGAGCTTCATGGGAGAGAGTCAAAAGAAACAACAAGAGTTTCTTTTTAAAACATTGTCTCCAATAATTATCTTCATTTTCTCCTCTTGCATTTACTTCTCTATATATTCTCCCTTTAAAGTGTCTGCTCCAAGCATTCTTTAGAATCTGCTCTAGTCAAATAGTTCTGTTTCAATAAATCTCAAGGACACCTTTTCTTTCTTGAGTTCTCAGAATCACTTAACACTGTTGACCACTCCTGCTTTGAAACACATTGTTCATTTGGCATCTATGATATTACACCTCCTGCTTTGATTAAATTGCCTGATTATTTTCAGTTTTGTTTCTTTATTTTTTCTTTACTTTCTCTCCTTTCCCTTTTTTCTCTTATTCTTTCTTTCTTTCTTTCTTTCTCTTTCTTTCTTTCTTTCGTTCTTTCTTTCTTTCGTTCTTTCTGTCTGTCTTGACACATTTGCCTCTGCCTTCTGATACATTGTTTCTCAGAGATTGGATCACAACTCTTATTTTATTCTACATATTGCCTTGGAATTCTCGTCTTCTCATTTCACAACTGTCTATATTTTGTTGACCTTTTTTGGTGCTACATACTCATATGCCTCATTGACCAACTTTAATGAAATTATTCTCAGGCACCTCCAACCCAACATGTCTGTCCCAGATTGAATCCATGTATCTTACTGAAATATTTGCCTTTCAGATTCCTTTTCTTATTGAATGGCACCTCCATCTATCAGAATTAAAGTTTAAGACCTTACTGTATTTTTATTTTTTATTTTTTTTTTGCATTTTGGCTTAGATGTCACATTTTAGAATTCCTGACCTAAATTCTGTATTCCAATATTATGGTCAATTATACCTTCAATTTTCCCCAAATTATCATATTCATTTCATTATATAATTACATATTTAAGCATGTAGCCTGTTTCCTACACTGTAAGCTCCATGAAGGTAGGTATCATGAGAAATTTCATTATTCGATCTTGAACATTAACTCACACTGATCTCACAGCATAGAGTCAATAGTTAATGATAGTTGTATTAAATATACTGGATTAGACAAGTTCAAGAATTTGAGTTTCCACAAGATGACTTTTTACAGAGGAGTCATGATGTGCACATTGAAAACGGGGTAGAAGGACAGGATGAAATAATAGGTATGGAGCTGAAGTAAAAGTATAGTAGTCACTCTGAAGATAATAAGAGAGATGACAAAGGCAGTGATTATCGCCAGTATATATAAACAAAGAACAATTCAGGAAAAACAACAGCAATTCCTCACTGAAGTTTCAAAACAACCACACAACTCCATGGAAATTAATTTTAATAAGGTTAATAATGTCTCTCATGAAATTTTTTTTAAAAATCAAGAGTTATTGTATTGAGTATTTTGTGTAGTAGGATGATCTGTTAAGAGGTGAAATTATGACTAAACAACAATCTGGAAGAAGTCTTGGGAAAGGAACAGGGAAGAAGGAGGAGGAAATCAAAGTTTCTGATGATAATGAGGAGGAGGAGAAATAAGGGAAAACAGGTAAAAGAACAAGAAGGAGGAGGAGGAGGAAAGAAGAAGGAGGAGGAGGAAAGAATAAGAAGGAGGAGGAGAGGAGGAAGAGGAGAGGAGGAGAGGAAGAGGAGGAGGAGAGGAAGAGGAGAAGGAAGAGGAAGAAGAAGGGAGGAGAAGGAGAGGAAGAGGAGGAGAAGGAAAAGGAAGAAGAAAGAAGAAGAAGAAGAAGAAGAAGAAGAAGAAGAAGAAGAAGAAGAAGAAGAAGAAGAAGAAGAAGAAGAAGAAGAAGAAGAAGAAGAA
>NW_012118487.1:25610606-25624544 GCF_000951035.1 Colobus angolensis palliatus | reverse complement strand
GAAGAAGAAGAAGAAGAAGAAGAAGAAGAAGAAGAAGAAGAAGAAGAAGAAGAAGAAGAAGAAGAAGAAGAAGGAGAAGAAGGAGAAGAAAGGAGAGGAAGAGGAAGAAGGAAAGAAGAAGAGGAAGAGGAAGACGGAAGGAAGGAAGGAGAAGAAGAAGAAGACGAAGAGAAAGAAAAAGAAGAAAGGAAGAGGAAGAGGAAGAAGGAAAAAAGAAGAAAAGAAGAAGAAGAAGAAGAAGAAGAAGAAGAAGAAGAAGAAGAAGAAGAAGAAGAAGAAGAAGAAGAAGAAGAAGAAGAAAGAAGAGGAAGAAGAATGAAGAGGAAGAAGAAAGAAGAGGAAGAAGAAGGAGAAGAAGAAGAGGAAGGAGAGGAAGAAGAAGAATGAAGAGGAAGAGGAAGAGGAGGAAGGAAAGAAGAAGAGGAGGAAGAGGACGAAGACGATGAAGAAGAAGGAGGAGGAGGAGGAGGAAGAAGAAGAAAGAAGAGGAAGAGGAAGAAGAAGAAGAGGGAGAGGAGGAGGAGGAAGAGGAAGAAGAGGAAGAGGAAGAAGAGGAAGAAGAAAAGAAATGCTATTCAATAAATGGTACTGGGAAACGTGGCTAACCATATGCAGAAAAATGAAACTGGACCACTATCTCTCATCGTATTCAAAAATTAACTCAAGATGGATTAAAGATCTAAATGTGAGACCTAAAATATTAAAATCCTAGAAGAAAACCTGGGACCAACTCCTTTGGATATCAGCCTATGCAAAGAATTTATGACGGATACCTCAAAAGCAAATGCAACAAAACCAGAAATAGACAAATGAAATTTAATTAAACTAAAAAGTTTCCTCACAACAAAGAAATACTTAACAGAGCAAACAGATGACACATAGAACAAGAGAAAAATTTTCCATTGATACATCTGCAAAAGGACTAATATTTACAATCTATAAGTAACTCAAACAACTCAACATAAAAATCAAACATCCTCATTAAAAACTGGACAAAGCAGGAATTTGACACCAGCCTGGCCAACATAGTGAAACCCCCTCTACTAAAAATACAAAAATTAGCCAGGCATGGTGGCGCGTGCCTGTAGTTCCACCTACTCAGGAGACTGAGGCAGGAGAATCACTTGAACCCGGGAGATGGGGGTTGCAGTGAGCTGAGATCCGCCATTGCACTCCAGCTTGGGCAACAGAGTGAGACTTTGTCTAAAAAACAAAACAAAACAAAACAAAACAAAACCTGGACAAAGGACATAAACAGACATTTATCAAAAGAATTACAAGTGGTCAACAAACACATGAAAAAATGCTTAGCATTATTAATCATTAGAAAAATGCAAATTAAAGCCACACTGAGATACCATCTTATACCAGTCAGAATGGCTATTATCCAAAAGACAAAACATAACAGATTTTGGCATGGATTTGGAGAAAAGAGAATGCTCATTCACTTTTAGTGAAGTGTAGATTTGTTCAATGTCTATGAGAGAACAGTATGGAGATATCACAAGGGACTAAAAATAGAGCTACCATTCAACCCAGCAATCCAACTACTGGGTGTCTACTCAAGGTAAAATAAATTATTATATAAAAGAGACACCTGCATTCATATGTTTATCAAAGCAGTATTCACAATAGCAAAGTTATAAAACCAAGCCAAGTGTCCATCAATGGTTGATTGGATAAAGAAAACATTGTGTATATACTCCATGAAATGCTATGTAGCCATGAAAAGAATGAAATTATGTCCTTTGCAGCAACATAGATGGAGCTGGAGCCATGATGCTAAATGAAATAACTTAGAAGCAGAAAATCCAAAACCCACATCTTGTCACTGATGTGTGGGAGCTAAACAATGGGTGCACATTGACATGAAGATGAAAATAATACGCACTAGAGACTCCGAAGTGTGGGAGGCTCAGAGGAGGGTGAGGATTGAAAGATTAACTATTGGATACAATATTTGGACGATGTGTACACTAGAAGCCCAATCCTCACTATTATGCAATATACCCAGCTAACAAAAATGCATATGATGTAACCCCTGAATTAAAACAAACAAACAAAAACTCCACCACCACCAAGAACAGAATAACATTTAAGGACTTACTATTTTCTACTAAGTTAAGGAAAAACTCCCGGTGTTACCCCAAGTCCTCACTAACTTCTCATGCAATTAAAATTGGACAGCACAAATTTGGCTAAACTTTGTAAGCTTATTTTCTCACTGTTACACACCTTCGTACAACCTACCATCATCTATGGCCTCATCTACTATATTAGTAATTTAATTGATCTCTTTACTTTCTTTATTACTTCCATTAAACTGTTTTCTACACATCAGCTATAGTTTCTTAAATGTCAAATTATGTCCTTTCTTTGCTAAAATTTGACATTTCATTTGGTATTTTTACCATTTTCCCATATCCTTTTACTATGAGGTATCACATCTTTAATATCACATTCCATTCATTCTGTCTCTTCACTGGATTCCAATCATTGTAATCCTCTTTGAACATATTCTTGATGTTTCTTCTTCCAAAATTGTTTCCACAGACTTCCCCATGGATAACACCATAGAATTTAATTCTCTGAAGTGGCTTTTCCTGCCTACCAATACACTGTACCACAAATTCTTAGCCATTATGTTCATGCTGTTTCTTCAGCTAATGATACATGCATGTCTGAAATTATGTGTGGCTGATGCAAAAGTAATTGTGGTTTTTGCCATTACTTTCAAAGGCAAAAACTGCAATTACTTTTGCACCAACTTAATATTATTTATTTATTCATTTGTCAAATGCTACATCATTGAGTGTAAGGCCCAACTTCTTCACACCTGTATTCTGAATGCTTAGAGAACTGTCCATAATATAAGTGATCAATATATATTTACTGAATAAATACATTAATGAACTTGGAAATGCATTAATTTACTATTCCTTTTAGCCTTTTAAGATTCTGTTCATTTTTAAAAGAGTACATTGAATGTTATTTCTTTCACAGAGCTTTATCTATCTGCAAACTGATTGTGACACTTTCTTTTAATCACTCTAGAATTGTATCATTATGTTAATTCTGATTTTAAAGATTTTTTAAATTCCTCTGTCTAATCACTAGATAGTGATAACTTCAGAGAAAACACCTAAAGTTTATGAGCTTAATATCTATAATGCAATGTGAATTTCTGGCTCACAGTAAATACATAACCTAGAAGCATGGATATTTACTTTTTTACTGTCTTTGCTCTCTATCTACTTATTTATGTTTGTTGTCTATCTCAGAATGAGAGTTCGTACTTAATTTTTATTCAATCCTATATCTTAATCTCCTACTCAGAAACTGGCAAGTAGAAGAAACCCAATAAATAACTACTGAAAGAAAGAATATCTAAATATTGTTTCACTAAATATAACATTCCGTAAAATATTCCTAAACCTTGTCAGTGAGAATCTTAGTATTATCATTTGTTAAATTTATTCTAAGCTTGCTATATCTTCACTAATCATTTTAAATGTCTATTCTATCAAGCAATGTCTTAGCATTACTAGAATTTTAATTATTCCTAATTTTATCTGAAAATGGTTAATTTAATATTTTATAAATATTTACAAAAATATATATGTCAAGTTCTAGGTATAGTGTGATTAGAAAATTTGTTATCTGAGAGTAAGCAATGTATACTCTGATTTATACATTTCAACTTTCTAACAGTGACTTAGGTGTCTCAGCTTACTCTGTAAAGCACTTGGTAGATTCTTAGTCTATACTTATCCTTGCTAAATGTAAGAGAGAGATGTAAACAAGGGTAACTTAGGGATAGGTTGGTGCAAAAGTAATTGTGGTTTTTGCCTAATATTTCTACCTAATATTTTACCTACGTAAACTGTGGCAAATAGGATAAATATTTTGTACCATAGGATTTAATTACTATGTACAAATTCCACTTATTTCACCTAAAAATAGAGATCAAAGTAATTTAATTATTGTAGAAAAAGATTTTAGAACAAATATAATATAGGTGGGATACATTAAAAACAATCATATCTAAATTATCCTCAATGGTGCATAGCAATTATGAGTAACAATACAGTGTTACTAAATTGTTTCATAAAACCTTAGCCCAAAGAGTTTTATAGCATCACTTATTTTACAGAATGCTGCTTAAATTACTGAAAATAGTTCTATGAGGACATTTTATACTGAATAAATAAAAGCATTTTGTTAGCTAGTGAAATATAAGAAAGAAATTAAAAATTATAAACAAAGAGAAATAACACATTTTAAAATGCATCTTGAAGATTAATATGTTCTATTGGCTATGTTTACTATTTGAGCATAAAATATCAAGACTAGTAAAGAAAATTTATGAAAAACATTAAAATAATCAGATGCCTTAGACTTATGCAACAACTCAGTGCACACATAATGCAATGTTTTGTTTGGTTATTTATGTATTTTTACTTCAAATCATGCCCTGCTACTGGCACACTGTTTTATGCTGACTCTGATCAAGTGACAAGGTTCACTTAGCTACACAATAGATATCCCAGAATAATCGTAGGTGACTTTACAAAGCTGCTTCCTCAGTTTCAGTTTAAAGATAACCTGCCTTATTACCTATCTTCATGTTCAATTAATGGTTCCAGTTCCCTTGTTTCATTATCATTTTAACATTTAATCAATCCTAATTAAACCAGAGCTGAAGATTCTCAACATACTCCACCTCATCTATTACAGAAGTTCATAATTTTTTCCTACAAATGTTCATTGCATTTGCTCCAACTTAACACTTTCATAAAATTCTTTGACAAAGATGGATTATTGGATAGTAATTCAATTTTAACTGTGTTTCAAGTCCATTTTTCTAAATATAAAAAGAAGATATTGCCAATGGATTTGCTTCTAAATTAAATGTGTATATCTTCTTGATATAGACACATAAATTAGATTAACTAATATAGTCATGTAAGTTAAGCTAAAATAAGCAAGTTGTAGATTTTAGTGGAAAAGGTTGATATGAAATGTATAGAATAAATTTCATCATGTATTTATCACTTTAATCATTAAAGAAATATGTATTGAGAATCTCCTTTGGGTTGGATGTTGTAATAGTTACTGGGAATAGAGTAAACAAATATAAAAGAAAGCAAGTGATGGCTAGAACGTGGATAAATTGGAACACTTGTGCACTGTTGGTGGAAATGTAAAATGGTGCAGCTGCTATGGAAAACACTATGGAGATTCCTCAAAAAATTAAAAACAGAATTACTATATGATCCAGCCATTCTATTTTAAAGTATATACTAAAAAGAATTGAAAGCAGATCTCAAAGAAATAATTGCATACTCATGTTTATTACAGCACTATTCACATAGCCAAGATGTGGAAATAAACCCAATGGCCATCAATGGATGAATCAATTTTTAAAAAGCAGCATGTATATACAAAGGAATATTATTCAGCGTTTAAAATAAAGGAAATCCTGTCAAACATTACAGCATGGATGAACTGTGAGGACATTATGCTAAGTGAAATTCATTATACTAAGTGAAATAAGTCACTCGCAGAGAGACATAGACTGTATGATTCCATTTATATGAGGTATCTAAACTACTTAAACTCAGAGAAACAGAAGGTAGAATGATGGTTGCCAATGGCTGGGGGAAGAGAAAATGGAGCGTTGCTATTCAATGAGTGCAGTTTCAGATTTTCAAGATGGAAATGTTTCAAAGATCTGTTACACAACAGTGTACATAGAGTTAACACTACTGTATCACAAATTAAAATGATTCAAAGGACAATTTTTGCATAGTTTTCTTTAACCTATAATTTTAAAGAGGTTCACGCTCAAGTTTATCCCCGTCTTAGAGATGCAAACTGATATTTTAAAGTATAGTAACTAGGAAGGGGCAAAACTGGGATTCACATCCGCCTACCACAATCTAACAACCTTGATTTTTCCACCTTCCATACTGGTAGCTTCAATCTTTTTTCTCCAAGAAAAAAGTCCAGGTTTATAGGTACCTGTATTGTAGCAGAAACTTTTGCAGATGGCAAATATATGCTTATTAGTAATGAATCACCGGCACACAGATTTGAGGATCACAAGTAATTTTCAACCTCGTAAGTTGAAGAAGCTGGTGACATTGGTACATTCTCTGCTCTGGTGAAGACTGATTCCTAAATACAGGCATATAGATGTAAGATTTTGATGGATCTGTGTATGAGGACTTAAGAACAATGTAAGCAACTATAAGATCAAAGCAACTCCTAATTTAAATTATTGGGTAACAAAAAGTCATGCATCCGAAGTTTAGCATCATCTTCCTCATATCAGACTCTGTTTTGTCACTTTAACATTCATTCTTTCCATTAAATTTTTCTCAATCTAACATATAATTTATCTGATTCTCCAACTTACCTATCTTCATTTCTTCTCTCTTTCTTTTGCTCCATAAAGTTATAAAGTTATATTTTCCTTTTTGTCCAAGATTGTAGCTTTCTCTCTCTCTCCTGGTTCAACCATGAGTTTGATGGACTCCTGACCTTCATTTTAGCATCTCACTATTGCTCACACAACCTTGTTATCTGGAGATTTCCCCCTCTGCATTCACACATGCTCATTCTCCTGTTTCCCTGAGCATGGTATTGAAACAAGCAAACATAGGAAATGGCATTATAATGATGGGTATCCTCTAGGAATTAGGACACTCCTATTGTCATTACAAATATTTAGGCTGCAAACACCTTTCCTTTTTCATAATGCCAAAAAATGATATGTAGCATCAACATTTTTGGCAAAACTGAGTCTGAAGCTAACACCTCTTTCTTCTTTTTATTACTCCTAAGTATACAACTATAATACAATTTAGTATTTATTTTTAAGATATTGAATGTCTTGGAAGAACAACATTATATAACATGTATTATCATCTAGTTAATCCCCCGAGAAATCTGATTACCAAAAAATGGAAAAGAGTATGCATTGGGGTGCTAGCTTGTTTAATTTCTTTCTTTCTTTCTTTCTTTCTTTCTTTCTTTCTTTCTTTCTTTCTTTCTTTCATTCTTTTCTTTCTTGCATTAGGATGATTTTTACTTCGACTTCTACTCCACACACATTTCTGTCAGTATAAGTCACCTCTTCTACTCTGTGATACAGTTTTCCTGTTTTTAACTGGAACAATTACTTACCCTTTGAGAAGTATCATATTCCATCAAAACTCTTGGCATTGCCCTCCTTCTCATATTTGTCAGACTACTGCCATGTTATAACTGAATTATACAATTGTTAGCACATGTTTTATGTTTGCTAAATGATTGATTCTCTGTTTAATGTATTTTGCAAGGAATGTCTTAATAATGAGAAAGGTGGATAAGAATTATAACACTGATATTACATGGATGCTTCCCATTAGTCCATCAGTGTATGGTTATGCAAAAATAACTGAGGAATGGAATTTATGTAATATAAATATCTCTAAGAAGAATTTTTATTCGTGTGGCTAAAATCACACTTCTTTGTCTACTCAAAAATTGCATAAATTTTGTTTTGGGAATTCATAAAATTTGGTTAAGCAATTTAGAACTTAAACCATGGGAAATTCTTTTATATCTTGACTTGTGTAAAATATCATGATCTGTGTTCTAAATTCATATTGCACATAAGAAATAAATAATTTAGCATTTAAAGTCCTAGATTTAAAAATAGGTATTTCTTATATTCAAAACTGTTTGAAGAGAAAGAATGTCATGTGAACACAATCCGAAACGTAGACTGCCTTGTCTGCAAGGTAACAAATGCTAGGGATTGCTGGCAAATCATCAGAAGCATGGCCCAGATCCTCCCTCACAGCCTCAGAAGAAACCTACCTTGCCAACACCTTGATCTCAGACTTCTAGCCTCTAGAACTCGAACACAATACATGTTTGTTGTTTAAGACACCCAATGTGCATTATTTTGTTATGACAGCCCCAGCAAACTAAGACAAACAATGTAGGAAAAGCAGAAGAGACACTGCTGCCTGGATTTCTAGAACCTGTTAACACACGGATCTGAAGGGTCAGAGGGATGACGAAAAGTTACTGGTCCCTACAGAAAAAAAAGACTATAGGGAGGTGATACTTTTCTTAGAGGGATGCACCAGTCCAGGAAACCTCTCAAGTCGAATGGGGAAAAAATACCTTAAACTGGCTTTGCCAGTTCCCATTTACAGGTGTCTTTTCTGAGTCACCTACTTGATGAATTCAACCGAAAAGCCAGTGATATTATCCTCCCATGTTTCACCCTTGGGAGGCACAGAGTGGAGTGGAGATGGCTAGAGATGCATCTGGAGGGGCAGAAAAAAATATTCACCACACTCTCAGCAGCCTTTAAAGTATTTGTTTATTTATTAACTGATTACTAATTTTCTATCATAGAGGTTTATTTAGAGTTAGAGTAATTTGAATTAAAAGGTACTTCTAAAAAAAATCTTTGGAGTCTAGTCATATTCTATTTCTCTAAGAAAGATTTCCACAGAATGTTTTTATCTAAAAGGATAGTAAGCATAGAAGGTGGGAAAAAAAGTGCTGGAAAGTGATATTCATTACATATAACTTTCATTATATAGAATGTTGATTATATAGGAAAATATGACAGGCACCATAATAATAAATGTTTTAAAAACTATAATATTGCTTGTGCTAGGTTGAGGTGTTGTTATACAGGATAATATACACAAAGAGGAAAGCATGATCAATTGTGAAAATTTTGGAAAATATGGGTTTTTATGTTAACAGTTTTTAAAATCAACTATACACATAAGTGACCTACATAACTAGAAATTTTGCAGACAAATGCATACTGGCATCTTAATGTTTAAAGTGGAATAATTTCACGAGAAGCATTAAGTCACAGAAGCCATAATAATTGAAGCAGCTTTCTCAAAAAAAAAAAAAAAAAAAAAATTCCAGGCCAAGAACGCAATCACAACACTTTCCACATGTTATTGGCATTGTGACATTCTCGGTCATTCAGAATTCAAACCGTGCAATCAGCACAAATTCTTCAATCTTCCTAATAAAAAGTTTTTAACACTCAGGCTCTTTTTATTACGTATCTGTAACATTGCTCTGATCAGCTTGTCAAATATATATTTCTTTCCTTTCCATTGTCCCTGTCCTAGTGCAGATTTTCAGTACATTTCCTGGGATGATTGAGGTAGACACTTAATTGGTTTCTCTGCTTCACGTCTTTCTTATCTTCATTCCTTTCTACACATTTCTTCCAGATTAATCTTTCTAAAGGATTGCCCACATCATGTCATTATCCACTAAACAGCCTGTCATGGTTTTCCGTTGCTCCAGTGACCGTATAATTTGTCATCCAAACTGGAAGACATTTGAGAGTGAAAGAGACATGATTAATAATCACTGTCAGTCAACGGGTGCAAACCAGGATTCTCCAGGCTTCCACCCATTCCTGCAACTTTTCTTTGATTTCTTCCAAAATTTTCATTAATCCCATTCATACATACTGAATTACTGTATATCTGGACTACTCCCTTCAGGTTTTCCATCATTTAATTGTGGATTCATAGCTTCCAGATTTTTTGAGGATAAAATTAGATAATATAAATACACGGAACACATTGGGTACTCAAAGAACGTTTCTGATCATCTTATTTAATCAACGTCATTAAAATATATGCAGAGTATCCACTCTTAACATAGAACACTGGCAATAAATATCAGGCTGGTAGTCTTGCATCTGTTGACATTGTTAAACACTGATTAATCAAAATGTTTCTAATAGTTTTTTGGATAAGTCTCTGCAAAAAAATTATTATTTACTTTTCCCTGCTAGCATTGATAAATATAAATTTGGATTGATAAGACAGTAACATTGGGTTAATGCACACATAATCCCATTATAAAGCATTCTGATTGTTTTGTTATATTTTAGAACACACACACATACACACACGCACACACAATCATTATTTTAACAGTGTTATATGCATAAAGTAAAATTAATTTTTCATTTAAATTGTTACATCGTGTTTTCTGTAACAATTTAGAATTTTAATTTTTTGAAGGATTACTGTATAATTTGAAATGACATTTGATATCCCCTTCATTGAACAACTCAGGAATGTTAAATTATATCTCGATTAGGATGTAGAAAGTAAACTCTGCCTTCAAGAATGTCTCAGGCATATGTCAGAAGGATATTCTTCTATATAAACTATAAGCAATTCATTATTTCATGAATAAATATATGTAAAATGGTCTTCAATGAGATAAATTTGATCTCTTAGAGTCAGTGTATTATGAATGTGGCCTATATTAAGATATCATTCTCCATAGATTAATATAAAATTAACAAGAATCTGTTTCCTGTATTACAATTTATCAAAATAAATTTCGTGATACTAATGGTGAGTTTTTTCATGTTTGTTTCTTCCTTTAAATATTTAATCTAGCAGAATAAACTTTACTTCTAGCATCTTATTTTCAGTCTTTTAATTTTTGCCATATGGTGTACATATTACTGGAGCATTAATCCCCAATGATATTACATTCTATGTATTTTCAACAAAGAGATTTTTATGGATTTTATTATGTTTAATAATTATTTAAATTCTTTTATTTTTGTGGTTCAACTTCAATTATTTAATATTTTTAACTTAAGAGTTATTATTATTAATTCCATGATGGATATTCTTCCTCAAATATACATTCAGAATTATAAATAAATTATGTATATATTGTTTAAAATAATGCTAATTTTTATAATTCACTCACAATATACTTTGCTTCCCAAAGAAAAGTGTAATCAGTTATAAATTCTTGTCAAATGTTATGTTGATATTTTAAAAATTTAAAATGTTCTTAACCATGTATAGTTGGACTATTTGAATACTGCATTCAGTAATTTTGGAATACTATTAATTTGTTTAGAATTTTCTTTGAGTGGCTAAGCAACTTTAACCCACTTCTGTCTGCAGTATCACAAGTTATTAGTGATGCTTTAAATATTGATTAGATCCTTGTAATCTTATTTTTAAAAAGTCTAAAATCCCTTGGGTCAAACTGTATACTTGAAACCCTACCTTCACTAAGTCATAGTCTAATTTAGTACAAAAAAACTGTATTAGTGTAATACAAATATTTACTTCCTGGAAATTTATTAGTTAGAACTACATATGAGAATTCTGTACTTACATCTTTTCAGACTAAGAATTATTGACACTTATACATTCTGAACTGGAATTTATCATGATTACAATAAATATGTACATAATAATGTAGTTTCTGGCCAAAACATAAATGTGAAGTTTTGTTTCTAAAAATTTATTTTAATTAAACTGTAGAATTCCAGGTTTAGTAGGTGCCTTAAAGATGCTTTGTTGAAGAAGTTTTCCTACCACATCCTTGAGGTATGGCCATCCAAACTTCTACTTAAACAGCCAAGGAGCAAGGTCACACGAGGTAGTTTCTTGTTGGATAATTCTCAATGTAATTATTGAAGTAACCAGAAAAAGTAACTGAAATGACTTGGAGCTCAAAAGTAACACCTGACTTGACTATTCAGAATGTCAAAGAATGTGGGCATATACTGATTTCACTTATAAAATAATAAAAAGACATTTAACTTTTATTTCTTTTATTCTCAATTTTTACACATTAGATGGCATTCATCACACAAAACACATATAGATCATTGAATTGTAACTCAGGATGTTAAGGATTATACAAGACCATGTTGTTTACCTGAAAATAAAATAAGATCTTTAAATGGGCCAATGACATTGAAGAAAAATTACTGTTCTTTTTGCTTTCAGTATGTCCATTCTATTACTGATTTGATTAGTGTAGGTTGATTTTTCACTCAAGTGTAAAGAATTATTGATATTTCAACTCATTTTTATGTCTATTGTGTGAGATTTAATTAATTTTGATGATCTCATGGTGTTTTATTGAAATGTGTAGAAATCTTTGTGATTTGTCTAGCAAGGCAATTATCAAAAGCTTTGACTTGGGAAGGGAATGACCTTTGTCTGCACTTTGTTGATGTTAACATATTCTTATTTTGAGTTAATGTGTACTTAGAGCAGAAATGTGTCACGGTAGGTATACATTGGTGTGTGCATGGAATCACACTTTCAAGTCTGCCACACTTAAGGGTAGTATTGAGTAGGAAGGTCATACTTTGCATTTAAACATTAGCTTTATGTTAATTCAAAATTTTCTGAGAGCTGTTATCACTGTCCTTAGTATCTAATATTCAGAGCCCAAATGATGACATTTTTCTTTGTGTTAAGAACAAATATACTCAGAAAAGATGATAAATCATTTATTAGACACACATTAAACAAAGTCATTTCATTTTCTAAGCATTGTGCTAAGCTAAGAAGGTATAATTTTTCCCTCAGTCAAAGAAAAGAACAAAGAATAACAATAATGCAATATTTTAATAAAATTATAAAGGTGTACAATTAAACCTAGAAAGAACAAATGCTTTTTTGATGGTCATTGGTATATTCTAGTTACACAGATGAAGAAATGGAGGTCAGATAACCTTTAATTAGTCCAAGGTCAGTCAGTGTAGAGCTGAGATTTGAGTCCATGGACTATGGCTCCATGTACTATGCTACTTACAGTTAACCAGACAGCAAAGACCATGTTATGACAGATAAGAAATTTCATGTTCATGGGTAATGAAGAAAAATCTCATTTGTATATGGTAGTAAATTTAACCTAAATTAATTTAAACTCAAGTAAATGCAAACTTTAAATGATTTTTTGACTCAGAAAGTTAATAGGAAACTGTACTTCTTCAAGTCTGAGTCTATGTGTGTTTGTGTATGCATATATACGTATGTGTATATGTGTGTGAATACACACATATGAAAACTTGAGGCAAATTAAATTTAGCAAAGTTAATTTGATCAAAGAACTACTCATGAGTCAGACAGTACTCAGAACCAGAAAAGGTTCAGAGAGCTCCACCTAGCAAGATGAGAAGTTAACCTGTATAGGGTGAACACAGAAGCAAAGTAGAGAAATCATCAGATTGGCTATAGCTAAGCATTTGTTTTATTTCCCTATGGTTTGATTAACTGGCTACCTATGATTGGATGAATCTTGACTGTTTGTGACTGAATGAAGCCCACATATTCATTATAAAAAATACATACACTCCTAAGTAAGGTTTCAGCAGCCTGAGACTAAGAGCCTCCTGCCTATTTACACACACACACACACACACACACACACACACACACACACACACACAATGTTTCCTCTACATAATCTGGAAATGAGAAGCATGTGGACTCTATTCTTCCAAATATTATTGTCTTTAAAATCTGAATTGCCAAAAATGAAAATATTTTCCTGAGATGTATGTGTATTTTAAATTTAATCACTCATTACTCTGTGCTCAGTGGTCATTTTTTAAAATTTATTTCTAATTAGGTTGAATGTACTGGTTACACTTTATCAAACAACTTGTGTTTTAAGGAATAAGTTATTTCTTATTCTTCTGCACCTTTCATGTTGTAGTTATATATATATATGTGTGTGTGTGTATATATATGTCAAATCACTATATACCTATATGTATATATGTGTGTCAAATCACATGTTCTTTAATTTTTCTATTAGCAATGTTGGGACACTCTAAGAATATGAGGTAAATAGAATTAATGTTGCTATCCTCTTGAAAACAATGTTATTAAAATTGCATGACATAGGCAAGGTCAAAGCAATGATTTTTAAAGGTATAAAATCACATATTAATTGAAAAGTTTTAGCTTGGTAGAATTTTACTGTTTTAAAATCCATTAAGATTTTTCTTCACAAGGTTATCGAGTGTCTTAAAGCAATCAAAATTATCAGATTAATTATTCATAATTAGTATTTCTGCTCCTGCTTATTTTTTATTGTGATTTA
>NW_012118487.1:25604013-25610211 GCF_000951035.1 Colobus angolensis palliatus | reverse complement strand
TATATATAATATATAATATATTATATATGTATATACTTTTTCTTTCTTTTGGTATGAGGAATCAAACAAACTTTTTTTCCAGGCCTCTATTTAATGAATTTTAATTAAATTTAATTTTCATGTGAGATGTGTTCTTTTAATTTTGATGAGCTAAGTTTTGTATCTACATTCAAGAAGGTGCTACTTTTGGTTTAAAAAAAAGGAATAAAACAAAATAATTTGTTCCATTTTCACGTGATTCCTTGTGGTTTCTAAATAAATACCATAACCTAGAAGGTTTTAAAGGCTGATTACTTTACAGCAAGTAAATGAACCTAAAAGCTAAACATATTTTCTCTGTTTCTCTAGAAGTTAATCACTGAAGTGAGATTATTCATTTGTTTAGTCATTCAAATAAATATTGACAACTTATTGTGTGACAGGCAGAGAAAAAAACAGAAAGAGTTATAAGAATTATTATTTTTGACAGAGTAATGAGGGAAGATGTCTTGAATATTAAACATTTCAGTAGACAACTGAAAGCTGTGAATGAGGGAGCCACATGATTTCTTGAGGGCAAGGGTTCCATGCAGAGAGAATGGTGAGTGCAGAGGGTCTGAGGAAGAGTCTGCTTAGTAAGTTTCAGAAACAGAAGAGGCTGGTATGATGGGAGTATAGGAAGTGAGTATAGTGAAGGAGATAACTAAGATGCACTGGGAAGTGAGAGGATGGGAGATGAAGCAGAAACACTCAAGACAAAAACCTTTTTTTTTTTTTTTTAATTTTACTTTAAGTTCTGGGATACAAGTGCAAAACGTACAGGTTTGTTACATAGGTATCCATGTGCCATGGTGGTTTGCTGCACCTATCAACCTGTCATCTAGGTTTTAAGCCCCACATGCATTAGGTATTTGTGCTAATGCTCTCCCTTTTTTTACCATGTCAGAAAGTTCCCTTAGGCGTGATATTAAAGTGCATATCAATGGGATCATAAAATATTTAATCCTTTTTGCCTGCCTTCTTTTTATCACCGTCTTTGTGAGATTAGCCCATGTTGATTAGTGTTTTTGTAATTCATTCTTTGTTATTGATGGGTAAGTATTCAATTGCAGGTGTATTATCTTAATTTGTTTTCCATTCTTCTGTTCATTACCTTTGTATATTGTTTCCCCTCTGAAATTTACCATGAATAGAGCTGATATAAATATTCTTCTTCGAGTCTGTTTGTTGACATATATTTTTATTTTTTTCTTGACATATTTGTATTAGTTTTCTAGGGTTAAACTTGTAACAAAGTTGTAACAATTAAGTGGCTCAAAACAATGGAAATATTGTATCACAGTTTTAGAGACTAGGAGCCTGAAATCAAGGTTCTGTCAGCTGGGCTATGGTCTCTCTGATCCCTGTAGCGGAATCACTGCTTGCCCCTTCCTAGTTTCTGGTAGTTTGCTGGCAATTGTTGGCAGTCCTTGATGTATGGCTGCATAACTCCAACCTCTGCCTTTATTAACACATGCTGTTTCCCTTGTGTGTCTTTATTGTTGCAAGTAGTTGTCTTATAAGGACACCAATCATATTGGATCAGGGGCCCACCCTCCTCCAGTAGAATCTCATCTTGGCTTAACTAATTACATCTGCAAGAACCACATTTCCAAATAAAGTCAAATTCTGAAGTACTGGGGTTTAGGACCTTAACATATATTTTTTTGGAGTGGCACAATTTGACCCAAAACAAATACCCAGGAGTGGAATTGCTGGCTCATATGGTAAAAGTGTGTGTGTGTGTGTGTGTGTGTGTGTGTGTGTGTGTGTGTGTGACTTTACAATCCCACTCCCATGAAAAATGAATGAGTACTCCAATTTCACAAAGCTGGTATAGGAAGTTGGAGGTGACATCTAAATTTGGTTCTTTCTATTTACTGATGTATTAATTTCTTGAAACAATATTTTGTAGTTTTCAGTATAAAATTATGCTTAAATTGTGTTAGATTTCAGCTAAGTGTGGATACATTTTAGCATTGCTACTATACCTATAATTTTTATTCGCTTTTATTTTTCAAATGTTTCTTGTTAATCTATAAATATGTAATAGATTTTTGCATATTGACTTAGTATCCTAAGAACTTGATAAACTCACTTATTACTTTTAGCACATTTGTGTACATATTTAGGATTATCTATGTAAACAACCATGTCATCGGAAATTTCTTTATATTCAGACATTCTACTTATTTTTTTTGATTAATCATTGAATATAAGATGTGAGGATAAACATCACTGCATATTTTAGCTTATGAGGAAAGAATTCAACTGGTACCATTAAGCATGTTGTTAGTTGTAGGACATTTGTAAATGACCTTTGGAAAATTAAGAATGTATTTTTCTATTACTACTTTGTTGAAAGTTTTTTAAAGTAGTAAGTGAAAGTAAGATTTTGTCACAAGATACCGCTCAATCCCTGAATAAACCCCATTTTACCATGTTGTATAATGCTTTTGTGTATTGCTGAATTTGATTTGTTATAACATAGTGAAAGATTCTGTATTGGTGTTCATAAAAGACACCTATCTTCTTTCTTTCTTTCTTTTTTTTTTTTGGTAATGTTGTTCGCAGCAGTGAAAAAAGGATAATTCTGAGCTTTAAAATATGGCTTTAGTGTTCTTTTCTTTCTACTTTAAGAGTTTGACCAAGGATAATGTTTTGAAAACCTGAAATATTGACCAGAACTCAACAATGAAATCTTCTTATTCTGAAGTCTTCATTGTAAGAAATATTCTGAGTACAAATGCAATTATTAAATAGAGTTCTAATTATGTTATCATTGCTTACTTCTAATTACATTTATCTTCTCTACTCTTATTTTTCAGTTTTTATAAAAACTTTTTTCTCCTCATGATAAAATCTTTGGATATGTCCTTTTTTCTTGTGCAGTTTAAAATTAAATGTGACAATATGATCACAATGAAGCAACGGTTTTTGCAACCTATGCTGATGATCTTGACTTCTTTGACTCTTTAGGATTGACTGCACACTTTTTAGGCATGTTGAAGTGTTCTAGAGTTTTATCTGCATTTCTTTTTTGACTAAATTATAATTTTGTTTTTTCTTCATTTGGATCATGTACTACTGGAAGTTAAGTAGTCTCTGTTCAAAATGAGCAGGATGTTTCTAACAACATGATATTTGTTTCCTTGATGAGAGTCATGCACAAATCATAAATTGGTCAAATCAGCCTTTCATTGCTTCAAACTTATTTTCATCTATTCCAAGGAGTTGGCAATTTCTCCGGTCACAGTGGCATTACATGCTTTGTAATAGAAAATGTTTTGTCCACACATAAATGATAAAATATAACATAGCTTTGAGTATTTCTGTGTCTTTTTTTCTGAGATCCCATAAGCCATGGTGTTTCTCCTTTACAAGAAAATATGAAATTTTAAACATTTCTCAAATAACAAATATTTGTTTTAATATATTAAATGTCCATCACCACTATTGTTTCCAAGCCTTTTTGTGTACAAGATAACTTCTGTGTCAATGTCAAATCCTAGTATATTCTTTTCTGTAAGGTATATTAAATGACAATTAAACTCGGTAAGCATGGTTCCAAAAGCATCACTCAGATAAAGACAGCTCTGGACATGATGTATACATAAGTATTTGCAATTGCATTATGACTGCTGTTTGGCTGACTGATTAGAAAAGTCCATTATTATAATATGCAATCAGATTTTTATTTACTGCTTCACAGCATACACATTCAAAAATATTTTATTAAAGTTCTAGCCAAGTCCTCCAAAATACTGCTGAAAAGATTAATGAAAACTGTTATTAGTATCTTTTTCTTGACTGTAAAGGAAATTAATTCAGGGTTATAATATTTAATATAATGTTTTCTGTTGTTTGGAGTAATGGACTTTATTATATAGAACTGGCTTTCTGAATTGATAGTTTGTTTTTATTTTTATCAAATTGTAACATGTATTTACTATAAACTGCTAAATAATTCAGTAAGGTACATCCACTGCATCCCTTCAACTTATAATTTATCAAAGATATTTCTTTTTTAAAAAATCTGATGTTTTGCTATTAATTTCTACATCTCTACACAGGTTTATATTGTTATTTATTGAATTTCTTTCTGTTTTAGTTTTTTAAAATTTTACCTTTTCCTTTGGAAGCTGAAGATTTAGCTTACTATCTATAACCTATACATATACACACACACAAGTTTCTATGCTTTCAGTATATTTTAATTATAGTATTGATTAGATTAAAATTCAGTGATTAAATACTCTTGAGATAAGTCAGGATTTCAAAGTCATATCCCTTGGAGAAGGGGTTTATACCTCTGAAAAGAGAACACCAACCATGGTCCTTCTGAAGGCTATTGGAACCCTAGTTCTTGGCATTCTAAATGAAGCTGGATGCTGAGTAAAATGATGGTGCTGGAGTGATGCTAACAGGGACACAAAATAAAAAATAAAAGAAAGGAGTTGCTCCTGCCTTTCAGTCTCCTTTCTGCCTCCATTTACAAAAACAGGTGGAACTACCCTGCCCCACCCATTTTCCACCAGAATAAGATGCAGTCAGCTCCTCCCACAGGGCCACTGGTTCATTCTCACAGGCCATGGAGGCTGCAATTTCTCCCAGACATTAAAGGTGCTGGGAAGCTGTGATTCCCAGGAAAATACTCTAAACAGGTGGCTTCTAAACCCTGACTGTCTAGCCCCAGCAGTGTACGTATAACCTGCTGACAAAGTTCCTCTTCTCTAAGAAGGTAGAACAAAAGGGTTCATTTCTGCAAGTCTGTTGAGTGTACAATGGCAATTCTTGACAATTGCACATCTTTTGTGCTATAATTAAAAAGTTAAAAAACTTTGCATTCTTGTATTGACTTTCAGCTTCCTTATTTTCTCTATAAATATTATTTGCGATCTCATATTATGTTTTCAACCCAAACCCCAGTCCATAACACATGGTTTTCACATGTTTGATTCTACTATATTTAAATGAAACACTGTCTTTATTGAACAATATTTTAATATATTGTTTTATACTTGTTATCATCATCATTTTTTGTTAGCCATGCTAACAGGTACTACATTATATATCACTATGGTTTTAATTTGCATTTCTCTGATGATTAGAGATGTTGAACATTTTGTCATATATTGGCCATTTTGCATGTCCTCACTTCGAAATGTCTATTCAGGTCCTTTGCCTATTTTAATGGGGTTATTTGTTTTCCTATTATTGAGTAGTTTGAGTTCTCTGCATATTTTGGATTTTAACCCCTTCCCAATGTACGATTTACGAATATTTTCTCGCAGTCTGTGGGCTATCTCTTTACACTATTAATTGTTTTCTTTGCTCTGAAAAAATATTTTAGTTGGATGCAGTTCCATTTGTCTATTTTTGCTTAGGTTGCCTGTGCCTTTGGGATCGTAATCAAGAGATCACTGCCCAGAGCAATGTCATGGAAGTTTCCTCCTATATTTTCTTCTTGTCATTTTATAGGTTTACATTTTATGTTTAAATGTTTAATCCATTTCAGTTGATTCTTGTAAAAGGGGTGAGACAAGGGCTTATTATCATTGTTCTGTATGTGGATATCTGGTTTCCCCAACACTGTTTTTTGAAAAGACTTCCTTTTCTCATTGCGTGTTCTTTGCACTTTTGTCAAACATCACTTGACCATAGCATGTGAGTTTACTTCTGTGTTCTTACTATTTTATTCTACTGTTTCATGCATCTGTTTTTATGCCAGTACCATAATGTTTTGATTAATATAGCTTTGTAATATATTTTGAAATCCGATAGTGTGAATCCTCCAGCTTTGTTCTATTTGGTCATAATCATTTTGGTTATTCAAGACCTTATATGGTTCCACAAAAATTTTAGGATATTTTTTCTATTTCTTTAAAAAATGACGTTGAAATTTGATAGGGATTGCATTGAATCTATAGATCATCTTGGGTAGTGTGAACATTTTAACAATATTAATCCTTTCAACCCATGAAAATAGGATATCTTCTTTTTTTTTTTTGAGATGGAGTCTTGCTCTGTCGCTCAGGCTGGAGTGCAGTGGTGCGATCTCGGCTCACTGCAAACTCCGCCTCCCGGGTTCACGCCATTCTCCTGCCTCAGCCTCCCGAGCAGCTGGGACTACAGGCACCCGCCACCACACCCAGCTAATTTTTTGTATTTTTAGTAGAG
>NW_012118487.1:25598198-25603953 GCF_000951035.1 Colobus angolensis palliatus | reverse complement strand
TGCTTTGTCACCCAGGCTGGAGTGCAATGGTGTGATCTCAGCTCACTGCAGCCTCTGCCTCTCTGATTCAAGCGATTCTCCTGCCTCAGCCTCCCGAGCAGCTGGGACTACAGGCACCCGCCACCACACCCAGCTAATTTTTTGTATTTTTAGTAGAGACGGGGTTTCACCGTGGTCTCGATCTCCTGACCTTGTGATCCGCCCATCTTGGCCTCCCAAAGTGCTGGGGAAAATAGGATATCTTTTTATTGATTTGTGCCTTCTTTAGTGTCTATCAGCAAGGTTTTACAGATTTCAGTATATAGATTTTTTTACCTCTTTGGTTAAATTTTCTCCCAAGTATTTTATTCATTTTAATGATATTTTAAGTGGGATTGTTTTCCTTTTGCTTTTTCTGATAGTTTGTTGTTAATGTGTAGTAATGATACTTATTTCTGTAAGTTGATTTGTATCCAGCAACTTTACTGAATTTATTAATTCAAATAGGTTTTGATGGAGTTTTCAGCATTTTATACATATCAGATCGTGTTGTCACTTCTCTTTCTTTCCTAATTGGATGCCTTTAATTTCTTTTTTTTTTTTTTTTTTTTTTGAGACGGAGGCTGGCTCTGTCGCCCAGGCTGGAGTGCCGTGGTTGGATCTCAGCTCACTGCAAGCTCCGCCTCCCGGGTTTACGCCATTCTCCTGCCTCAGCCTCCCGAGTAGCTGAGACTACAGGTGCCCGCCACCTCGCCCGGCTAGTTTTTTGTATTTTTTAGTAGAGATGGGGTTTCACCGTGTTAGCCAGGATGGTCTCGATCTCCTGACCTCGTGATCCGTCCATCTCGGCCTCCCAAAGTGCTGGGATTACAGGCTTGAGCCACCGCGCCCGGCCTGGATGCCTTTAATTTCTTTCTTTTTTTTTTTTTTCTAATTGCTCTCTCTACAACCTCTAGTAGTATGTTGAACAGCTATGGTAAGAGTGGGCATCCTTGTCTTTTTCCTGATCTTAAAGGAAAAGTATTTTAACTTTTCACTGTTGAGTATAAAGTTAGCTATGGGCCTGTCATATTTGCTATTTATTGTGGTTAGGAACATATTTTATACATAATTTGTTGAGAGTTTTTATCATAAACGGATGTTGGATTTTGTGAAATGCTTTTCCTATGCCTACTGAGATGATCATATGGTTTTGACCTTCCTTATTTTAATATGGTGAATCACATTTATTGATTTGTGACTCTCAGACTTGTATTACAGAGATAAATCTCAATTATGTTGAATAACCCTTTGAATGTTCTGTTGAATATGGTTTGATAGTATTTTGTGAGGATTTTCACATAGATAGTTATCAGTAACAGTAACCTGTAGTTTTATTTTCTCGTACTGCTTTTGTCTGACTTTGGGATCAGGCTAATGCTGGACTCATAAAATCTGTTTGAAATTATTTTCTCATCTTCAATCTTTTGGAAGAGTTTGAGAATAATGAATATTAATTATTTTTTAAACATTTTATAAAATTCTGTCTTGAAGCCATGTGGCCCTGGGCTTTTCTTTGATGAAAGATCTAAATTACTGATTTGATCTCTTTATTATTGATCTATTCAGATTTCCAATGTCTTCGTGATTCAGTTTTGGTGCATTATATGCTTTCAATAATTTTATCCATTTCTTTTAGATTGTTCAATTTGTTGTCAAATAATTGTTCACAGTATTCTATTTTTTTAAATTTCTATTACCAGCTATAATTTTTCCTCCTTTACTTCTGATTGTATTTTTGAAATCTACTCTCATTTTTTCCTTAATTAATCTAGTAAGGGCTTAACACTTTTTTTTTTTTTTTTTGAGAGAGAGTCTTGCTTTGTCACCCAGGCTGGAGTGCAATGGTGTGATCTCAGCTCACTGCAGCCTCTGCCTCTCTGATTCAAGCGATTCTCCTGCCTCAGCCTCCCAAGTAGCTGGGACTACAGACACACGCCACCACACCCAGCTAATTTTTGTATTTTTAGTAGAGACAGGGTTTCACCATGTTGATCAGGCCAGTCTCAAAGTCCTGACATCAAGTGATCTGCCTGCCTTGACCTCCCAAATTGCTGGGATTACAGGCATGACAATTTATTTTTTAGATTTTGCAAAAAGCCAACTCTTAGTTTTGTTGATCTTTTCTATTCTTTTCTAATCATTATTTTATTTGTTTCTGCTCTAATTTGTATTTTCTTCCTTCTGCTAACTTTGGGCTTAGTTTATTCTTCCCTTTTTAATTCCATGAGCTCTAGTATTTGGTTATTTACTTGAGGTATCTTCATTTCTATCATAGGCATTTAATGTTATGAATTTCTCTTTTAGAACTGCTTTTTGATTCACATAAATTCGTGTATGCTATGTTTCCATATTACTTTCCTCAAGATAAATATTTTTTAAATTTTCCTTTTAATTTCTTCTTTGACCTAATAGTTGTTCAGGTGCATATTGTCTCATTTCCACATATTTGTTAACATTCCATAATTTTTCTTGTTATTGACTTCTGGTTTCATATTATTATAGCCAGAAAATATACTTGATATTATTTCCATCTTCTTAAACTTATTAAGACTTGTTTTCTGGCCTAACATATGATCCATCTTATGGAATATTTCACATGCACTTGAGGAGAATGTGTGTTTTGTTGCTGTTTGATGTAAAATTAAAAAAATACAAATAATAAAATGTTGTAAATTGTGACATCAAGTCATAAAGTGTGGGAAGAGAATGAGTAAAAATGTAAATTTTGTGTATGTGATCAAAATTAATTTGTTATCAATCTATACTAGCCTGTTATAAGTCTAAGATATTTTATGTAATTCTCAAGCTAATCAACAAATAAAAGCTCATAAAAACCACAAAAAAGATTAAAAGATACAAAGCTTACCACTACGGAAAGTCATTATACTATGAAGAATGAAGGCAAGAGAGAAACAATGTATCTACAAAACAATCAGAAAACAATTAATGAAATGGCACTAGTAAGTACTTATCTATCAATAATTTATTTGAATAGAAATAAGTTCTCCAATAAAATGCATAGAGTGGCTGAAAGAACTATTTTTTCTAAAGACCCAACTATATGCTTTCTATAAGAGATTCACTTTACCAAGGGACACTCATAGAATGAGAGTAAATGGATGGAAAATAATATTCCATGCAAATAAAAACCAAAATAAAATAAGGGTAGCTGTATGTATTTCAGACAAAATGGAGTTTAGTTTAAAAACTTAAAGTCAGTCGGGTGCTGTAGCTCATGCCTGTAATTCCAGCACTTTGGAAGGCCAAGGAGGGTGGATCACCCAAGGTCAGGAGTTTGAGGCCAACCTGACCAACATGGGGAAACCCCATCTCTACTAAAAATACAAACATTAGCCAGGCGTGGTGGTGGGAACCTGTAATTCCAGCTACTCTGGAGGCTGAAACATGAGAATAGCTTGAACTCGGGAGGCAGAGATTGCAGTGAGCTGAGATTGTGCCACTGTACTGCAGCCTGGGTGACAGAGCAAGACTGTCTCAAAAAACAGAAAAACAAAAACCCTTAAGGTCATAATACTGACAAAGTGGTCAGTTCTTCCAAAGGATTTAACAGTTGTAAATATGTATGAATGCAACATCAGAACACAAAAATATATAATGCAAACATAAAGAAATCTAAAGTGAGATATAGACTACAACACAATAATTTCAGGGAATTTTAATACCCCATTTTAGATCATCCAGAAAGAAAATCAGTAAGGATTTCAAACCACTACAATTGAGTTTGAACTATATTTTAGACCAAATGGACCCAACAGCCATGTGCAGAACATTCCATGCAATAGCAACAGATTACATATTTTTGTCAAGTTAAATTGTTTAAAAACAAGAATTTTAATTTTTAGGATTCAAAACCATATTATTTTTAGTAATATTTCACTGATAGGAATCACAGTAATATTTTTACATCAAAAGTCAAGTAATCAAAAGATATAATATTGATTATATTAAGGCTTCGAAATCACTATTCTGAGCTCTACAGGCACAGATGATCACATGTTTAAAGCTATGTCACCAAGACTTACAGATATATTGCTTATTAATCTCTATTGGAAAATGTTCATCAAAAATAACAATTTTATTGTATCTCATATATTTTTCTGTTGTAGAAATTACAGGCAGCTCTTACTTTAAATGATTCTGATCTGCATGAATTTTAACTACCATGGTTTGTTTAAATAATGCTAGTTCCTAACAAGATGATTCAATTTTCAGTTATTATGGTCTGTTTACTGTGATTAAGAAAGTAAAGTGCAAAATTTTCTGCTAGTTCTTCAGTACACAATCTCTAAGCAAATAATAGCTGTATATAATGATCTGTGACCAGTTGAGTCACTTTTTTTCAAAGTCTGAGACTGTTCTCTGTGCATCTGTTATTCAGTTCTCACACAGACAGCAAAGCATTTAGTTGGGTTGTCTCCTACCCACCTGATGAAAAGCCCATGTAACATTTTCCTAAAATGAATAATAAAAAGGGAATTGGCCAGTAGAGGTGAAAGTGCAGCAAAACAATAAAAAGTGATAATATCGCATCTCTGTCATGAAATCTTTGTCCATGCCTGTGTCCTGAATGGTATTGCCTAGGTTGTCTTCTAGGGTTTTTATAGCTTTTGGTTTTACATTTGAGTCTTTAATTCATCTTGAGTTAATTTTTGTATATGGTGTAAGGAAGGGGTCCAGTTTTAGTCTTCTGCATATGGCTATCCAGTTATCCCAGCACCATTAATTGAACAGGGAATCCTTTCTCCATTGCTTGTTTTTGTCAGGTTTGTCAAAGGTCAGATAGTTGTAGGTGTGTGGTCTTATTTCTGGGTTCTCTATTCTGTTCCATTGGTCTATGTATCTGTTCTTGTACCAGTATCATGCTGTTTTGGTTACTGTAGCCCTGTAGTATAGTTTAAAGTTGGGTAGTGTGATGTATTTATCTTTGTTCTTTTCGCTTTTTGCTTTTGCTACTGGCTCCTTTTGGGTTCCACATGAATAGCAGTAGCAACAAAAGCAAAAACTTGACAAATGGTATCTAATTAAACTAAAGAACTCTGCATCCAGCATCTGTAAGGAAATTAAAAAAATTTACAAGAAAACAAATAACCCCATTAAAAAGTAGGAAAATGATATGAACAAACATTTTCTCCCTTTTTCTTATTTCCATAGATTTTTGGGGATCAGGTGGTGTTTGGTCACATTAGTAAGTCCTTCAGTGGTGGTTTGTAAAATTTTGGTGCGCCCATTACCTGAGCATTATACACTACACCCAGTGTGTAGTCTTTTATCCCTCACCCCCTCCCACCCTTTTCCCCAAGTCTTCAAAGTCCATTGTGTCATTCTTATGCCTTTGCATCCTCATAGCTTAGCTCCCACTTATGAGTGTGAACATATGATGTTTGGTTTTCCATTCCTGAGTTACTTAGAATAATGATCTCTGATTCCATCCAGGTTGCCATTATTCTACTCCTTTTTATGGCTGAGTTATATATATATATATAATATATAAAACATATGTATACACACACATATATACATATACATCTCTCTCTCTCTCTCTCTCACTCACACACAATTTCTTTTTTTTTTTTTCAAGAGAATTAAATCGTTTATTAATTACACATGATAATGGATGATACACAAGCTTCATTCCCACCTATAATTTTATCTGGTACCATTATTCAATTTAGATATATTGCATAGGATGTGCCAACAATCACTTTTATAACCA
>NW_012118487.1:25533672-25596695 GCF_000951035.1 Colobus angolensis palliatus | reverse complement strand
CAGGCTCTCATCGGTTGTTTCAAAGCTCAACCCTCCAATGAAGAGCTTCCTCAGCTGTTCGGGCTCTTTAGGAGACTCTGACTTAGACATGACGGCAGGGAGAAGAGAGACTTTAACGATGCTTCTTCGGCGGCGTCCACGGGCAGAAAGGACACACACAATTTCTTTATCCACTCATTGACTAATAAGCATTTGGGCTGGTTCCATATTGTTAAAATTGCAGATGGTGCTGTTATAAACATTTATGTGCAAGTATCTTTTTTTGTATAATGACTTCTTTTCCTCTGGGTAGACACCCAGAGGTGGGATTGCTGGATCAAATGGTAGTTCTACTTTTAGTTCTTTGAGGAATTTCTACACTGTTTCCCATAGTGGTTGTACTAGTCTACATTCCCACCAGCAGCGTGAAAGTGTTTCCTTTCCATCACATCCCTGCCAACATCTATTAGTTTTTAATTTTATGATTATGGCCATTCTTGCAGGAGTAAGGTGGTATGGCATTGTGGCTTTGATTTGTATTTCTCTGATCATTAGTGATGTTGAGCAATTTTTCATTTGTTCATTGACCATTTATATATCTTGTTTTGAGAATTGTCTATTCATGTCCTTAGCCCACTTTTTATGGGATTGTTTGTTTTTTTCTTACTAATTGATTTGAGTTCTTTGCAGATTCTGAATATTAGTCCTTTGTCAGATGTATAGATTATGAAGATTTCCTCTGACTCTGTGGATTGTTGAACAGACACTTTTCAAAAGAAGACATACATTCAGCCAATAATCATAAGAAAAAAAAGCTCAGCATCATTGATTACTACAGAAATGCAAATCAAAACCACAATGAGATACCATCTCACACTAGTCAAGATGGCTATTACCAAAAAGTCAAAAAATAACAGATGCTCTCAAGGTTATGGAAAAACAGGAACACTAATACACTGTTATTGGGAGTGTAAATTAGTTCAGCCCTTGTGTAAGACAGGTGTGGTGATTCGTCAAAGACCTAAAGACAGAAACATCATTCAACCCAGCAATCCCATACTGAGTATATACCAAATGGTACAGAAATCATTCTAGTATAAAGACAAATGCACATAAATGTTCATTGCAGCATTATTCACAATAGCAAAAACATAAAATCAACCTAAATGCCCATCGGTGATAAAGCAGATAAAGAAAATGTGGTACCTATACACCATGGAATACTGTGCAACCATAAAAAAGAATGAGATCACATCCTATAAAAGGAGCTGGAGACTATTGTCCTTAGCAAACTGCTGTAGGAGCAGAAACCCAAATACTGCATGTTTTCACTTATAAGTGGGAGCTAAATGATGGAAACACACACATGTATATATATATATAGAGAGAGGAGAACAATACACAGTGGGGCCTATAGTAGGATAAAGGGTGAAAGGAGAAAAAAATCAGGAAAAATAACCAATGAGTACTAGGCTTAATACCTGGGTGATGAAATAATCTGTACAACAAACCCCCATGACACAAGTGTACTTATGTAACAAACCTGCACATGTATCTTTGAACTTAAAATAAAAGTTAAAAAATTGGAAGAGTGATAATAGTGGTAGTGATATTTGAATGAAACCTAAATGGAATTATACAAGATAAAGACCTGGGTGTGGAGATGTTGGCAGTGCCACTTTTCAAGAAAATCTAGATATGCAGCCAGAGGAACTTAGTCAAGGTGATCATGTTGACATTATGAGGAAAGTGATGGTGATGAAAATGATGAGTATTTCCCAGAGGAAGTGACACTGGCAAAAGCTTCACATTAATGGAACTTCAGAAGATATTTCACCACTTTGAAAGCACAAAAGATAAAGTGTTGAAAACTGATAAAAAGTTAGACATATGAAAGATACGTGCTTCATGGTGCATTTTGCAATGAAAAGAAAGCAAATACTGTTGATGCTACACTTTAAAAGTATTTTACAAAAAAAGTTTAATTCTCAATGTTTGTAATATTTTAAAGAATATTAAATAATTTATTTTTTATGTTTAATTTATCATTAGTGAAAATAAGAATTTTTAAGATTTTGATGAAAAATATATAAAGGTCATTAAAGAGTCATATTTTGTCCCATTGTTTATTAAGATTCCTTTGTATGGCTTTAATTTGATGGTCACTTTTTTAAAAATTATACTTTAAGTTCTAGGGTACATGTGCACAACGTGCAGGTTTGTTACATATGTATACATGTGCCATGATGGTATGCTGTGCCCATTAACTCATCATTTACATTAGGTATATCTCCTAATGCTGTCCCTCCCCACTCCCCCTACCCCACAACAGGCCCTGGTGTGTGATGTTCCCCTTCCCGTGTCCAAGTGTTCTCATTGTTCAATTCCCACCTATGAGTGAGAACATGTGGTGTTTGGTTTTCTGTTCTTGCGATAGTTTGCTGAGAATGATGGTTTCCAGCTGCATCCATGTCCCTACAAAGGACATGAACTCATCTTTTTTCTGTGACTGCGTAGTATTCCATGGTATATGTGTGTCACATTTTCTTAATCCAGTCTGTCATCACTTTTACAGTCCATTACTACTGTGCAAAATGGAGATTGCCTATAATGAACATATCTTACACATTAATGTATTTTTTGAAAATTGCATTTATTTGAAAAACAAATTAGATTTTTAAAAGAAATCTATAAAAAGTAGCCTAGCCTCTAAAAGCCTGTTTTTGTCCATATAGCACCTCTATGATATATGTACAATATAAAATCTATGCTATTTCACCTTAGTAAAACTAACAATGAAGTGAGTTTCAGGAATGCTTGAAATAAAAATGTTTATTTTTAGTATTATTTGGTAACATAAAAGAAAACACAGGTTTTAGTAGTTTATATACAGATCCTCAGCCAGGTGCAGTGGCTCAAGACTGTAATCCCAGCACTTTGGAAGGCCGAGGTGGGTGGATCACGAGGTCAGGAGTTGGAGACGACCCTGGACAACGTGGTGAAGCACTGACTCTACTAAACCTCCCCCCCGCAAAAAAAAGAAAAAGAAAAGCTGGGCACAATGGTGGGAGCCTGTAATCCCAGCTACTCGGGAGGCTGAGGCAGGAGAATCTCTTGAACCCAGGAGGTGGAGGTTGCGGTGAGCCGAGATGGCATCACAGCACTCTAGACAGAGCGACAGAGGAAGACTCCATCTCAAAAAAAAAAAAAAAAGAATCCTCATGTACATGTAGCTTTTTTTTTTGTGATTTATTTGTTCTATTTGCAATATTTTGCTATTTAATTCTCTTCGTCCTTTTTATATTACAACTATTTTTTCTTTATATGTTAGGTCAATTTTCTAATTTTATTTTTTTCTTGTATTCCCAGGGTATTTATTAAGAACCTATCAAAAAACTATATCCCAAATTATAAATTTATATGAAACATGATTTTTTTTTTTTTTTTTAAGATGGAGTCTTGCTCTGTCACCCAGGCTGGAGTGGAGTGACGCGATCTGGGCTCACTGCCTCCCAGGTTCAAGTGATTCTCCTGCCTCAATCTCAGAGTAGCTGGAACTACAGGCATGTGCCACCATGCCTGGCTAGTTTTTTTGTATATTTTATGGAGACAGGGTCTCACCACGTTGGCTAGGCTAGTCTTGAACTCCTGACCTCAGGTGATCCACCTGCCTTGGCCTCCCAAAGTCCTGGGATTACAGGCATGAGCCACCGTGCAAGGCCTGGGAACTGATTTTGAATGGCCATACATTGGATGTTGTATATTAATTTACTGACAAAATGTAACCATTTAGTTTTCTTCCCTTTTGAAGAGTGTTAAAAGAGGCTTTGTTATTCTGAAGCTTATATAATTTTTTATGTTCTATGTTTGAAATTAAATTTTAGTTAAATGAAATTGTGCTTGACATTTCAAGCCTATCAGAATACAATGAGAACAAACATGAAATGTAGATTTATTCTCTAAGTATAAATTTAGCTGTGATTTGGTCAAATTTCCAGAGGGTCAAAATATCATCCAGTGACAATAATACAGTTTTATGCCATTTTAAGATGTTTTAAATCCTTGTTTTGCCACTTTCTATTTCTGTGATCCTAAGAAAGTTATGTAGAGTCTGTGGTTGGAGAATAACCATGTGATCAGGATTTTCCTCTATTCTGACACCAGCACCACAACAATTACCTATACAGAAGACTTCTATGGCCAAATCCACGGGGGTTTCTCCCCACCACCATGCAGTGCATGCCAGCTGGTTGTCCTCCAATTCGATGCTGGCACTATCGACCTGGAGATAGCATCAGATCTCACTGGTTGGGGACTCAGTCCCCAAGACTGACTCCCACCCCACCCATGACACCAGTCTCAAATCAAGGCTTCTGGAACTTCTGACCAATGGCTTCAGGTTGAGGTTCCTACAACCCCCACTTTGGGTTCGAATAATTTGCTGGAGCAGCTCACAGAGCCCAGGGGAACACTTATTTACATTTACTGGTTTATTATAAAGGATACTGCGAAGGCTACAGATGAAGAGATGTGTAGGGCAAAATATGGGGGAAAGGGCAGGGAGCTTCCTTGACATCCCTGGGTTCTCCCCACTCCAGGAGCAATCTGGAAGCTCTTCAAACTCAGTTTGTTTGGGTTTTAATTTTTTCACTGCAATTTCTGCCTCCTGGGTTCAAGGGGTTCTCCTGCCTCAGGCTCCCGAATAGCTGGGATTACAGACATGTGCTACCACGCCTAGCTAATTTTCGCAATTTAGTAGAGATGGGATTTCGCCATGTTGGCCAGATTGGTCTCGAACTCCTGACCTCAGTTGATCTGCCCGTCTCGGCCTCCCAAAGTGCTAGGATTACAGGCGTGATCCACTGCGCCTGGCCTCACTTGGGTTTTTATGGAAGCTTCATGACATTAGCATTCCTTACCTCCACCCCTGGAGTATAAGGTAGGACTCTCTCTGGGAAGGGTCTTAAGACTAACAATCATAAAGGTGGAAAAAGATTAAAGTCCTGCCTTTGGCCAGGTGAAAGGATGGCAGGAGAGAGATTCTGTTTCCTGAAGCCTGCTCCTGAGGCCTAACACACCCAACATTATAACAAAATACTGTAAAGGGATATGGGAGTTATGAACTAGGAACCCTGGATGAAAACCAACACATATCATAACACCACAGTCTGTAACCCAGACTGTGTCAAGGGTGCCTTCCAACTATTATATGCCATTCCACAATAAAGTAGTCAACCAATGTTTAACCTACACTGAATACATACTTGATAGATTTTAGAAAACTGATTTTTGTTTTTACTTTTGATTATAAATAGGACTTTGCTTTATCTCCCAAATGGAAAAATAAACTTGTTTCCAAACTGTATTCCAAACACCACACAGAGTACATTGTTCAGCTAAAATGTATTAGTGCTGTTTATTTGAGTATTTGTATCTTAATGGTTGAATTGTTTAAACTTCCCTTGTTGGAATGTGTGATTTTCCTATTTCTCCGAACATCAACAAAATTATGTGTGCATCCTGGAAATGCTGCAGAGACCGAATTAAGTGGCATAATATCTGCATTTTAACAAGACAATCATATCAAATTAGGCAAATTACTTTCTTAAAAGTCTGGTTGTTAAAATACAATCTAATATGATTTAAAATATTTTTAGTTTCAAAAAATGTCCACTAAGTTTTTCTACTTTCATTAATACAGATGATTAATCTGAAGGAAATGCTGAAAACCTTGTCAAAAAACCGTCATGTAATGTGTCTTTTTCAAAATGGCTTTGCTTTCTTTTTATTCATCCCATCTCCACGGTCACTACACTAATGTACACCTTCATTACCTCCGGTTTGCATTACTGTGGTAGACCACAAGAAGTAGGACTCCATTTGCTATTTTTACCCTCCAATATAATCGCATATGACAGTTACACTGGAGTTCCTTAAGCATTATTTTTCATAAACTGTGAAAAATTTTTCATGGCTTTGACTTAAATGTTTATTTTTTGACATGAATAAATTACATCACCTTCTTCCTGTGCAATTTCTACCAGCTCACTTATTTTCTCTTCCTGTTTAGTCTATTGGGTTTCCAATTTCAAGTAATTATTTTCATTCCTGCTACAATTTACTATAGTTGGATTTGGTTATTTTTTTAATTCTCTTGTCATTTTTGATATCTATTTCCTCCTTCATAATACTTTTCATACTATCTTTCCAGTCTTTAAACATATTAAATATACGTATACATTTTAAGATATATTCTACTTGTGTATTGGCTGACTTTCATTAAAGAATGTTCATTTCCAAGTTCATCTGTGAATTTTGCTTCATTTTGTTTTGGTTGGTGTCATCTCTATACATTTATCTGTAATAAATCTTTCAGACTTATTTTTCTTAAATATTTGGTTGTACCATAAACTTTGCATAATATCAACCTGAGACCACTTTAAATGTCTGCTTTGTTATTTCTCTGTTAGTAGGAGAGTGGACACGAAATAAGAAATCTTTTTTTCCCTTTTTTCTATGTTGTTTGTTTTTTCTTTTTTTTTTATTGTTTTGCTTTTCAATCCACCCCCAAACAAAAAAGAGACAGCCAAGTATCACCATCTTCCTATGTACTATGGAAAATTATCTAGTGTTCCCATTTCAGGTATAGACCTTTATTAATTATATAATATCTGATCTGTCCCCTGTTTTGAAGGTTTACCTGGCCATTTTGTGCCTTTTAAGTAAAACCTCATTAAAGACATGGCTTTAGGATACCTGGAGACAGCAACAAATACCCATGGCAAATGACAGTTTCCTCCCTAGATTTGTGTTGCCTCCTTTCTGGCTGCCACAGATTTCCATTATTTTACCACTGGCTTAGCCGTGTCATTTAGTTTATTGATTTTATCTTTTTTAGGTTTACATTTTGAATTACCTGTAGACTTACAGAAGACTGGGAAAATTATGCAGAATTTTCATATATCTTTTACTGACCTACCCCTGGCATTCACATCTAAAGTAACTATAGTGCAATGACCCGAACCTGGGAAATAAAATCATGCTAATTTCCCAACAAAAGCGTTATGTAAATTTCACCATTTTTTTTCACTGTCTTTTTTCTGTTGTAGGATTCTCTCAGGATTCCACATTCCTTATAGACTACCTCTTGCAGTCCACAGCATTCTCCCAGTCTTTTCTTATCTTTCATACTTCAAAGCTTTTGTTCAGGTAATTGACATTCCTTGATTTGGGTTTATCTGACACTTTTTCATGATTCATTGAAGGTTATGCATTTTTTATAGGAATGTCATGAAAAGTGTGTTGTCCCACCTCTGTGCATCATATCTGGAGGTTTGAGGTGTCAGTACCTGTTCTTACTGTGTGTTGATGTTGATCTTGATCAATCAGTTGAAGTGGTTTTGTTATGTTTCTTCACTCTAAAGTTATCAACTTCCTCCACTGATTTCACACATATCTTGAGGGAGATACCTTATAATTATGAAATTGCTGTTTTTCTTTAAAGTGTTGTTTGCTAATGTCAGTGATGGCAGCAGTGGCCCACGTGGAGCAGCTGCTATGGGGATGCCAGCTGTAGTAGGGGAGGCAAGGCTGGGTCTGCGCATTGCATGGAGCCAGTGGGAGCCAGGAATAGGTGGGAGCCCCTCCCACTACTGAGTTGGCGGGTTGGGAGCCCTGCACTCCCAGGCACAGCTGCAGCCCTCCAGCCATGGCTCCGAACCCAGGCAAACCTGTGCTCTTGGGAGCCTGGGAAGCCTCCCTTCCTCCTCAGGCTCAGAAGTGCCTCCTCCCGCTCCTCCCCAACTCCCAGTCCCTGCTCTGATTTCAGAGAAAGGTTGAAGTCAAGCCTGGGTGCGGTTATGACCTGACTGGGTGTGTGTGCTCAGGACAGCACTGACAAGCCAGCTCCCCCTGCTTCCTCAGACTCCTCCTAAACTTTGGGCACCAAGGAGCTCAGGGAGGGAAGCTGGGAGGATCTGAGGGCAGGTCTGCGTGGGCCTGCAGGTGCCCCTTGGCATGAATAGCCTGGCACTATGGACGACATGTTGATGATGGGAGGCAGACAGGTTCCTGGTTGGAAAGGGGCAGGTCCCCTTTGAAACCTCACCTTCAAGCTAGGAATGGCCTGCAGTCCGGGGACTGGGGTACCAGTTCTGGGTGGAGTCCACAGTCCAGAGTGAGAACTCACGGCACTTTCTCCGGACCCCTCCCATGGTCACCCATGGACCAATCCACACGCACTGCCTCCCTATTGAACCCATAAAAACCCCGGATTCAGCTAGACTCACACAGACAAAGGAGTGACCTGCCTGTGGAAAAGGGCTACCCACTGCCGGTCTCCTCTCCACTGAGAACTGGAGCTGGACACTCGTTGGGATGACCTACCTGTAATACAAAGAGGGCTGAAACACACCCTCCTACCCCAAAGTGGTGACGCTGTGGGTGAGAGGAAGGAGACAAGAGCTGCAGCCCTTCAGGGAGCCCAGAACTAGGGGCTGCCCAAGCCAGGGCCGTGACACCCTCTTTGGGGTTCTGCAGTTCCTGGGGTCTCTAAGCTTTCTGGGTGTTCCCCTCCTTCAGATGTGGATGCCCGCAGTAGAAGCAGCATGTAGTACATCTGGTCTAGTTGCAGCCTTGCATGGAGCTGGCACCTGTGCTGATGCCTAGAGCAACCTACCTCGCTGCAGCAGCCAGCTGCCTGGCTGTGTGCAGTGGCCGGACCCCACGCTCACCTCTCCCACACACCCCTCATTGCTCCACACCTGGCTCACCCTTGGCATGTGTGGGATCCAGGCTGATAGCATAAGCCGAGTGCAGCCTGTCGGGCCGAGTGGGTGGAACAAGCCCCGAAAGTGCAAGCAATACTAAGGCAAAAGGCACTGCCAGCCACAGAGGTTTCTGGCTGGTGAAGCAACACTCTAAGGATCCCGTGACATTTGTATCCATAACTTGATCTTGTCTACAATATTATTACTGAGGTATTTGCCCAACAATAATTTTTTATTTCTCTGTTTTCTTCTACATTTGGTAACTAGAATTCTACTGCATGTGAGAGCTATCCTTCTCCTGTGCCTTTATTTAAGTAACTATGTATATGCGTATGGGCTCATGGATTTTTATTTATGGATTATAATCCCAAAGCATTAGTATTTAATTATTTTACAGGGTCAAACTCTTCCATCTTTGGTCATGAAAGGTTTGAGGTTAACTCCTGTTTTCTTTCAGTGACTTCCTTCCACTGTCCCTCCTTCCTTCATTTGCCTTCCTTTGTTCTTTTCTTGTACTTTCTTTTTTTGTGGCACTGCAACGTATTTCATGTTCAACTTGTATTTTTTTCTGCCCAGGCTTGTACTTAATTATGTCTGCCAGATGTTCATTTTTCTTTTTTGAAGAATAGTATTTATAACCAGAAATGGCCCTTAAACATGACTTTTGTTATGAGAAATTATCACTTCCAGTTCCTCTCGGTGTTTAGAATAGGAATTATATGTATATATGCTAACTTACATGTATACACACGTCTATATTTCTGTACTTGTGTGTGTAGATATATATGGATATTTAGTCTATCTGCCTAACAATCTATCTAACTGAAACCATCAACACATATTGACACCTTGGATACCAATTTAATGCCACAGGGTGAATTTTAGCCCCCATATCCCTTTTTAAATGTGCAACTTCTTGATATTGTAAAATCAATTTCTTATTATCTACAATTATATATTTATGTATTTGTTCAATTCTAGTATATACAGATTATTATTTCAGAACTATGGACATATTTACCTATAGATTGCAGTATTTATTACTCGTTTTTGTTTTAGTTTGAACGCATTCACTCAAGGCCCATTTTCCAAAGTTCCTTACAGTAGTTTTCTCCTTTCCCAACTCCTTCATTGTGGGTATTTTATTTATTTATTGTAAGGTGAGGTTCCATTGTTAGGGATTATATTTCATTTTGAATTCTTCCTGTGTTCTGGTTGGTTTAAATTGTTTAGTTTTTGGAGTATGTGTAGTGTACATAAAGCATTACTATGATTCTCAGAGGAGGAACTATGGAAAAAGTTATACTGAGAAAAGTATTATTCCCCACTCATCCCTGCTACTAGGTTCCTATTCTCCCTTTTTTCTATCCCTTTCTGATGACCAAGCCCACATAGGTAAAAATTTCTCCTTAGTTTCTGATTTAACTGCCCTTTGATTATGTTGCACAATAAGTAAATACATACTTTTTGTAGTATTAAGAACAGTTAACGTGAGATCCATCCTCATCAAATTTTTAAGTGCACGGTTACAGTATTAACTGTGGACACAATACTGTACAGCAGTTCTCTATAACTGATTCATCTTGTAGAACTAAAACTTCATAATATTCATCGGACAACAACTCCCCGTTTCTCCCTCCCCCAGATCCTGGAAATCACTATTCCACTCTCTGTTTCTACACTGCCTTATTTCACTTAGCCTGATATCCTCCAAGTTCATCCATGTTATCACATAATGCAAAATTTTATATACTACATTTTCTGTATTCATTCATCTGTCAGACATTTAGGTTGCTCCTATATCCTGTCAACTGTGAAATCGTTTCTTGGACATGACACCAAATGCACAGGTAATAAATGCAAAATTAGAAAGTGGGACCACATCAAACTAAATAGCTTCTGCACAGCAACAGAAATAATCAGCAGGTAAAAAGGCAACCTACGGAATGGTAGAAAATATTTACAAGCAATATATTTGATAAAGGGCTAATATCCAAAATTTATAAGGAAGCCCTGTAAGTCAATAGCATTAAATCCCATATAACTGATTAATGGGCAAAGGACTTGAATAGACATTTCTGTAAAAGGCATACCAAAGGCCAATAGGTACATGAAAAAATGTTCAGCATCACTAATTATGAGAGAAAAGCAAATTAAATCTACAAGTGAGATACTGCCTCACATCTGTTAATTTGCATAATATAAAAAGACAAATTTTAGTAAGACTGTGGAGAAATTGGAAACTTTATACACTGCTGGTGAGAATGTAAAGTGATGCATTTGTTATGGAAAACAGTATATATTTTTAAAAAATTAAAAATAAAATTACCATATGATCAAACGATTTCATACTTGGTTTTATATCAAAAAAGTAGAAATCAGGATCTTGAAGAGATACATGTAGTCCCATGTTTATTGCAGAATTATTCACAATATCCAAGCTGTGAAAACCACCAAACTGTCCATGGACATGTTTTCTTCACATCCTTTTTTATTTTCCTTACATGGACAGTAATGGATTATAGATATTTTTTGTTATCTGCTCTTTTTCATTTAACCATGTATCCTAGAAATCACTGGAAATCTGTTCACAGAAATCTTCCTCTTTCTGTTTTACAGCTGCATAATACTCCATTGTGTAAAAGTTGCATAGTTTGCACAACCATTTTCCTATGAATGGCCATTTAGAATGTTTCCCATATTTTGCAATCCCAAAGAGTATGCCAAAGAATAATCATGTTCATCTTCATTGTTGTAATTTTAGAGGCATATCTTCAATATATATTGCTAGAAGTGGGATTAATAGATCAAAAGTAAATAAATACAATATCACTGAACATTATTAAAATATTCTGTATAAGGTGTTTCTTTCTGGATGATAAGTAAGCCACTTGAGATGAATTAAACATTTAATGTAATTCTGTAAAAAATAATGTCATTTCTATTTGGAGAATTCTGCTAAACAGCTTTCAGGACAAGCTTGTCAAGTATGATAATAATAATTTTTCAACACAAAATCCTGTCTATCAAAAGCATCAACCAAACAGTGATGCAGCTATTTTTATAGATGCAACAGATATCATAAAATAGATTTGTTCTTTTAATTGTGAGCTAAGCATATTCTACTCTAAAAAATAATGTGGAAACAAATGTTTTTTAGTTATTTTAAATCTAAGTGTGACTCTCAGTTTCATGCCTTGTTAAAACCATGAAGAGTTAAAAAGGTGATGGCCTCAATGTTTTGCAAGACTTTTTTTTCATTTAACTCTATTTCTTTGTAGAATAGTGAAGCTATTCATCTTTTTTTCTGAAATTTGTCATTGAAAATATTTCCAACAAGTTGTCCAGATGAAAAAGTCGAAGGAGCAAGATTTTCAATATTTTCACTATGTGTTTATTCTAGTATTTCTACTTCTCAACCCCAATTCTGTGACCATATTCTCAATTACAATGAATGATATGAAGATTCAAAAAATGTAGAATTAATATACATTAATAGGACCTGAAGTTGACAGATTTAAAGGGGTTATAAAAGAGAACCAGTTCTCCTAAATTAGATCAAGCCTCTAGACTTACATAATCACACTGTAGTATTCTTAAAAAGAAGTTGCAAGTGATATTTATCATTTAATGGATGTTCGTTATTTTGAGACAATGTGGAGTGCTAGAAGAAAAATTATGTCAGGCAAATATAATACAACTTCTTAAAAAGGACGTGAGAACAATTGACATTATTATAAATGTAAAGATTTCAAAATCGTGTTGGAAGTTTAGAATTCCTTCTGTGAGAATCAAAAAATGTTGCTGTTTTGGGAAAGAAAAATGACTGCTGAGTGATTATTAAGTTCTAGCAAATATTACAAATATATTTTTAAATGAATAAAAAAACATGGGTACATGTTTTGGGAGTTTTGTTTGTTTTCTTAGATAGTACGGTGTTATAATAGCCTTATTAAAAACCTCTATTTTTAATAGAGGTTTATGCCACAACAGTTATATGATCAGTGTATTGTCAAACTGATGAATATAGGGTTAAAATGACAAAGTGTATCAAATGTTATTTAGATAATTATTTTTTAAAATGCATACAGAAAATCTTCTGAAAAGAGTTGCCTGGTCCTACAAAAGAAGTATAGTAATATCTCAATATCAATAATTGCTTATTTTTCTGATTCATTATGAAGTATCATCATTTCAACTTTAATATTTATTGAAGAAAGAAATACATGATTTAGTAATAATAGATACTTAGATACCTCATGTCTTAGTCCATTTTGTGCTGCTATAATAGAATACCTATGGCTGGGTAATTTACAAAAAAAGAGGTTTAGAAATATACAGAGTATTCCAAATACTTTGAGTATTTAGCTTAGTGTTCTACAGGCTGGGAAGTTCAAGGTCATGGCCCTAGCTTCAGCAAGAGCTTTCATGCTGCTTCATAGCATGGTGGAGAATGTCAAAGAGGAAGCAGACACATGCAAAGGGCAAACCCTGAGGAGCATCCTCAGTTTATACCTACCCACTCTCATGGGAACTAATCCTTTCCTGTAAGAACTAACCCAATCTCACCAGAGAAAGAACTCAATCACTGTTATGAGAACAGCATCAAGCCATTTTTGTGAGATCTGCCCTCTTGACCAAAACACCGCCCACTTGGCCTATAACCCTAATATCACCATATTGGAAATCAAGTTTCAAAATGAGTTTTAATGGGGACAAATTCAAACTAGAGCACCTTATGTTCAATAATGGATAGAACAACCAGACAGAAATGTAACAAGGAAATAGAAAGCATAAGGAACTTTATAAAGCAACTAGATTTAACAGAAATCTATGGAACAATTAACCTAGAAGCAGCAGAATACAAATTGTTCTGAAATACACATAAAATACAAATTGTTCCCAAATACACATGAAACATTCTCAGAGATAGACCAGATTGTTTGGCATTTAAAAAGCCATATTAAAGGGAATGTGTTAAATCACAGAAAGGTTATTTTCTGACCATAATCAAATTAAATTAAAATCAGTAATAGAATAAATTTTGGAAACTCTAAATATATGAAAATGACATGACACTCCTATTTAACCAATAGATTTTTAAAAAATTACAAAGGATATTGTGAAATACTTTTTTATGAGTGAAAAATACAACATGATATACCCATAGGCTGCAGTTAAGGCAGGGGTTATAAAGGAATTTACAGCTGTAACAACCAACCTTAAGAAACTAGAAAAGGAGGAGTACACCAAACTCAAAACAAGAAGAATGAAGGGAGAAGGTAAAAAATGAAACAGAGCAAAGAAAAATAATAAAGACAATTGACAAAACTCAAAGTTTGTTTTTTGAACAGAAAAAAATAGCCAACTTTTAGTTGGACTAATCAAGAAAAGAAAGAAGACTTAAATTACTAAAACCAAGAATGAAAGAGAAGACATGACTGTTGACTTTACTGAAATTAAAGGGATTATAAATAAGATAAGGCTATAAACAATTGTTTGCCAGTATAGTAAATAACCCAGCCAAACCAAACAAATTCCTAGAAAGACACACTCCAAAACTGACTCAAGAAGAGATAAAGAATCTAAATGCAACTACAAGCAAAGAGAGTGCATTAATTAAAAAAATAAAACTTCTCACAAATAAAAGTTCAGGCACAGATGACTTCACTGGTGACTTCCACCAAATGTTTAAAGACGAACATAAATCCTTAACAAACTCATGCACAAAAACGAGAAATACAACAGAAGGGAATACTTTCCAACTCGTTCCATGATGCCAATTTCACCTGGATTCTTACACTGGACAAAGATTTCACAAGAAATACAAACAACAACTAAAAGCAAGTAGACAATATAAATATAGACAATAACATCCACAACCAAATACTAATGAAGTGGATTGCATAATATAAAAGGATTACTAAAAGGATTATATAACATGAGCAAGAAGGATTTATCCCAGTAATGCAACAGGTTTAATGTATAAAAGTTCAATCAAGGTAATACATCCCACGAATAGAACAAAAGGCAAACACAACATGATCATCTCAATAGAGTCAGAAACAGTCACTTGGCAAAATTCAACACCCCTTTTATCACAGAAACACTCAGTAAACTAGGAATGTAAAGGAGCTTCTTCAACCTGATAATAGTAATCTGTAAAATGATAATATCTTACTTAATATGAAAGATTGAATGTATTACTGTTAAAGTAAGGAATCATACAATGATATCTGCTTTCATCAGTTCTATTCAATGTCGTCCTGGTGGTGACAATGTTGTCTTGGAGACATGAGCCACCACACCCAGCCCTGGATTATTTGAAAACACTGACAACATGACAATAAAAAGACAAACCAATTCAAACATGGGCAAAAGGTTTAAATGGACTTTCCTCCAAAGTAGATATACAAATAATCTTTAAGCACATGAAAAGATGCTCAATATATTTAGTCATTAGTGAAATGTAAATCAAAACTTCATTGAGGTACCACTTCACACCCACTAGGATGAATTTAAAGAAGAAAGCTAGGCAGCAAGTGCTGTTGCTGGTGTGAAAAAATTTGAACCCTCATGCATGGCTGATGGGAATGTCAAGTGCACAACCGCTTTGGAAAATACATTGTCAGTTACTCAAAAAGCTAAATATAGCATTGCCATACGACCCAGCAATTCTACCTCTAAGAACGTAACCAAAAGAACTGAAAACCTATGCCCAGGAAAAAATTGACACAATTGTTCAAATCAGCATATTTATTATTTATAGTAACTGAAAAGTGGAATAAGTCAAATGTTTGTAACTTATGAATGTTTAAATGAAATATGATATATCCATATGATAGAATAATATTTGAAAATAAAAATAAATTAAGGACTAATACATTCTACATTGAGGAAGAACCTGGAAAATGTTATAAGTGAAAGAAACCAGCCATGTACAACACATATTGTGCTATTATATGGTAAATCTAGACTAGGCAGATTTATTGAGACAAAATAGATTAGTGGTTGCCAGTGGTTGGGAGAGGGAAAAAATGGAAAGGGACTACTTTTATGTACAAGGTTTCTTTTTGGAGTAAAGAAAATGTCTAAAATTAGATAGTGATGATGGTTGCACAGCTCTGTGAATTGTACACTTTAAGAGAGTGTGTTTTCTAATATGTAAATGGTATCTCAATAAAGTTGTTAGAAAAAAAAAAGTTATAATCAAAGAACTGCTGACCCTGGGAAATGAAGAGGATTTGGAAAATGAAGCATATCTTACTGCTTATGTGAACACATTTTTGAAAGAGAAGAAAAAGTAAAAAGACATATTTACTCATTTTGATCAGAAAGAAATTAGAATCATAGTGATCCATGTAAGACAGTGATTGAACTTTTCTTTTTTTGTTTTTTGATGCCCCTTTCTGTTTTATTTAAAGCTGTTTTATTTAAAGCTGTTTACACTTTAAACATTAGCTGTTCCTGCTAATGAGTATTTTGCTCATATTGATCTTCAGAGACGGTATTTTATTTGACATATTAAAGGCCTTATTTCAGCTTCTCATGCTCCCAGGGTTGTTGTAATGAAAGCTTGGAAGCCAGGGCATCTTTTATCAGTCTCTTTTTTGTCCCCTTTCTTTGATATAATGTGAATTAGGCTTCTTAGTGAATTACCTGTATACATTCTCAGGCTACAAATTTTGGCATGTTCAAAATTATCAAAGATTAAAAATGAGGTTGTTGAATTTTAAAAATGCACACATTCAGTTTTAAAAACACAGACACAATAAGTCTGAAGGAACTAAATCAGTGTGCAAAAGTGCAGGAGCAATCATTTAAGTCTTGTGATTACATTTTTAAAATGTTTAAGTATTTAGAAATTTAAGGATTGGCCCCAGGGCTCACACCTGTAATCCTAGCACTTTGGGAGGTCAAGGCGGGTGGATCATGAGGTCAGGAGTTCGAGACCAGCCAGATCAATATAGTGAAACCCCGTCTCTACTAAAAATACAAATATTAGCCAGGTGTGGTGGTGCACACCTGTAATCCCAGCTACTCTGGAGGCTGAGGCAGAAGAATCGCTTGAACCTGGGAGGCAGAGGTTGCAGTGAGCCGAGATTGTGCCATTGCACTCTAGCCTGGGCGACAAAGCAAGACTTTGTCTCGAAAAAGAAAAAAAAAAAAAAAAAGAATTTAATATATTGGAATGGGTGATGCAGTGCTTGAATGGAGATATTTTCTTCAGTTAAAAACAGGGAAGTTAACGTTTGGAACCTACTCAATGGTATACTTATATAATAAAGTAAATATCCATAAAATTCATATCAAAATCCATATCAAGGAATAAATAAATTCATGTACATCAATGATTGCCAAGTTTTAATCCTTTTTATGCCCTTAATATGATTAATGCTTCTATTTACCTTTGGTGAATATATATGACCCTCAAAATATTTGTTCTGTAGGAAGTTTAAACACTTCTCTCCACAAGCAGGGATCATCTCTGCCTATCTGCTCCCCATCTCTCCTATTCCAAACAAGATATCATTTGTTTATTCATTCTCTCATGTAATAATACTTCACATATGTTGCTGCAATGGTTTCTAATCTTTTCTGGATCATCATTGCTCTTGAAAAAAATAATGGAACTTACAGACATTTCTCCAAAAATAGAAAGCTTTTGCATTCATGTACACATGTCTAAGCCTATACAGAGGTACCCCGGTGCCTCTGTTTGTCCCTTATGTAGACCTAGGTTAAGAGCTCTGATCTATTAACCTGGCAAACTTCTCCCCCTTTCTTTTTGCTCATATCTAATATTTAATAATCCAATAAAGTAAATTCTACCTCCAAATTCTCTTAAGTCCTCCCATTTCATGGCTGTTGAAATCATGTCTGCATTATCTGATAACTTCTTATTATCCTGACTTATTATAATAACCTCCTGATTTTCTTGTCTGCTATCTCATTCTCTTCTCTTCCAGTCATTTTACATTTTGCTACCAATTTAAAGTTTAAATGTGCATACCAGACAATATCACTACACTTACAACCTCCAATGGCTGGTCATTGTTATGTCTACTAAATAAAGACCGAAAACATATCAAGATTTGTTTTTTAGTTTCCAGATGCATATTAATCTCCAGAATTTCTCTTCTACAAAGTTCATATTGAGGTCCTAAGTCATTTTGCATATATGATGTCCTCTACCTAAAAGATCTTTCCCCAATTTCAGATTATAATTTTTAACGTCTTTCAAAAACAAGTTCAAACATCACTTCTCCTAAACGTCTCTTCCTCATTTTCCACAGCTTGCTTCTTCGCCCTCACTCTCTTCTCTTCCCAAAAAAGGTAAGTCACTTACCCTTGTGTGTTCACAAAGAAATGGAAGCATTTGCATCTGTCAATTCAATTATTTATTTACAGTCTTTTTTCATCACTGAGCAATAAATTCTTCAAGAACAATGATCATGTCTATTTTTATCTTTGTATCATCCTCTGTGTGTATCATAGTTCCTGTATATGGCAGTTATAAAATACTAAATTGAATGAAGAATAAATATGCACAATACTCTTCTGACACTAACTGGAGTTAGTGCAGACTTCAAAAGGGCACAGTCCTCATATAAGATTCTCCTCACTTCAGACAACCTGCAAGCTCCAGAGATTTTTAAATACCTGCACTCCTGACCAATTGGCTACAAATCTGGGGTTCTCACTACCCCTACGGATTCAGTAATTAGCAAGAGCAAGTCACAGAATTCAGAAAAGTGCTATACTTTTTATTACACTTTTACTGCAAAGGATGCAAATCAGAACCACTTGAAAGAAGAGACCCATGGCATGAGATCTAAGAGAGCCCCAAACACGGAACTTTTGCATCCTCTCCTCATGGAATCAGGATGCTTTGCTCTGCTGGCACATCAGTGCCTTCAACCAACCAGACAACTCAAGTGAGCTTCAGTTTCCAATGTGTTTCTTCGCTTTTTTTTTTTTTTTTGGTGTAGGCTTGACTGATGAAATAATTGACCAAGCCCGCATTTTCTTACCAAATGTCAAGCTCCTATAATCTTGTCATCTTGCTCAAAGCTCTAACCCACTAATCATACACTTTGTCTTTCCAGCATAGCTAGCCCTAGCCCCCATCCTGAAACTACTGAGGGGCCCCTGACTCATTTTAGTAGCGTAAACTGAAGCATATCTCTAGGCATCCACTATCAATAACAAAGTCACTCTTATTACTGGAGAAATGCAAAAAGTTTAGAAGCTCCATTCTGGAAATGCTGAAAAACATAGGACAAATGTTTTATTTCACAATATAAAAATAAGGATATTTAAAATGCTAGATTTATTGTCACAGTAAATATTATTATGATTATTACATTGATAATTTCATATGTTTACACTTCCAAACCTAAAGCAGCAGCCTTGATTTATTTCTAATGTCTTAAGTCAGGATTTTTATGGGGGTAAATGTGCTCTGTCATACCTCCACAGATGCTGCACTACCTTCCATTCTAAATTTTCAGAGATGTCTCCAAAATAATTCTATAAAACTATAAAAAACTAAATTATAGCATAATTTATAACAGCCTATTAAAACTTGTATTTACTTTGAGCTTTTTGACACTCTAATTTCAAAATTAACATAATCCTGATACAGACCTATCTTTGTTCAAATGATCACAGACATGGGCAGTGATGTAGGAAAGTAAGGATCTTAACCTCCTGAAATTTACAATTGTGATTAAGTCTCAGAGAAAAAAATTCCTACTCACTATTTTCTTTTAACACATCTTTATTAAACACCTACTTTTTGCTCAGCACTGTTCTAAGCATTAAGTTTATCAACAAGCAAGACAGACAAAAATCACTGCCTTCACAAAAATTAGCATATAGTACAATTGAGCAGGCAATAAACAGAGGAAATATATAAAATATATAGCAAACCAGATTGTGTACTGTTCTCAAGAAAAAAATATGGCAAAAAAGTGAGATAGAGAATATGTTTAGGTTGGGATTTGCAATGTTAAAACAATGTCAAAATGAAAGCAGCCCAAAGAATGTGACCTTTAAGAGGATCTGAAGATGGAGAAGAAGTGAACCCATTCATATATCTTAAAGAAAATCATTCTAGGCAGAAGAGGATCAAGTGTAAAGTCCCTGGATGAAATGTACCTGGTTGTTGAAAAACAAAAAGTGAAACAAAACACAGAGAAACAAGTGTGTACAGAAAAGAGTGAGTAAAGTAGTATGAATAAATAAGGTCAGAGAGGTGTGATAAAATTTAATGGGGCCTTGTAGCTCACTGGGATAATACTGTTTTCTTTCTTTCTTTCTCTTTCTTTCTTTCTCTCTCTTTCTCTCTCTCTCTCTCTCCCTTCCTTCCTTCCTTCCTTTCCTTCCCTCCCTCCCCTCCCTCCCTCCCTCCTTTCTCTCTTTCTTTCTTTGTCTTCCCTTCCTTTCCTTCCTTCCTTCCTTCCTTCCTTCCTTCCTTCCTTCCTTCCTTCCTTCCTTGTTCCTTCTTTCTTCTTTTTCCTAAAATGAGTAGATGGTACATCCATGAGCTCTGAGAAGGTGAAAATTAGTCCTACTGGTAATCAGTCTGCGTTTACTTATCACAACATCAACAAAGTTTCTAAAAGGACACAGCCAGGGCTACATCACAGCTGCAACATAACTAGTGGCTTTCCTTATTTGTGACTGCTGCTCCTTTTAAGCCTCACACTATTCTTGCCTTCTGAACAATTATACCAAGCTGCCTAATTGCTAACTGCCCTGCTTACTAACAATATATCTCCAAAACAGACTTTTGCTTTCCCAGATCTTCTTTATAATCTTATAATAAGGTCCTCTCTTTAAGTCCGGTCTTATTGAGATTCCCTTGGTTTCCTCTAATGTGAACTTTCTCTTGCTGCAACAAACTAGATAAACCTAATACTGACTAAAAATATGTCACTGGTGGGATTAGGCAGTATTGAACAGAGAAGTTATAATTTACATTTAACAGGATAATCCAGGCTATTATGCTAAGAGTAGACTGGAGTAATACTTGTAATTCTTGTATCAGATGAGTCCAAAGAGTGGGCCTAAACTGCTGGAAGGACAATATTGCCTCTTACTTGAGAAGAATGTAGGATAAGAAGGTTTAAAATGAGTTCTGCTTTAATCTGACAAAGCGTCTGGGTGAAGATATTAAGTAAGCAGTTAATATGTGAGTATAGAGTTCAGAAGAAAGTTTGAGCTGGCGAGGTACATTTATGAGTTCTCTTAGTAGAGATGGTATTTAAAGTCATGAGACTGAAGGACGTCAATGAGGGAGTCACTGTATTTTTCTTGTATCAGTATTTTCCAACTTGATTTGCTGTGATTTTATAGCTCTAGTTAGATTGTGTCTGTATACTATAGATGTTATGGTCTCTGTAAGATATATCTTACTGAGAATATCTAGAATTTTACTAATGTTATGAAATTATTTTTACATGTACAAAGTATTAGTTTAGAATTTTTAAAAAGTCAACAACACAAAGTTGAATTTCAGCATAATTGTCACTTATTTTTATCTTAATATTTAACTGCATGAATCATGGTGACGTAGCTGTTCAACCATTTATTACTAGGACTATAATTGAAAAAGTCTAGGATAGAAGAAAAATAGATTTAGTTTTGAAATCTGATGTTTTAATCTAACATTTTTGTTAACAAAATAATCAACCACTTTTAATTGGTTATATTATGGCATAACAATATGATATAATTTTATCACTCCTAACTGCAGATATCTGTCACACTATATTGATATTGACTGTGATGAAAATGATCTCTTTTTTGTTAGTTTTTCACTGTGTAACACAATTAGGTCCCATTTGGACTCATACCTTGCATATAATTTTGATAAATGTGAATTGGAGCCTAGTAGAAATTTGAATGCCAGTAATTTACCCTGGATACAAGTACTGACTATCTTTATTATGTTCTTGATAGCCAAATATGCCCAACATGCCTGATGATTTTGTCTGGTCATTTACTTCAATAGTTTTATACTAATTTAAAGTTTAATGAAGTTTTTAAAAAAATGATGTTTCTGTAACTTGCAAAAATATTGATGTATCAAATTTTTGATAAAAAACCAAATTGATATCTAAGGATTTGTTTGGCTGATAGTTTTCTATGGTTATGGGACTTATATACAGATCTCATCATTATTTAAATCTTTCAGAAAGTAAACTTCAAATTAATCATATGAAGAATATAATTATTATTCACAATATTTCTTGCCTATAGTAGGGACTATTGTTGTCATTTATTTTGCTCAAACTTCTTAATAATAGGATATAGAGCTATGTTTATTCAATTATTTAAAATAAGAAAAAAACTAAGTCTCATAAAATGTAAGCAATTTGTTTAAGGTCAATCTACTCATAAAAGGCCATAACCGAGATTAATCCAATTCAGCTCAATCACAAGTTAATTTCCTTTACTTTTCTTTTAGGGGTCTCTTTTAACTTTAAAATATTAGGTAAATTGCAAATGACTATATTCATAAACCTGATAGGCCTATTATGAATTTTTAAAAATATATTTTAAGAAAATTAAGAGTGACTTTTCACTGATTCAGTCAGGAGCCATCTACTGAGTGACTACCCCATTTAGTTAGATGTTACTAATGTCAAATAACATAAGACATTGTCCTTGGTCTTAAAGAAAGTACAATCCAAAAGGGAGAAACCTAGTAACTCAACAATACAAAATGCAGTGCATACAACTATGCATAAAATTTGACTTTGGAATCAGGAAATGAACAACTATGTTAAACTCTAAAAAAGTAGGGAGATTCAGAAAATGTGTGAGTCTGTTAAATGTTAATAAATGGAAAATAGAACACAGAATGAAATGGAAATTACATTGAGAAGAATAGCATGCATGAAGACATACTAGATGCATTAGATGGAAGATCCCATTTGGGCATCTACAAGTAGTCGACATGGGCTGTAGCATGGATGACTATAAGGAAGAGTGGGCCACGAGCCTCAAGATAGAGACATGGACCAGATGCTAAGCAAGGGAGTATAAATATTTTTTCTATGTAATTAAGTGTTGAAGAGTGAGAATACTCTATATTTTCAAACTACAGTTTGTAAAAAGCTGACTTGAAAGCAAATCCTATGTGTCGGGAGCAGAATCTTCAATGATTTTTTGAGACGCTTCTCACTAAATTGCTCTGAAACTCTGCCTACTGTTTCCAAACACCTTTATGAAGTAGCATGTATACTGGTGAAAGAAGAGTCATCCCAGTAAGACATATTTGGGTTGCTGGGGTTGCCTCAGCTATGGATAAGATTTTGATTAATGATTAGATCCATATTCAGAACTAGTCCCTTTGTAGGTTTTGATAAAATTTCAGGAACAATAATTTTAAAATGAAACAAATTATTAGTTTTTTTTTTCAGTTGCTTTCTACATTATTTGTTTCTGGGAAGCCACGCTATAGGTTATGTACATTTACAGGTATGGCTAGAGGGATCGGGAATGTCATATGTGTTTTTTTTATAGAAAATCATTTTATATTAAAGCTAGAGGATTCATTGAAATATATCTAAGCAAATAAACTTTCAGGTAAAGAAATAGAAAACAGATAAAGGGGAGCACTCAAGATCACAAGGAATTTTATTAAAACTCTAGGTCTGGGACACATGTCTTTCCAACTGAAGATAAATGGTTTTATGTTTCTTCCTACACTTTGGTTCGATTCCTCAGTATCATACCATAGATGTTGTTTTTCAGGAAATGAGCAGGATTTCAAAAGCATATGTCAAAGATGGTCACTGATGAGAAAGAATGTTATGCTACTGAAGCCAACAAATTTCTTTATGTGTTCAGGTGCCTAGATTGTTATTATACTTGGTTTCAAAGTAGTCTTAAAAGATAAGTTAAAGATATAAAATGGTACAATATTTAATTGTCGCTCTTCTCAACTTTAGGACTATGCTGACAGCTTAGGAGGAGGGATCTTTGTACACATAGAGCTATTCTTTAATTAAATTTGCTAGTGTAATCTCAGAAGATTCCGAGTTGGTTTAGTTTATACAAAGTGCTGACTGGTAATCTAAACAAATGGGATATGTAAAATTTGCCTGGAGACATCACAAATTGGTTTGCTTTTCTCAAGATAGTTGGCATTTCATTTTCAGTTGTAAAAAACTTTAGAAATGTAATTGTATAAAAATTTTAACATAAATATTAAATCCCTATTGCATTCCTAAAATTTTTGAAAAATAATGCAGATAAATCCTACTTAGTAAAGTATTTATGGCATTATTTCTTACCCTGTCAAAGATAATTTCAAAATAATACTAAATAAGCACCTTATAGGAACAGCTAAAAAGTATCTTTTGCCTTCAAAAAAAGGATCATTTTATTATGGCAAACTTACTGACAATTAATAAATGTGGCCAGGGTTTCTTTTTTTCTGTAAAAATTCTTTTTTCTATAAAAATACAAATTCTTTGTATATGAATTTAATAATTGTTTTAATATAATTTTTGTTAAAATATTAAAGTCTGTACAAGCGTATTAAAGGACTTCACTGAGGGGGCATGGGGAAAAGGTACTAACCTAAGTAACTTCAAATATGATTGAAGTCTGTACTCTAGTTGATACAATGGCTTTCAATTAGATATTGGTTAACAACTCTGAAACAATGATACATGTATAATGAAATTGAACCACCAAGTAAATGGATGGTGAAGAGTGGGAGCTAGGTCGCTCACTGTTAAATTGGGAGATTACAGGAAAACAAGGGGAGGTGGCTAAAATAATATATTTGGTTTTGGGTATAAATTCATGTTTAGCTTAATACAGATTCCCATATTTACATAAATAATGTTTACAGGTATGTGTATATATACAGGTCAGTACACACACATGTATTTTGTTGCTATGTCATCTGAGAGGTCCTAAAAGCAGTGACACTTCATAGTGATGAGCATACTTAGCTACAAGAACTGGTTTCTAATACTATTCTTAAGTAATAGGAATGAAAGCTCCTTAGGAAATGGTTGATTTTAGGGCTAAGGAAGGAAATGTATGATGAACCTGCAGCACCTTGTACTGCTAGAAGGTATGAGTGTTCTCAAAAATACCCACAACTGAGTCCGTATTGATATAAATAATGATTAAACAAGTAGGGGAGAAGAGATAAATGTCCTATATGGAAGAATTACATATAAATTTCACATAGATATTCTGCTCTCAAGGAGGGAGAGCAGAACTCTGTACTTCTTAAATGTAGCGTGTATATATGAGTTTCTTACAAAGTTTTTACAGGGGGAAAAATGTAACTTTACAGTGTTGTAACTCTGCAAACACTACACAGAAAGGCAATCAAAGTCAATCACAACAGTGAACATCATTTTGATAGCATGGACCTTTGATATGATGCAATGAAAACGGCAATTTATCTCTGAGGTCTTCCTCCCCAAAACCTGTAACTGCAGTTTAATCATGAGAAATACATCGGAGAAATCCTAGTTGATGGTATTCTATAAACTATCTTGCCAGCATTCTTCAAGATGGCCAAAATAATAAAAAATAATCAAAGTCTGAGAACGTGTTAGAGTTAGAGCAGCTCGAGGAAACATAACCATCAAATATTATTTAATATTATGGATGGGACCCTGGAACAATAAAACTATACTAGAGGAGGGCTGAGGAAATCATATATATATGATTATATGGGTGACTATGTATAGTTACATGATTGTCAATTAAAGCCCATATTTAATATTTAATATATGGGCTTTAATATTTAATAAAACCCATATTTAATATTTAATACATGAGCCTTAAATGATATTTAACATGTAGGCTTTAATTAATATATCATGTCAAAACTATATATATATTTGGGATATTGGTCGTCAATTCTGAAATCATTACACATGTATACTGAAATTGAACTACCACGTAAGTGGATGGTGGATAGTGGGAGCTATATATAGTAAATATATATACATGTATCTCGTTACATGATATATTAATTAATATGTCATAATACATTAGTTAAGGCCCATATTTAATATATATAACTATATACATGTATATTGAGTTACATATTTAAATAAATAATATTTAATTAATATTAACATATGACCTAATTATATATATGCAGCATATGTACAATTACACATGTAACATAACAATTAAAGTGATGCAGCTGGAAGTCAAGGAAAGCCAAGGATTGCCAGCAACCTTCAGAAGCTAGAAGAAACAAGGAAGGATTCTTCCCCAGAATCTTCTGTAGAGGCATGGCCATGCCTTGATTTCAGACTTCTAGATTCCAGAACTGTAAAATAAAATAAATTTCTGTGGTTTTGAAACCACTTAGTTTTTTATGCTTTGTTATGGCAACCCTAGAAAGTTAGTATAGATTTTTTTTTCCTGCTCCTAAGCCAATTGTGTGCTTTACATGTCTTTGATTCTGGCTCCCTGTTTGAAATGTCATTGTTCACATTCTCAATGTCATAGCTCAACTATTAACCCTGGCCAAATTTCCATGACTTTCTTAGGTGGTATTATTTGCTCATACATGCATTTCTTTGAAAATATATGTAATCATTTATGAAAACAACGGAAAAATATTAAGTTGTTTACGCATTTTGCTGTTAAATTACCTTCTCAAGAAAATATTCTTATGACAACTGTGCAATAAGTTCTAGTAAATGACTGAATGAATGTCATTTCCCAATTCTCATCAAAGTTTTCATTATTTGAATTTACCATGTAAATAGACTGGTAGTATTTTGAAGTTAATAGTCATGGTATAATTTTTAAAACATTCATTTTAACATATGTTCAAAGGTTTATATGCTAATTATATGAAATAGTATAATATTCTGTAATTTAATATTTAAGTAGGAAAACATCTTCATTTTAATATTTACAGCATTAGCTATATCTATCTCATTAAAATGAATGATTCTTGAATAGTGAAATGTTGAATATTTTTCTCATTGTAAACATGAATTGACATATATTTGCATAAATAATATTGAACTTCTTATTCAAATTGTCAGGAGAAGTAAAAAGCTTTCCAATCTGAATAGGATACGTTAACATACAACTGAAAACAGATGTTAAGAGAGATCACAGAAAGATAATTGCAGTTGTTACTAATTTAAAAATATTTTCTTTCCTAATTAAAGGAAGAATAAATGATCCCATGAAAGAATTACCCTAAGTATTAATAGTGCAAATGCCTAACTGAAATTATTTACATGTATCCTTTTCTCCATATCACATTAAACAATTACCACAAGTAAAGACAGAGTCTAAATACATCTATAAAAAACCTTCCGAACAAAAGGAAAAAGATCATTTGCTATTTATATTAAAGAGGAAAATCAAGGGAGGAGTAAATTACATAACAAATTTAAGTTATCTCCTGTTTCTAATCAAAATAATAAGAAGAAAAGGATGAAATAAATGGAACAGGGACACAATGTGTCTAATGTTTTATCAACAAGAATAGAAAGTGATACAAGGACATTCTTGAGATAATCAAGTGAATGTCAGATATGGGAGGAGTACTGCTAGTCTCACTGCTGTGATATACAATTGATTGTTCAGGACTCTGCAGGGAATTACGCAGCACAAAACGAATACAAATTAGCTCTCCCCATAGTTCAGACATGTGTGAGTCCCTCTCTCACATGAAGGAGCAAGCTGAGAATTTGGAAATATCTTTAACTTTGTTATTTTATTCGATGCCCAATAAAGCAAAGAAGGGAACAATCTCCAACACCTGGAGTAGTATATTAAATTGTATTAAATAGTATCAGTGGGTGATGGTTAGATAATAAATTAGAATGAGGAGAGGGATGCTGGTAAACAGTGCATAATAGGGATATGAATCACTAGAATTTTAGGAAAATAAACCCTAATTGGAAGAAAATGCAGAACTCTAATGTGAGTTTGATGTTTACAGATCCAGTTGTTTTCCCTCTAGTCTAAAAGTAAGATATATGAGTAAAAGACCAATAAAAAATAATTGGCACTCTCCTGTGTGGCTGTTCTTTTCATTCCAGTAAACTACAAATAGAAAAAAAAATCAGGGAAAGTATGCCACAAGGTGATTCCATTGGTGCAATAAAGACAATGCTGTGACAAAACTTGTAATGAAAAGCAATTTGGACTGTTGGACTCTGATGATCTAGGGAAGGAGTCGGGGTTTGTGAAAGTCACTAATGGCTTTCTGCACACACTTGGGGAAAGTTTTGTTTCTCTCAAAGGCATTCATAATATTAGACAAACAAAGGGAAATTCTGTTTTAAAAATCTGCAAATTGTTTTCACTCTTGTATACATATTCCTTCTATATATGACATAGAATAGTAGCAGAAAAAATACTTGGATTAAACCAGGATTTGAATACTAATGCTATTAATAACTGGCTGTGGCCCTAGTCATTTCTTCTAATTTTGTCCAACACAATGTGTTTATTTATAAATCAAGGGTGATACGACCCTGCTTCATAACTGCATTAGCTTAAATGAAGAGTATCTGTAAACGACAGTATCATGCCTGGGGTTTTGCTTGCCCTCAAAAAATATCAGATTCCTTTGCGGCTACACCTAAACCACGGGGGTGCACATGGTCACCTGCAGGCAATAGACCACTCAGGATTCAAAATAAATTTGGTATGTTTTATTATATTCAAAGATCACTACATAACACAGTAGGTAGAAAAGAAAAAATATGTATATATAAAGGAAAAATATGTATATATAAATATATATGAAAGAAAAAAGTATGTGTGTGTTTATGTATATATCTTTTTTTTTTATTTATAGATTTTTTTTTTTTTTTGGACAGAGTCTTGCTCTTTTACCCAGGCTGGAGTGCAGTGGTGCAATCTCAGCTCACTGCAACCTCGACCTCCTGGGTTCAAGCCTTTCTCCTGCCTCAGCCTCCTGAGTAGCTGGGATTACAAGCATGTGCCAACATGCCTGGCTAAATTTTGGATTTTTAGTAGAGATGGGGTTTTGCCATGTAGGACAGGCTGGTCTCGAACTCCAGACTTCAAGTGATCCCCCGCCTCAGCCTCCAAAATTGCTAGGATTATAGGAGTGGGTCACCGCACCTGGCTATGTGTATATCTCTAGAAAGAAGGCTACCAAGAGACCAGACCAAAATCTCTGAGGCTGGTACCTACTTACAATGAACTGAGGAAAGCAATAATGTAGGTGGGTAAGCTAGCATGCCACGGTGGTGAATAAGACCACTGATTTTGGAGGCTGAGAAATCTGGGATTAATATCTTTGGCACTTGAGAACTTTGCAATCTTGGGTGTGTTAACTATTCTTCTAGCGACACAGCTTTCTCATCAAATGTGGATATTACAAGTACAAATCTCAGAGTCAATGAAATAATTAAATGTGGAAAAGCTTAACTTAAATAGTGAAAATGATAATAATATCTACCTCATACTTGTCTTAGTATATTTCCTGTCAAGTTGTAAATGTTCTATAATTATAATTATGCTGTTATTGCTATCTAGTAATATTGATTTTAATTTGGAGACAGTATTTATATTTATTAATGATATTCACTCCATGTGAACCCAGTAATAATAAAATTCATTTATACCTCCCAAATAACATATACTTAAATATAACACCCAGCTTGTATTAGAGCCTGGCCTAGCATGCTGTGCTTCTTAATTTAGATCTACAGCATCCTTATGTGAATTTGAATTTTCTTCTTAAAGTCTGGGGAGTAGGAGGGATTGGGAAGTATTTTTGTGAGTTTCCTTTATCTCAAGTCATAAAATGACGCCAAGTTGCATTCACCATGATGCCATTTAAGTCTTGAGTTTTCTTTGCAAGAAATTACGTATTATGTATGTGTGTGCATTCAGCCTTTATTTTTGTGTCAGTTTTAAAATTGTTTTTCTTAGAACATGTTTATTGTATTTATATTGCTCAAATTTATTTCATAATGTTGGTTTTAGAACTATTTTATTAACATTGCAATAAACATAGGTTCTATATTAGTGCTAACATTTTAAATACTAATATTGTTTATGTATTAGTTTATGTATAACTACTTTATACATTTCTTGATTTGTTTCTATAGATATATCAATTTTATGAGTCTCATAGCCAGTTTTTGGTTTAATAACTTTCTGTGGTATATTTCTTTATTAATTTCTGCTGTTTCCTTTATTATTTCATGTTTCACACTTTTACTTTAATTTGCTGTTTTTGTTCTAAAATCTAAAGAAGGAAGCTTAGTACATTGATTTTCAGCCTTGCTTTCTATTACACACATTTAAAGAGATTATCTTTCCATTAAGTATTATTCAGCTGCAACAGCCAAGTTTTGGAATGAAACACTTTTATTAACATTCACTGCAAAGTATTATTTAACACCCACTGTGATTTTTTCATTGACCCATCAGAGTATATTACTTAGTTTCTAAGCATTGAATATTTTCTAGCTATCTTTTTGTCACTGCCTTCCAGTTTAATTCTATTGCAGTCAAAGATACATCCATATGCTTTATACCCTTTGAAATTTGTGAAGTAAATAAACTTGGAAGAATAAAATTCCTTGCAAACAATTAGCTTGAATCTGATTTCTCAACCAAAGAAAACAAAGTGTAACATTTTCAAAATACTGAAAGAAGGATCATCTCAGAACTCTAGTTCCAATGAAAACATCCCTTAGACAGACAAAGGCAGAAAATTCATCAGCAATAGACCCACACTGAAGTAAATTCTAGAGGGAGTACTTGAAGTAGAAGAAAATCCTATGCCTCGCAGACCTCCTGATGCATTTTATGTTACATGTTTTCCAAGTATTTCTTCTTGTGCCCGTGTCTATCCTATGGAAGGATAGGACTTGGGACTTCTTAATCTTTCAGGTAACAACCTTTTTTAGTTTTGGCCAAGGATTGTGAATGAAAATAATGTGTGTCACTTTCTGAACAGAACATTTATTTAATATTTAATAACACCCTATATGATATTTTATAATATATTTTGGAAACTATTGAAAGACAAAATGAAATGGTGGAGGATCAATGAGCTTGGACTTGAATGATTTGTCTGAGTAGAACTTTCTATGATGATGTCTTAAAAATATGTTTTATTTTGTTTTTAATTGACACACAATTGTATATGTTTATAAGGTACAATGTGATGTTTTGATACATACATAAATTGTGTAATAATCAAATCAGGGTAGTATCTTTTACAGTTGTGTGTCTTTCCCTGAAAAGTGCTGATATGTTCTGAAGTTAATAAAGTAAGGAATAAAATCAGTGATGCTATGTTTTCTGTTTCTTTAATTAGAAAACAAATTTTTCACTTAACATTATATTCCTCAGTCCCATCCATGTTGCTGCAAATGAAAGAATTTCTTTATAGTTGAATAATATTCCATTGTGCATATATATATATATATATAATATTTTCTTGATTCATTCATCGGTTCATGGACAGTTAGGTTGATTTCATATCTTGACTACTGTGAAGAGTGCGGTAATAAACATGAAAATGCACATATCTCTTCAATATAATGCTTTCTTTCTTTTGGATACCTACCCAGAAGTAGGATGTTTGAATTATATAGTAGTTCTATTTTTAGTTTTTTGAGGAACCTCCATACTGTTCTCCACAGTGTCTGTACTAATTTACATTCCCCTTAAAGTGTTTCAGGGTTCTCCTTTCTCCTTACCCTTGCCAGCATTTGTCATTGCCAGTTTTTTTGGATACAAGTTATTTTAACTGAGATAAGCTGGGTACAGAAAGACAAATACTGTATCTTCTCATTCATATGTGGTAGCTAAACAAAATGAAATCATGAATATAGAGAGTAGAATGGTGCTTACCAGGGGCTGGAAATGGTACTGGGTCAGAGGAAATAAATGGGATGATTAATGGATACCGAAATACAATTAAATAGACTAAATAAATCTAGTATTTAATAGCACAATTTGGTAACTATAGTTAATATAATTAATATCGTTACATATTTATATATAAATATATAAATAATATATCCTATATTTTTAGATAACAAAAAGTGGAATTAGAATGTTCCTAACATAAAGAAATGATAAATGCTTGAGGTGATGGATGCACCAATTACCCTTATTTTATCATTACACATTGTATGCTTCTATCAAAATGTCACATATATCCCATTAATATGTACAACTATTATGTATCTGTAATCACTAAAAATAAAAAGATTAAAAATAATTTTTCAGTGGTGCATACATCATACATTTTTTCTCTGAAATATTTAAATAACCGCTTATTTTCTTTTGCTGATCCTTAGAGAATGGATCTCGCGGGATGTGATGTTGAAGGCATTTTCCAAATGTTCACTCAATGATTAAGACATTTCAGATTTAATGTTTACATAGGGAATTCATCAATCATAGCTGTCACTTTGGAAGATGATGAGACCAGGACATTGAAGAAAGGCTTTTTCCTTTGTGTTACATTCTGATACCTCTGCCTTACTATTGCTTTGGACATAAGAAACAAACTAATCTCTTTTCCCCATCTCTACTTTCTATTGCTTACAACAGCTACATTTTGTCCCAAAAATTGAAACCCCTCTAGCTATTTTAAACAGAAAGGCAGTTGCTGCAACAATTTTATAAAGTATTGGAAAGGCTAGATGCGTGAGAATCACATAGCCACTGCTGAAGCTATTGATCTAAGGATAAGAAAACCAGGATCAGGGAGCTGCAGCTGAATCCGTGATATTGCCTTACACATCCATGAGGCTGTTGACTGAAATAGAGAGATACCTAGGTCCTCACAGGCTTGGCTTTTCTTGTTAAATAAAGAAAAAAAGCACCAGTAAATTGGCGTTGGCTTCTCTTTTATCTTGTAAACCTTTTAAGTTCCTATAATCGATAAAACTTAATTTGCATCTAGAACATCTAGCAAGAGATTCTTGGAAATACAGTTTTCAGCTTTGCCATTACTGCAAAATAGCAAGGCACGTAGGAGGTACAAATGGATGTTAAGAACTAAGCAACCCTAACTAACATGATCAAAATGTCTCAATTTTAATTTAATGGAAAATGCTTTCCCTTTCACAAATCCTGTTGGAGGAAGTCTAACAGCAAAGTGTTGTTAGTGTTTTTCTCCATTTTAGAGGAAAAAAACATATTTAGAATAATTTCTTTATTTTGTTAATCACTAATAAAGACACTGGCAACAATCTTGCCTTGGGTTCACACTGGACTTTGGTCTAATTGTCTGGTACATTCCAGTTATATCCCAGTTGCAATATCATTGACTAGGTACTCCTCTCAGGTCAGGAGCTTGTGATTAATCTCATGTTTTGATGTATACACAACACTGTTACCATCTCCATGCAAGCAACCAATGACTGAGAGTCTAAATATAATTGAGACAATTCAATCTGTTTTTACTTTCATTATATGCCTGTCTTACTTATGTAGAATTGATTTTTTCTGATAATCTAATGGACATTTTTTGTCAACTCTAAGGAGAGGATCTATGTGATTCGTTGCCTTACTTTACTGTTTTTCTATCAAATCCAGTTTGCTGGTTTTGCAGCAATTGTTTGCATGGTTCTGTGAATTGATAGCTAAAGGTACGGAAATGCAGAGCATTTTATTGGGAGGACAGATTGGTTCAACACGCCTGATGATGATAGACCACTTCCAAGAGCTTACAGTGTTAACTAGTCTTTTGATATATTTATATATTCAGAAAATATTTCTACATTTCAGTTTTTCAATAGTTAGTTTTGAACCAGATAGGAAGTTCATAAACTGAAAGGATTCACTCTTGGGATCATGGGTCTCATCAATGGACAGTGGCATAGGTCTAGCTCAAATTCCCCATATTGTAATCGACCCAAACCTTGAATTATAATTCTGTGCTTTTCGCCTTCTTCATGAATTATGAGAAGGAAACTGGGATGAGAAGACAACTGTTAATTTACTTCACTAATTTATAAATTTCTGCATACTTGTTGTTTAATCATATATCATTAGCATATTTCCTATATATGTTATATAACAATATTAGAAAGGGAAGAAATACAAAAATGATATTACTTCTCTAACTTGCAATGTACAAGACTATGCAAAGAATATTATTTGGACCACTTCATTTTATTTGCCACAATTCTTTTATATATTCCGTATCACGTTAAGTTTCTTCTTGACTTTCTATCCTACACTAATGATAAATGACAGGGAAGGTGGTAATGGGAGTGTGGCAATGACTGTGAACACGCACATCAACCTGAGGAACAGTAATGTGAAGTGACTGACTTAGGATGGTAATGAGGATGGTAACATTTAATGCTATTTTCTAGACTTGTTAAAAGAAATAGATATTGTATCACAATTAGCTTATTATAATTTTTGTCATAAAAATATTCACTGAACAGTAGTGCCTAAAAACACACTTTAAAATATTACTGCACACTGTCCAATCTTCAAATTTAAAATATACTAGCTGGTTGATCTGCAAATAATTCTATTCATTCAGAAAACTGAGAGTTTCCTGGACATATAATTTCAACTTAAATATTTTCTTTAAGGAATAGTCGTGATTTTTAAAAATTAAATTTGATTGAGATGACGTGAAGTTTAGTTTTTCACCTGATTTTCTGAATTTATTTTAAAATATATACTGCTAGATAGGGGTTGATCTGCAAATAATTCTATTCATTCAGATAACTGAGAGTTTCGTGGAAGTATAATTTCAACTTAAATATTTTGTTTAAGAAATATTCATGATTTTTAAAAATTAAATTTGATTGAATTGACATGAAGTTTAGTTTATCACCTGATTTTCTGAATTTATTTCAACATATGTACCGCTAGATAATTTTTCAAGGGCTGCATGTATGTTGAGTTATTTTATTCTTCATATTTTTCTATTTTTATGTTTGACAGATGTTGATCTTTGATATTTAGAAAAAATGATACATTTTATTATTCTTTCACTCAAAATATAAGAAGAGTGAAGAATGGCTCAGTACATGCCTTTGAAGAATGTGCTAGCAGGGCTATAGAGAAGATTTTAACATGTATCCTGTCCTGAAGGAGTTTACAGTTCAGGAAATAACTTACAGCTATAAATAGTATGGTTTAAGTAAGTTTCAAGTATATGATACAAAACATGGATAAAATATTTTTCCAAGTTGTATAGATAACCAACCTCTTATAAAAAATTCTTCCCATGGGTTAGGTAATTTTTAATATTTGACTGCATTCCTTAGGTATATTTCAAAACTATTATAAATTTAATTCAAATATGCCATAAGTATAAAGTAGAAAATATAAAAATATAAACCAATAAAAGAGTGATGGTTTTCTACCTTAGCATCCCATATTTTTTTCTTAAGCAAATCAATTTGCTTTCTACTCATTTTCACACAATCTCAGGACCAAACATCATTTTCTCTTTACCTTTCAAACAAATGAATTGCAATTTATTATAATAATGTTTTGTATCCTAACTCCAAAAATGACTTACCTAGTATAAGGAAGTATGAAAAGCAATATGTTCCTCTGAAATAGGAGTTTATTTTTCCTTAAATCTATTCTTCCTATCCCCTTCAATGTAGGGATGCCACAGTGTGCCACCCTTATAACCTCTCAGTGCCTAGGTCTTCCTTCTTCCAATTCTTGAGACTGTTGGCTTTTGATGACTCACATTCTAGTCATTCTCTAAAAATTTATTTTTGTGAAAGAGACCTGCCTCATCAAAGATTATACTTCCCTCTATGAGAAGCCAAAATGCATCACTAATACAAAGGTTAAAAGACTTGCCCCGATACAGAAAATCTCTGGAGAGTCATTCCAGCTCCAGAGCTCCCTGTGGAATTGGCTGGTTTGTGTTGTGAAAGGCTTCCAGACACACTTTTTACTCTGACCAGTCCTTTTCCCCTCATTTTTACGTGAGTCTTATTCATTATAGAACTCTCTTCCACACAAATTACTGTTTCATAAATTTGGAAACATAATATTCTTGGAAACAATTTGAAACACCTGGTATCAAAACAGGTCCTAAGAAAGTCTCTAAAATAGGATCTGTAGCTGTGTTATCCACCACATGTGCAGCAAGCAAGATCCCGCTACTGGTGGAAGGTGGGTGCTGATGGCATGCTGTACTCTTGACACAATAAACTATCTACTTGTGGTGGTATACAGGATGTCATAAGGAAGAAGTGTCCTAAGAAGTACAATATCTCATGTCTTTCAGGGAATTGAGGGAAATAGTAATTATAATGACTATGAAATTAAATGGCTTTTTGTGGGTGTTAGTGATGCACTGCAGAAGGACGATGAAAAGCTTGGGGTAATTAAATATTAATTTAATGTGAGTGAAAGCAGAAGATGTCTTAAGTGCTTAAGTGATATATAAGAAGATTCTTATATATTGCCTTGCAGGGTTAAAAACAACAACTGTAGCTTAAGCCCAAGACTTAATTATTAGGGTAGCATTTTACCAGAGAAATTTTAATTCTCCAGCCAAACAGTCTGTTACATATGGCTGAGCTCCTGTTTGATAAGGCACGGAGCTCTAAACTTGGATGGGTACATATGCACTTCAACTCTTGAATACTTAGACTGCCCTGAACGTTCTGGATCTACATAAGTAGACTACCCATTCCCATTATAGGTTAGTGGATCCCCTCATGTGAGAACATGAATTGTAAGAAAACATGTGATCTCCCCCTCAGTATGTGCCCTTACTTCTCATTTCTGGCTGCCAGACCAATAAAGGCATCTTACAATTTAATCTGGTCACAGAAGTGTTGACTCTACAAGAGACAAATGACTCTACGCAAAGGACTTGTATGACCTAGCCAATGTAGGAATGAGAGCCAGGGAAACATAAATAAAACTGAATTTTCAGGATATTGGATTGAAGAAGTTAGATTTAAAATTCATAAAATGATAGTGTATCCATATGGAAGCGTTCTTCATTGATATATAATTTACCATCATGACAATAGCCCAGAAGTGGCAGACATTCTAGGATGGCTCTTGAAATCTTGAAGAAGTAATGGTCACGCCTAAGGAAGTAAAAATGGCAGAACTGCTGAGACAGATGATAGAGGAAGAAATCAAAAGACATATAAGTGGACAGAAAATATATACTTATACTATATGTTTAAATATAAATATTTAAACACATAAGGCTAGAAAAACAACTAAATAAGTATGTTCCATAATATATCCCGAAACACACCTGTATTAGTTCATTTTCAGCATGAAATACTAATACTCATGAAGTACTAATACTTCTACTAATGAAGAACTGCCCAAGACTGAGTAATTTATAAAGGAAAGGAGTTTAATTGATGCATCGCTGGGGAGGCCTCAGGAAACTTAAAATCATGGTGGGAGGCAAAGGAGAAGTAGGCACTTTCTTCACAGGGTAGAAGGATGGAGTGAGAGCAAGCAGGGGAAATGCTCATAAAACCATCAGATCTCATGAGACTCACTCATTATCACAAGTAGAGCAAGGGGGATACTGCTGAATGATCCATTTACCTCCACCTCATCCCACCCTTGACACATGAGGATTATAATTCAAGATGAGATTTTGGGTGGAAACACAGCCAAACCACATTATTCCAACCCCAGCCCCTCCCAAATCTCATGTCTTCACATTTCAAAACACAATCATGCCTTTTTAACAGTCCCCCAAAGTCTTATCTGGTTCCAGCATTAACCCAAAAAGTCCAAGTCCCCAAAGTCTCATCTAAGACAAAGGAAATCCCTTACACCTATGAGCCTGTATAATCAAAAATCAGTTAATTACTTCCTAGATACAAAGGAGGTACAGGCATTGGGTAAATACAGCAGTTCCAAATGGGAGACATTGGCCAAAATAAAGGGGCTTCAGACCCTATGCAAGTCTGAAATCCAGTGGGCAGTCAAATCTTAAAGCACCAAAATGATCTCTTTTGACTCCATGTCTCACATCCAGGTCACACCAATGCAAGAGGTAGGTTCCCACTCCCTTAGGCAGCTCTACCCCTCTGATTTTGCAGGATACAGACCCTCTCCCAGCTGCTTTCATAGGCTAGTGTTGAGTGTCTGTGGCTTTTCCAGGTACATGGTGCAAGCTGTTGGTGAATCTACCATTCTGGGGTCTGGAGGACAGTGGCCCTCTTCTCACAGCTCCACTAGGCAGTGACGCAGTGGGGGCTCTGTGTCAGGGCTCCAACCCTACATTTCCCTTCTGCACTTCCCTAACAGAGGTTCTCCATGAGGGCTCTGCCCCTGCAACAAACTTCTGACTGGACATCCAGGCATTTCCATACATCCTCTGAACTCCTTCAGTTCTTGACTTCTGTGCACCCACAGACCCAATACCACATGTAAGCCAACAAGGCTTGGGGCTTGCACTCTCTGAAGCAATGGCCTGAGCTATACATTGGCCTCTTTTAGCCATGACTGGAATGCAGGGCACCAAGATTTGAGACTGCAAAAAGCAGTAAGGCCCTGGGCCTGACTCTTAAAACCATATTTTTCTCCTAGGCCTCAGGGCCTGTGATAGGAGATGCTGCTGTGAAGATCTCTGACATGCCCTGGAGACATTTTTCCCAATGTCTTGGAGATTAACATTTGACTCCTCATTACTTATGCACATTCTTGCAACCCACTTGAATTTCTCCTCAGAAAATGGATTTTTCTTTTCTAACACATTGTCAAGCTGTCAATTTTCTGAACTTTTATGCTCTGTTTCCCTTTTAAACATAAGTTCTAATTCCAAACAATATCTTTGTGAATGCATTAAACTGAATGCTTTTAAGAGCATCCACGCCACATTTGGAACTGTCTGCTGCTTAGAAATTTCTTCCACCATATATACCCTAAATTATCTCTCTCAAGTTCAAAGTTCCACATATCTCTAGGTCAGGGGCAAAATGCTGCCATTCTCTTTGCTAAAGCATAGCAAGAGTGACCTTTATTCCAGTTCCCAACAAGTTCCTCATCTTCATCTGAGCCCACCTCAGCCTGAACTTAATGTTCCATATCACAATGAGCGTTTTGGTCTAAGCCATTCAACGAGTCTCTGGGAAGTTCTACTTTCCCACACCTTCCTGTCTTCTGAGCCCTCCAAGTCTCTAGGAAGTTCCAAACTTTCCCATATTTTCCTGTCTTCTTCTGAGTCCTCCAAACTCTTCCAGCTTTTGCCTGTTACCTAATTCCGAAGTCACTTCCAAATTTTCAGGTATCCTTATAGCAGTGCCCCACTCTTGGTACAAATTTACTGTATTAGTCCATTCTCATGTTGCCATAAAGAACTGTCCAAAACTGGGTAATTTATAAAGGAAAGAGGTTTAATTTATGCATTGCTGGGGAGGCCTCAGGAAACTTACAATCATAGTGGAAGGCAAAGGAGGAGCAGGTACCTTCCTCACAGGCAGCAGGATGGAGCGAAAGCAAGCGGGGGAAATGCCAGATGCTTATAAAACCATCAGATCTCATGAGACTCATTCATTATCTGGAGAACAGCATAGGGAAAAATGTCCCCGTGATCCAATTACCTCCACCTGGTCCTGCCCTTGACAAATGAGGATTACAATTCAAGATGAGATTTTGGGTGGGGTCAGAACCAAACCTTAACTATACCCCATTTATAAAGCAATGGGGGAATGTGTTAATGAGAGGGATAAGTATATCATTAAGAAACTCAATGATAGCTGTCCTATGTAGATGATAGGAAATATTATAAAACTTGTTATATCATAACAATGGGAAAAATAGCACCCTGAAATAATAGCGGCCAGGGAACAGGGTGTGTGTATTAAAAACAAGGTGGGCCCATGCATAGCCTGTGTTCCCACACAGCAACATTACTCTAACTAGTCATTGTTGTATATCAAGTCTACCAGCAAAAGGATTCAACACTGTGTAGTCGCTAGAGCACCATACCTCAAGACATTCCACCTTCCTCTTTGTAACAAGTACCGACATTGATCCTTTTACACCACGATAGGGCCAGCATTTTGTCTTGACTGGAATCAGTGTGTATGGCAGAATTGAGTTTGCTTTTCCTGCCTGTATGTCCTTCAATAATATTATCTGAGCATTAAAGGATGTATAAAACACTGTAAAGGTTAAATTCATAGACTAGACTTGAAACAAAATACTCACTCTACAGCAAAAGATGGGAGTGAGTATATGACAACAGAATCTGGCAATTGTATCACATTCTGCACCACTGCATCATAACATGCCAACCTGACAGAAAATAAATGTGGATCCAAGGAACCAGTTTGCAGATGATATAATCCTTTAGTGATGGGATTCTCATCCTTTAAGATGTGGTATACATCCTAATTTAATCATAATTACCTACTGTTTTGCCTCCAATAAATAGAATGCATAGATCTGAAAGTAGAAGTAGTCACAATTACCATCACTCCAGTAACCCATCTTGGTGATATGTGCTTTCTACTCCTACACGCTTAGTCTCTCTGTCTAAAAACCATGGTTTCCAGACGGGAGTCACGTTACTTATACCTGGAGATACAGAAATATCATATTGTATGTTAAGCTGTGACTACCACCTTTTCACTCCAGGATTCTTGTACCAAGAGGTCAGCATGTAAGAAGAGGAGTCACCAAATTTTCTAGGGAAATTGGCTCCTATCATCATGAGATGGGAGGGCTGTGGTAACCCAGGCAACAGGAAAGAAGCCACCTGGCAGCCAGCTGATCTCTTGAATAGTCTCTGCCTTTTTCTTTACCTTCATTCCCAACCCTCTCTTTCTTGGGCTGGGCAATTACTTCCTGTGATTATAGACTCACTCAAGATGATGACTTCTACAGGAAGCCTTTCATGATAATTCATGCTGCATCAATTGACCTGTTTTCTGGCTATTTTCTCTTAGCAAGTGTCCTGTTACACTGAAATGGCCTGTCAATGTTTGTATCTTTCTCACCAATACCAGGAATTAGAGCTATTCATCTGTTTCCCCTCTTCCCTCCTCAAGTTTAGCATGATCATGAGCATAGAATAGATGTCAATGCAGCTTAGAAATGACCCAATTTTAACTCAAGTGACATAAAATTATCATGGACTGAAGTTACAGAAGACCCTATAAAATATTTTTCCCATTGTTTTCCTGCATTATACTTGTCAATTTGGATTTCTTAAATTAATAAATAGATCCACTCCAAGAAAACCTGTACCCTTAGTATCTTTGAATTTTTTCACTTTTTCTTAGGTGTTACAAAGATTTGTATTTGTGAGAATTTTTCTGAGCTATTGATTTTGGACCCAGGGGAGGAAAACAAGTGCTAAGATGTTGAGCTGAAATTATGAGATGTTCACAAAGAGAAAAAATAAAATAGAAAAGAAAGAAAACCTTCTGCAACAGATATCTCTAAGTACAGGTGAAAGTTTTTCAGATGGTTAACCTTCTCCCTGATTAGACTCCTGGTTGTTATGGTGATGAAAAAGTGCTAAATCCTTTGAGGTTTATAAATTAGAATAACAGGATAAGTTATTTTTGAATTTATATAAAAATCGTAAAAAGATACACTTTGTAGTGAAGCTAGAGAAGTTAAAGAACTCCCACTAGCTAAGGAAGAGGTCCCAATAAAAAAAAGCAGATGTTGTTCAAGTAATACTAGGGAGTTATTAAGGCACAAAATTAAGAACACATTATGAAGTATTAAAGGGCCAGAAAATTCAGGAATCCCTAAACCTAAGTTGGTCCAATCACCTCCCAACCCAATGTTGTTCCCAAATGAATGGGAATAAACTACAGAAGAGCAGCAAATGTGGTGGTCTGTTAGCTGAGGATCCAGCACCAAACCTCAATACTAAAATACCAAAACAACTAACCCATGTATATCATTTAGTCAGCTCTCTTTGGAGCAATCATAACCCATCACCACCACAGTGCAATTTTGTCTATAAAGTATTACAATTCGCAATGCAAAATATGCAATGTGATAAGAACAGCATATTGGTAAAATTTTAGATAGTACAATTTACCATGTTATTTCCAATAAAAATTTCTTTTTTTAGCATTTTTACAGTCAAATTATTTGGTCCCATTTATTTAAAGGCACAGAACACATAACTATTCCATTTAAAATACTAAATCATGTTTTTATATGCCATCATCAATATAGAAATTCATATAATAGAAATTAACAGTTTAGTGGCATGAAAATGTACATCCTCTAGTAGTTGGCAAAATAATCAAGCAACAACAACAGCACAATTTGTCCTTGATGCCTACCACTAAGTAGGCTGAAGCTGCACACTGTAGACTTTAGACCTTCTCAGGTCACCGCAGAATTTCTGTGTCTACGTCTTGATGCTGAGAGTGAGAATAAAATATGTTTATATTGAGAAATCACCCTGGTCTATGAGTAGTGCTGGTACTCACAGTTTTGCTCATATAGAAACAAGAAGGTGAAAGGAACCAAGTTCATGAACACTGAGAGTCTAACCCTGTTAAAAGTTTTAATACTCTGATGTTTAGCCTGACAGAATGTCCTGTAATCACTCCACAATAAACCCTCTTTATTGTGTATGCAGGAGCAATATGGCAAGAGACACAAAGGATCCCTTTTCTCTAGGTACAATTATCGGGTCCTCAATATTTGTTAACTAAGTGGAACAAATATACTATCACTAGGTCCTCCAACTCTATTAAGTAAAGCAGGCACATATATAATTATAAAAGAAGGCACATTACAGCGAGTGCTTGGTAGAAATAACATAAAAACAATGCTAGGTTTTCTATTCCAGTTCAATATTGTTGTGTAACTTGTGATGTGGACACATACTAATACCTCAGGAACTGCGTCTACTGAAGGTAATAATAATGACCTTAATATCAAAATTAGATTTTTCAGCTGATGATGCTCTTCCAGCAGTTTCCACCCTGAAAATTTTATTTGGACAGTGGTCACTTGTCAGAAGTTTGAGGTACTTTATTTGCCAACTGTCAAAATCCAATTGTCCATCGCAGCACTCATCTCCAAAGACCATTTATTTAGTGACCTTGACCAATTTTAAGCTTGTTGAGTACATCACACATTGGCATTGGAGGTGGAAATCAAGAAGACGAATGGTAGGCAGGAACTTACTGAAGCTGATAGGAATCATTTATCTTACCAGCATGATAGAATAATCACTTCCTGATAGGGCATATGAAATTCTGGAAGATGATTTTTAAGGATAAAGTCCAGGAAGATTTACAATTTTCAAACTCAGGGATGTTTCAAACTTGTATGTATTTTCTCTATATAGTTGATGTTCCCTCTTTGGAAATATATAAACATTACTTTGTGCCCAATGATGTTCGGGCATAGAGTATTGCACAAAAGGTAACTATAATATGAGGTATTGAAGATTATAAGCAATAATGTTCTTCCAAGATAAGATATGTGGGGTATAGTGTCTCTTTCTTCATATTTCCATGTTTTCACTAGTATTTTATACTAAAAGTTTATACTATTTTTCTTTTATTTCAATGTTTTCTTCATTTAAAAAATTTACTATTTTGTCTATAAATTATTACAATTCACATTGCAAAATGTGCAATGTGATAAGAACAGCATATTGGTAAAATTTTAGGTAGTACAATTTACCATGTTATTTCCAAAAAAAATTCTTTTTTAACATTCTTACAGTCAAATTATTCGGTCCCATTTATTTAACATATAACTATTTCATTTAAAATACTAAATTATGTTTTTATATACCAAAGGGCAAATGAATATTTTGAGAAATAGGTAAACATTTAATGTATAATTAAGTCAGCAGAAATACTCATTTAAAAGGTTAAATATTAGAATTGTTTTACACATTATTTCATGAATTATTTGTGGGTGAGCAAGGTTCATTAATGCTTTTTATAACTTTTCTTGTGAGAGCTTTATTTTCCAATTTCATGTTCCTTATTGGTATCAGTTATTTCATGCAGTTGTGAATTGTATAATATGGCATCATCACCCTTTAGTAAACATCCTTACTTAAATTTCTATTTTTTGAACAAACAATTTATAGTATACAGTCAGAAAGCATTTTTTGGTCTCCTACTCTAACTTTCAATGCAGCAAGTTCTTCCTCTTTCCTTGGGTGAAGTCTCATATCTTCTCTGGTCACATTTGTTTAATACAAGGTGGTCTGTAACTGCTTAAAGCATAGAAATGGAACTGATTTGGTACTTAGAGTTCAGTTGCACTTAGTATTCAAGAATTTTCAACCTTATACAACGCTGTAGCTACTCCTTACGCAAATGGAGCTTGCTTCAGGCAAGAAAAATCTACAAGACTGCTTTGGTCAGTCTAGTTTCCCTACTGTCTCACTTCCATCCCTCCTTCCTCATTTGGTTTCTCATGATCTCTGACCATTCTGGGATGGAGCAAGGGAGAAAGGACAGGTAAGAGGAATAGGGAAGTTCTTAACCAGTTCTTTCCTGTACTGAAAGGTTATTCTTTGATCTGGCACAAGAGCAAAGCTGACACTTTCCTTCAAAGGGCTTGTTCCTGGATAACATCAGCAAGGTTTTTCATGTGGCTTCCTGCTCCTTTTCAATTATTGCTTCATTTGGTAATTCACTTTATACAGAAATTATGTTACAGTCCTATGGTCACTCCAGGTATACTCTTGGGTACAGTTTTAAGAAATTTCAGCCAGCCTTTCACTCATGAGAGACTATATCTTGCTGCTATTTTGAAAATACCCAAATTCCTTCCAGGGATAAACTCTGGAAGTGCAGGCTGCCCAATACATGCAAATCTGCTTTGAACATGCTAAGAGGAGTAGACTTTGGTTTTAAGATTTTCTTGATTGAGGTCTGTAATGTTTAATGTTATGTGTCAACTCAGCTAGGTGACCCAGATGTTTCACAAAACATCAGTCTAGACATTGCTTTTTAAATAAGAGGAACATTTAAATTAGTGGGCTTTGAAGAAAGCAGATTACCTTTCATAATGTGGGGTGCCTCATCCAGTCAGTTGAAGGCCTAAAGAGAGTGAAAATTAGTTCAACCTTTGTGGAAGGCAGTGTGGCGATTCCTCAAAGATCTAGAACCAAAAATGCCATTTGCCCTAGCAATTCCATTAATGGGTATCTACACAAATAATTATAAATCATTCTACTATAAAGACACATGCACAAGTATGTTTATTGCAGCACTATTTACAACAGCAAAGACTTGGAACCAACACAAATGCCCATCAATGTTAGACTGGATAAAGAAAATCTGGTACATATACACCATGAAATACTGTGCAGCATAAAAAAGAATGAGTTCATTTCCTTTGCAGGGACATGGATGAAGCTGGAATCCATCATCCTAGCAAGCTAACACAGAAACAGAAAACCAAACACCACATGTTCTCTCTCATAAGTGGGAGTTGAACAGTGATAACACATGCACGCTGGGAGGGAAACATCACACACAGGGGCCTGTCGGGAGGTGGGGAGCAAGGGGAGGGAGAGCATTAGGACAAACACCTAATGCATGTGGGGCTTAAAACCTAGATGACGGGTCGATAGGTTCAGGAAACCACCATGGCACATGTATACTTATGTAACAAACCTGCACGTTCTGCACATGTATCCCAGAACTTAAAGTAAAATAAAAATAAAAATAATAAAAGAAAAGAAAAAGAAAAATACTGAGGTCAGAGTTCCTCTGAAGAAGGCATTCTACTTCCAACCTACCTTGGAAATTGAGCTGAAGCGTCCGTTCTTCCGTGAGTCTCCAGGCTACAGGCCTGCTCTGCAGATTCTTTCTCTGTTGGTTCTGTTTCTCTGGTGAGTTTTGACGAGAACTTCATGACATTCACATTACATTCTCCAAAGTAGTCCCAGTAAATCCTTCTCTTATTGGAAGGCCCAGAAGAAGCAGTTCTAATTTCTCCCTATTGAAGGGAACTCTTTTAGGCCTAAGTTTCTTCAGAGAAGCTCCCTTCACAAATCTTTCTCTTGGTGCATATCCATCCGCTTTGTGCTTGTGCTAAATAGCATGCTTTCAGGTGCCTGTTTTGTAACTTCTCCAGGGTTTTCTCTATCACTTCATATTTGGTTGTATTTTGCGTTGACTGAGTAAGTGTTTCATGGTAGTTCTTCAATTGGAGCCTGAAATTTCTGCTGTATTTGCATTTTATTATCTTAAATTTAAAAATCATATAATTTGTACTTAAGTACCTGTGAAGACACAGTACTTGTAAAGTTTTATTTTGTCACTGATTTTAATTTTGTTTATCTCAGCTGAAAGGTTATTTGATTTACAGTGTATGCTAGTTAATCATTCTTATATTGACAACTCCTTATTTAAAGGCTATGTGATTAAAAGGGCTTACCGGTAAAGACATCACATCAATTCAGTGTGAAGCTCTCAGTATCACTCATGTTTGTCAACCTCAGCTCACAAGTAAAGCTATATGTCTCATCCACCCACCCATATTTTAGGCTGCCCACTGAAATGTGTGAGCTATTCTTAGCAAATAAATAAATAAATGAAATAATTTTCTATTTCATAGGCAGATAAGTGGAGGCAAACTGACTCCTGCTGCAATATATGAACCAAGCAGTGATGTGTTGAAACCAGTTATACAGTTCATGAGAACAGATAGTTAATTTTTCAGAAATTTTTCTAGCTGGTTGTTAAGTATAGCAATTATTAAAATTGATGATAGCTATGCTAATTATCCTATTTTAATTACTATATATTATATGCATCAAAATATCGCTATCTACTCCATGAATATGCACAATTATTATTTCTGAGTTTTAAAAGATATTTTTAAAAATTTAATATAAATAATTTTAAAATTATAACTAAATAAGTGATGTTAAATGCAAAAACTAAATACTCAAAATACATCACTTCCTTTTTAATGTAACATTTCACTATATCACTGGGAAGCTCTTGAGGTCATTCTAGTCCATTATTATCTGTAAAGTGTAGTGCTATATAATGGAGAACTGCTTTACATTTCTCAACAATTTCTCATTTAGTGGCTCAAAATTGGTTATGATAGGAGTATTTACACCATGTAAAGCACTAAAAATAGGCTCTTTTGTGAGCATTATTTTTAATGTACTAGCACATCACTTCCCTTGTTTTGTCTTCTACACCTTGTTTATAATAATCTTTATTTAATTTCAAGGTAAAATCAGATTCTATAATCTGTGTAAACCAATTGACATAGGGCCAGGTTTGATGCCATATTGGTTTCTCAGGTAACTGCAACCTAGGACATATTCACAGCAACCTTCTGTAAACTTTCTTCTGACATATCTTTGATACATCATAGGCAAGAGCACATGAATTACATACTCTCTCAGACCCGCAGCCCTTATAAATCACCACTTCAATTATCTGCCATTGAGGTGCCAGAGTCACTTGAACTCTTCTCATTAGTATACCTTGTTTTCACTCAACTTACAGGTATTAATTTAATTAATTCAGCATGGAGTATGAGATATTTTACAAAGGTATTATAATTTTGCATCCATTCAGCAACTGGAAAGCTGCATGATCCTGTTTTGTACAGTACTGTGGTTGAATGTAGTCTAGGTTTAGATGAAGAATTAAGGATATGTAATAATTATCTTAAAAAACTATAAAATAATCAGTTATTCTATTAATAATAAACAGATAACATTTCTGATCCAGATAAAACTCTAATTTAGTTTTACTTTAAACTATGACTTATCTTCAAATCCTAAAGATTTAGAAATCTATATACAGAAATTTATTTAACATCATGTGCATTTGTATTAAAATTTAGTTTTGATAAAATAGGTAGTGTATCTAAATATATAAGGATTTTTAATTATATTCAAATTAAATTGTTGGTGTACTTTAATTTTATTTGTTTTGAAACAAAATCAATTCAAAAATAGGACAGACTGTACACATTTGCTAAGGTAAGACAAATATGAGTTTTAATCCTAGCTTCAACCCTTGCTCTCTTTGTGAATTTAGGCAACTTGCCAAGTTGCATAACTTCTCTAACTAACCCCTTATCTAAAAAGAAGCATATTTTACATCTTAGAGTTGGTCTGATAATTTGAAGAAATTATACAAGTAAATACATAACTCTATCATTCAGTAAGCAAAGTTCAGTTATCGTTTTAATATGCTAAATTTGGGGTATAATTATAGTCCAGAGGGAAAACAAAATACAATTTTAGAAGGAAGCATTTTAAATAGAATTAAAATTGTTCATGGTAGTGTAAATTTAAAACATACATTGGATATGTTATATGCACTGATCCTTGCTTTTGGGCTTGCAAAGGCATGAAGGTACACATAAACCTTCCAGAGCGTATGCAGCTTATCTTAAGATAATCAGTTTCCAGATTCTGGACTTTAAATCTGCCTTTCAAAGTTGCCTGACTGATAATATGCCCACCCCACTATTTGCTTTTTCTTTGCTCTCCCACTTTTTACAGTAGGTACTCCCCCACTTTTCAGAAGAAGAGGTTTATATTTTAGCCATCCAGAAGCTTGCTCAAATGCATTATGCAGGTCAAAAGTTCCAGTCACAAAACTAAAAGCCAACTCAGAGCAAAAGATTACTTGAAGTTTTAGGAAGCATTTGTGCTGGGTATGTGACCTACTTCATTCAATTTACATACTTAAGATGAGGCGTATATTAGAAATAATTCAGAAATGGGATGGTTGTTTAAGGGGAAGCCTATTAGCAAGATTATTTGGATTGAAAATGAGTTCAGATTACTTTTTTCATGACAAAAAGTAAGTCTGATTTGGCTGATTTGTTTGACAATAAGCACTGACTTTGCCAATTAAATCACACTGTGACATTATCTATAAGGTGTATAAGATAAATTTACAGCTTCACAATTTCAAAGAAGATATATTCAATGCATATATATGACACAAAGTATGCTAGAAAAAATGTTGCAACTATTTAAACTTATGATGAAAAATACAGATGTCAGTTTAAAACTGTGTGACAGGCTTTATAGGTTTACAAAATTATTTTAAGTGGCCAGTAGAAAAAATATTTGAAGACCAATCTCATCATGCATAAACAGTTAAATATTGGATGAAAACTAATAGTTTGGTGTTTAATGTAACTGTACATACACATAATATTTTATTATTCATCGCAGATAAGAATTTATATTATCATGAGTAGTATCATTATGTACCAGTAATAGTCATAATTTTCTATGACTTTTCAGGAAATTAGTTAAAAATACCAGAGCCATATCTGTAATATTGATATGGTAGCTTTATTTACTGACAAGGGATCCTCTGAGAGTTATCGTTGTATTTTTGTTTTGTTTTGTTTTAAATCATTTTGAGCTTTCTCTATTGGACAGAAATGATTCTAGCTGCTGGGATTCAGAAATGAGATTTATGTTTTCTTTTGTTAAGTGCTGCTCCATTTATCTCACGTTCCAGGGGAACAGCAGGCTACAAGTCTCCTGAATATGTTCAGGATCAGGTCAATTGAAATAAAAAACAAAACCCTCCGCGGTCTCCCCACGCTAGGAGATTTGTGTAGTATCTCCCAGTGAAAGCCTCACTGACGCAAGAGTGGACCCCAGCACTATTGCCTAGAATGATTCTGATTGGTTAATATTTTTATTGTGGGGTCTTGATGGAAATGGTGTTCCCTAACTTAAGTAAAGATATAGTCATTAAAGGATATACTATAAAAAATTCTGATGTTACAGTAAGTAATCGGGCAGACATAAGCAGGGCAAGAGAGGTCCCCTCACCCATCAAGAATGTCAGGCAACCATTAGGGGATGGTCAGGTGATTGTTAAACTGCCTCTCTAAAATAATAGTTGGTCACAAATGGCACCAGGGAAAGGCAGTCTCCCAATAGATAGAAACACCTCATAATGGTGATCAGCAACTTCCCTACAAGAACCCAGGAATGGGCGAGTGGGCTCAAGCATGCACACTCTGAGGCAAAATGGCAGAGTTTAACTTGTATATGACCTTCCTCTAGAAACATGCAACTGGCAAGAGAAGAATGGCCTCCAGTGAGCATGAGCACAACTTCAGTAAACACACTGTGAACGCAGCCCCTCCCAAGTGCTGACAGACCACTGTGCTTGCAGACAGTCCACCCCTAGGGAAGAATCGGGGAGAAGGGAGGCAACCTCCCACGAAGGCATGCCACCTCCCACGAAGGCATGCCACCTCCCACGAAGGCATGCCAACATATAAAACCCCAAGTCAAAGGCCAAATAGCGCGCTTGATCTCTCAAGCCGCCCACTTAACCCTCTTCCAAGTGTATTTCACTTCCTTTGGTTCCTGCTCTAAAGCTTTTTAATAAACGTTCACTCCTGCTCTAAAACTTGCCTCCATCTCTCACTCTGCCTTATGACCCTCAGTCAAAGAAGGCAAGAATTGAGAAGGCAAGTATCGAGGTTGCTGAAGACCTCTATGGATTCAACAACACTAGAGCAATAGGGTCATTTACTGTAAATGTAAGGGTCAGAAGGGCAGAAAGGGAGAAAAAATGATGTTGACATAGTTGATATAGAAAGAATCAAGTACCTAAACTGCCTGGTAAACAGATCTGGATTCTAGAGAAATAAATGTTGGTTTCACATTGATAGAGCTCCTGAATGGCTTTTAGGAGAAAATAGGGTGATTTTAGATGACATTGGTATCAATTTGTTCACTACTATTACTTTTTATAATTTACTTGTTCAACCATGTCTTAATAAAACACAACTAGTGTTATGAAATAATATCACTGGTATCGTATCCACTCTGGATATTGAAAATAGATGATGACAAATCATCAAAGTATTGCATTGCTATCAGAAGGTGGAGATCTCAATACAGAACTAGAAAAACTGTACAATTTAAATGGGCTTTTTTTCTAGCAATCTCCTTACAAAAAACACTGAAGTGGACTTTCCTAATGAAGTTTTAGGGGTTATGCTTTTTGTATATGTTTAAAAAAAGTGAATTATTTGAATATAAAATACAAATCATACTTATTTCAACGTAATGAAAATAAAGACAGTGGGATTAAAAAATGAATTTTTTCCTAACAACTTTCAATATATGTTTACCGTTTACGGAAAGTAGGCAAAACATGTAAAATATTGTTGAGAAATAGAGAAAAGAAACAATCTATTTAATTAAATGTTAAAAAATGTTTAAATATACTTTAAGTTCTGTGATACATGTGTAGAACATGCAGCTTGTTACATAGGTATACACATGCCATGGTGGTTTGCTGCACCCATCAACTCACCATCTACATTAGGTATTTCTCCTAATGCCAGCCCTCCCCTAGCCCCCCACCTCCTGACAGGCCCTGGTGTGTGATGTTGCCCCTGTGTCCATGTGTTCTCATTGTTAAACTCCCACTTACGAATGAGAACATGCGGTATCAGGTTTTCTGTTTCTGTGTTAGTTTGATGAGGATGATGGATTTCATCATTATCCATGTCCTTGCAAAGGTCATGAATTCATCTTTTTTTATGGCTGCATAGTATTTCATGGTGTATATATGTCACATTTTTTTTATGCAGTCTATCAATGATGGGCATTTGAATTGGTTCCAAGTCTTTGCTATTGTGGATAGTGCTGCAATAAACATATGTGTGCATGTGTCTTTACAGTAGAATGATTTATAATCCTTTGGGTATATACCCAGTAATGAGATTTCTAGGTCAAATGGTATTTCTGGTTCTAGATTCTTAAGGAACTTCCACACTGTCTTCCACAATGTTTGAACTAATTTACTCTCCCACCAACAGCGTAAAAGTGTTCCTATTTCTCCACACCCTCTCCAGCTTCTGTTGTTTCTTGACTTTTTAATGTTTGCCATTCTAGCTGGCATGAAGTAGTATCTCATTGTGGTTTTGATTTTCATTTATCTAATGACCAATGATGATGACCTTTTTTTTTCCATATGTTTGTTAGCCATATAAATGTCTTCTTTTCAGAAGTGTCTGTTCATATCCTTTGCCCACTTTTTAAGTTGAGTTTGTTTTTTCTCTTGTAAATTTGCTTAAGTTCCTTGTAGATTCTGGATATTAGCCCTTTGTTAAATGAATAGATTGCAAAAATTTTCTCCCATTCTGTAGGTTGCCTGTTCACTCTAATCATAGTTTCTTTTGCTATGCAGAAGCTCTTTAGTTTAGTTAGATCCCATTTGTCAACTTTGGCTTTTGTTGCCATTGCTTGGTGTTTTAGTCATAAAGTCTTTGCCTATGCCTGTGTCCTGAATGGTATTGCCTAGGTTTTCTTCTGGGGTTTTTATGGTTTTAGGTCTTGCACTTAAGTCTTTATTACATGTATCTTTGGGTTTCTTTAACGAAGAAATTTTCAGGAGCACTATAAAACCAACTTTCTTAATTATCTGTACAGACATATTGACTAAGCTTGAAATTAGGAAATTATGTTTACTACTTTTTAAGTTCGGTTTTTGTTAGTTTGAGGGAGAAAGGGCACACCTCCCCATTTGTATCTCTATCCATTTGATCTTTGCAGTAGCAGATGCAATCCAGATTTATAAAATGAAACATCGGAGAAAAAAATTCAGTGAAATGTGTGTATTATGACACTGTTAAAATAAAAGTTAAAGGTTACTTCTCCAAAGTCTTTAAAAACTAATCCTGAAGGCCTGAGTCTGACAGATACGTATTCCTATAAAATAAACAGAACATAACTGACAGTTAAGTAGATCTTAAATACTTTTTTATGACTCTAAATATGCACAATGTCATCAGGTCTAAAAATTGCTTAGACCTTGAGAATGATTAATCCTACTTTGTTTTCAAATCACAAGCAATTATACTCCAAAGAATAATTTCAAGGTTGTATATTATTTTGCTGCTACCTATATATTTTGTTTAATTTCTAGTTCTAATAAAGGTAATATTCAGTTTCGGAACTTAGAAATAAAGCAGAAACAGTTACACTACCTATGTTTCTATGGCTACCAATGCTTTTATAAACACTTAGCTATTCTTAAAATTTAGAAATGAAGTGTCAGTGACTTAGTGAACTATTTTATTCTGCATTTCATGAGGCACTAGGAACATTTCTTGGAATAAGCAGGAACATAGGAAGGAAAGAGGGATACCAGTAAAACATTCCTGTATTCCATTAGCCAAGCTTTACAACAGAAAACTTCATAAAAATTTTTAAAGTTGCTATTTCATTCTGGGTGACTTCATAGCAATAGGCTTCACTCAATGTTATAATGCTTCCCAGAAAATGTCTTTACTTAGATTGAGTGCTGTGGATTTCTTTTGCAGATACGCATTTAATGTTCCATTTAAGACATAAACAGAATGAAGTCTGCCCTGGGATAGCATACTTGGGATTTGTGAGCATTTTCTTTGATTTTATCTTTTGAAGTGCAGTAACTCTAAGTTGTATTGTACTAGGCTGTCATTTTAGGACAGCCGTTTTGTGGTAGATTTTGATATGATACAACTAAAAGGCCTTTTGTTGTTAAATAATAGATAACACAAAACTCCCACTTTTATCATATTACGTTTTTCTCTTATTAATAGCTCATTTAAAAATGTAATGGAGAGTCCTATGTCAGAATCATGAAAAATTATCTATGAGTAAGAATTTGTTAAAATATATCTTGTTACCATTCTAGTGGAAATCTACTCTGAGAGCATGTAGGATATACTGGTTTTGTTCTTGAAGTAGAAAGAAATAATTCAAATAAAAACCGATATGACAAAAGTTATTACATACTATATTGGATGACTCATTAATTTTTCTTTAAATAATAATGCAGTCCTTTATTGAGCTATAATCTGACTTTTACAGAAATGTGCCCCTTTTTATGTCATTAAAGAGGAATTTAAATTGCAGCAATATTAAGGGGGATATATCTATTATCTATTTTATTGTGTTTTATGATATATATGAAGACATTGTGGTATATTAGTCATTGCGTTAATGAGTAGATACTGTGTTGTGTAGAATTTTAATGCACAAATGGCATTTACATTGGTTATTTATCTTTTATCTTAAAAAGTGTGCCTGTAGTGGTTATCAAAGGCTAGGCTAATGCTGTATCTCCTCTATACAGACACAGGGAAGGCATTGGAAGGTTAATAGGACAAATCAGAACTCTTATTTTTAATACTTTTTTGAGATGGAGTCTCACTCTGTTGCCCAGGCTGGGCTAGAGTGCAATGGCGCAAACTTGGCTCACTGCAACATCTGCCTCCCAGGTCAAGCGATTCTCCTGCCCCAGCCTCCCAAGTAGCTGAGACTACAGGTGCCCACTGCCACGGCTGGCTAAATTTTTTTATATTTTTAGTAAAGATGGGATTTCACCATGTTGGCCAGGCTGATCTCAAACACCTGACCTCAAATGATCCACCTGCTTCAGCCTCCCAAGAAAAATCAGAACTCTAATATTAACCTCTCTCTACCTTACTCATGAAAGTTTAGAAGATTAGAGATGTTGTTGCTATGTTTGTGACAAATCAAAGAAAGATAACTCCTACTCATGCAGCTTGCAGTGAGCTGAGATCCGGCCACTGCGCTCCAGCCCGGGCGACAGAGCGAGACTCCATCTCAGAAAAAAAAAAAAGAGATAACTCCTACTCATGCATATTCACTCCACAGTGTAATCACTTTGGTTGAAAATCTCACTTTGATTTTAATAGCTAACAGTTTTGGGGCAAGTTACTTGGTATTGCAGTCTCTCTGTTTCTGCCTCTTTAAGAAGTGAATAACAAAAACTAAACAATGGGATCGTTATGAAGACTAAAGTGTTAATATGCATAGGAACCACTTAGAAATGGCCTGGTATATGGTATATGTTGCATAGGAGATTATTATTATTATTATCAGTATTCACTGTAGTACTAAGCAGGAAAATTGTTGTAGAAAGCCCCAGAATTTCCATGTCCTGATTCTGCAAATACTTAATTCTTTGCAGCTTACTCCATCAAAATTATTCCAAGTCAGCCCAACCAAGATAATTTCTGCAACATGCAGCGGGTCCTGTCAGAGCTCCTTTCCTCCCATGGTGACTCTTTGAGTCCAGTTACTCATTGCCATATTGTTCCCTTTTGCTATTCTGTCCCACTCCATATGCCAACAGCAATTCTTAGGAGAAACCCTAACTGTAAGTGATCCAAAGCACAAAACGCATTTACCTAAGTTGTTATGAGGAAAGAGGGACACAAGTAAAATATGAGTGTAGCCTAACATATGGTCTAATGGTGAGTATAAAGAAACATAAAACCTAACTTGCTTTATAAGGAAGCAAATTACAAGTGTCATGAGAAAGAGGTGGCAGGGGCTATAGGAACTTAGAGGAAAGCTAAGTTCCTCTTCTCAGGCAGAAAAAAAAATAATATTAAAAAAGGTAATAGAAAAAACACAGAAGTAAAAGGGCACTTCATGCAAGGGGAATAGCTTTTATGAGGGAGAACAGCATATAAAAAGGCTAATATGTAGACTGCTTTATATGGAATAATGTTGTCATTGGACATTATGGATTTATTTACCTACTTATATAGCATTCACACCAGGCACTTTGGTAAGCACTTCCCAATTATAGGCAAATATATTCCTTAACAATAAACATGAGAAGGCTGGTGTGATAATGTTGATGTCAGACAAAATAGACTTCAAGACAAGACATATTAAAGAGGGGCCAGGCGGTGGCTCATGCCTGTAATCCCAACACTTTGGGAGACCAAGGTGGGCGGATCACGAAGTCAGCAGATTGAGACCATCCTGGCTAACACGTTGAAACCCTGTCTCTACTAAAAAATACAAAAAAATTAACCAGGTGTGGTGACATGCATCTGTAGTCCCAGCTACTTGGGAGGCTGAGGCAGGAGAATTGCTTGAACCCTGGAAGCGGAGGTTGCAGTGAGCCAAGATGGCACCACTGCACTCCAGGCTGAGCAAAACTTCGTCTCAAAAAAAAAAAAAAAAAGAAGAAAATTTTATAACATTGAAATGTAGTCCATTGGGCAGAGATAATCCTTAATATAAATGTCAATAATAACAGAAAATCTAAATAAATGGAGACACATATCTGTAAGACTTAAAGATTGAAATAAGTAAATCCACAATTACAATTTCAAATTTTTAACACCCTTCTCTCATTAATTGGTAGACCGAGTAGAAAAAAATTCAGTAGAGATGTAGACATTGAACAACATTAGCTACTGAAACTTAATCTAATTGATATTTATGGAACATAACATGCAATAATTACAGAATATACATGTTTTCCAAGTGCACTCTGCAATCATATTCCTTAAGATACATCATATGTTAGGCTATTTAATGACCCTCCATAAATTTTACAAGATTGAAATCTTACAGGGCATTTTCTCTGAGTAGAACACAATTAATTAGAAATCAATCACAATAAAATATCTTTAAAAATTCCCAAAAGTATTGGTAAAACAAAAATTATTTCAAAGTGGACAGATATTTAAACAAAAACACCAACATTTATAGAATGTAGTAAGGCAGACCTTAAAGGAAAGTGTTTAGTTTTAAATGCAATTCTCATATTAGAAAAAATGTAAAAGACTAAAATTAATTATCTAAGCCTCAACTTTAAGATTCTGAAAAAAAGAAGAATGAATTCAACTCAGAGAAATTAGAAGAAAATGAAGATAAGGGTTGAAATCAATGAAACATAAAAGGGAAAAACAAAGAAAAAATTAATAAAGCTAAAAGATGATTCTTTAAAAAGGTGAAGAAAACCCATACACTACTAGAAAAGGCTACTTAAGGAGTAGAATAAAATCTCTTTCTAATATTAAGAATGAAAGAAGAAATCTTTCTAGAGACACTGTATGTTACACAAGAATAAGAAGAGAACCTTAAGGACAATCTTATGCCAACATATTTAACAACTTAGATGAAATATGCAATTTCCGTGAAAACCAAAATTATAAAAATGAACACAAGAAGTGACTGAAATTGATATGCTTTATAAAATAAATTCAATTTATAAATTAAAAGAAGCAAGCAAGCAAATAAAAACAAAAGGAAAAGAAAGGTTCTTCTTGAAGAAAATATCAGGCCAAAGTGGCTTCATTGGTGGTATTTTCATTATTTATGGAAAAATTAATACTAATTCTACACAAAATCTCTGAAAAATAGAGGAGGAGGGAAAATTTTCAAGCTTATTTTAAGAAGCTAATATAACACCAGTATGAATCTGACCAGGACACCAGAGGAAACAAATTATAGGCCAAGATTTTTTATAAACAAGGGGGAAAAAATCCTTAATTACATAGCAAAACAAAATTCAGCAATATATAAAAATGGATATATATCATGACCAAGTAGAGTCTACTTTGGAATTAAAGTTTGTTTTAAAATTGAGAGACATTGTAATTTATCACATTAACAAATGTAAGAGAAAATTCAAGTGATCTTTTCAATAGCTGAAGAAAATGCAGTCTTTGCTACCCATTCAAGGTGAAACTACACATCCTCAATCTGATAAAGAGTGTCATTTAAAGGAAAAAACACAAAAACTAATGCCAACGCCTTACTTAATTATAAAATACAGAATACTTTTAGAATGCTTTCTCCCCTATAAGGGGAAAAAGACAAAGATGTCTGTTACCACCCTTTCCATGCCACATTAAACTGAAATTCAATCAATAGAGTATGATAAAAATAAGCACATTAAAAATACAGACACAGAAAGTTTTGACTGTCTTCATCCACAGATAATAAGAGTATATATGAAACTCCTCCTGAAAAAAATTAAGAAAAATTTACTTGAACTAATAAGTTATTTGTTTGTTTGTTTAGAGACAAGGTCTTGCTCTGTCATCCAAGCTAGAGTGCAGTAGTGCAGTCGCAGCTTTCTGTAATCTCAAACTCTTGGGCTCAAGCAGTCCTCCTGCATTGGCCTCCCAAAGTTGTATTATTACAGGCATGAGCCACCATTCCTAGCTTAATAAGTTCATTTATCTGGGTAACAGCACATAAGATCAATATATGAACATAATAAAAACAAGAAAATGACAATAATAATAATTGTGTATCTATTAAAGCAACAACTGAAATTTAATTAAAAATATCATTTACTATAATACTATTTATACAGTATTATGTAGTTATTATACTATTTACTATAGAATTGAAACATGATTATAAATAAGTATATCAAAATATGTTAGATTCAAAAATTGAAAAGTATGGATCATTGAACACTACTCAGAGACATCAAAGAAAATCTAAATAAATTAAGAAATATTCCATTTTCTTGAAAAAGACTATGAACTTGAACTATCATTGAGAGGTCAGCTTTCCTCAAATTGATGCATAGATTCAATGTAATAGCAATCATATCTCTACAGTTTTGTTTTATTTTTGTTAAAGTTAACAAGTTGACTCTAAATTTTTCTGTAATTTTAATTTTTATTTCAATACTATTGGGGATGTTTGGTTGCAAGGAAAAGTTCTTCAGTGGTGATTTCTGAGATTTTTGTGCACCCATCATCTGAGTAGTGTATACTGCACCCAGTGTGTAGTCTTTTATTCCTCACCCCACTTTCAGGCTTCCCTGGAGTCCCCAAAGTCTATTGTATCATTCTTATGCCTTTGCATTCTCATAGCTTAGCTCCCATTTGTAAGTAAGAACAATGTTTGATTTTCCATTCCTGAGTTACTTCAATTCGTGAAGAGATAAAAACACCTAACCTATTCGTAAAGGAGTAGCAAATTTGAATTTATCATGAATCTACAGTAGATAAAACAGTGCATTATTGGCATAAACAGACATAGATCAATGGAACAAAACTGAATGTCCAAAATAGTCTTACACATTCAAAGCCAAGGTTTTCTCAACAACAACTACAAAGTGGAAATCAAAGAAACAAAAAAACTCTTGGAGAAGTCGAATAAAAATATGTAAAACATGTACCTTAACTTCTGCTTCACGCTATTTACCAAGTTTATTCAAGATGGATCATTATGCTAAACATAAAACTGGAACTATAAAAATTATAGTAGAAAACTTAAGAAAATATTTTTCAGCCTTGGTGTAGGCAAGATATTTTAGAGTGAATATAAAAAGCACTAACCATAAAATATAAATTTAAAAAATTTACCTCATTCTAATTAAAAACCCCTCACCATCAAAAGTTACTACATAAAAACAGGCAAGCCATTTATGGGATAAATTATTTGTAATTTGAAATTAACAAAACACTATTGTCATGTATAATGTATTGTGATGTATAATGTCTTTAATCATCAGGCAAATGACTGCTAAAAACATAATTGCACGGGCACTCCCATGATGTGTCTAATATTGAAAAAACTGAGGTCAAATGTTGGTAAACATGTGGAGAACTTCAATTCTGATACAATGTAGGTGGGAATATCAAATGGTTCAATAACTCTTAACTGATGAGCAGATTCTTATATAGTAAAACACAAACACACACTTACTCTGTACTCCAGCGATTATACTCCTAGGTTTTTACTCAAGAGAAATGAAAATATGTGTTCACAAAAGACTCACATACTCACACACAAATGTTTACAGCAGCTTTATTTTTAAGAATCCCAATCTGAAAACAATCCAAATGTTTTCTACAGAAGAAGAGATAAACAAAGTTAAGCATATTCATACAATAAATACTACACAACAATCAAAATAAATGGAGTTCTAATAAGTGAAACTACATGGATCAATCTCAGAAATATGCTGAATGAAAGAAGCTAGCCTAAAGATAAATATTATATGATTTTTAAGTAAAGAATAATAACAGGTAAAGGTTTTCTGTAGAAATCAGAATAATGATTGTGATGGTTAATACTGAGCGTCAACTTGATTGGATTGAAGGATACAAAGTATTGATCTTCGGTGTGTCTGTGAGGGTGTTGCCGAAGGAGATTAACATTTGAGTCAGTGGATTGAGAAAGGCAGACCACCCTTAATCTGGGTGGACCCAATCTAATCAGCTACCAGCAAGGCTAGAATCTAAGCAGGCAGAAAAGTCTGAAAAGAGACTGGCCTAGCCTCCCAGCCTACATCTTTCTCCTATGCAAACCTAAATAAACATATTCCATTAGTTATGTCCCTCTAGAGAACCCTGATTTATACAGTGATTATCTGTGGGAGATAGAAATTGACTAGAAGGAAGTAAAAGAGAATTTTCCAAGTTGACAGATATGTTGCACGTCTTGAAGTGTTGTTTATCCATGACTCTGAGCTCATTGAACTGTTAACTTACTATGTATACCATTCATTATACGTAAATTATAACTCAAAAAAGAGGGTGAGGGGCAGGGGAGAGGCTAGATATTCGTCTGTAAAAGAAATGCTAGGAATTCTGTCAAACTAGATTCCCCTGGTTGGCACAAGCTATGCCATTATACAAATTTAATAATTGTGTCCTACCCCATAGATAAGTAATAATTAGCACCCTTTCCCAAGTTGTTAGATAAAGGTACCCCTTTTACACAGACGAATTAGCAAAAGTTATTCTTCTCAGATGACCACTCTAAGCTGCACTTTTATCCCCTCCACTTTAGGCAGACGCTTCTGTGCAGAGCATAATCTGTAAGATTTTTACGCTACTGTCTTGAACCAAGGTCAAGGTCACAAAGGAATGAGTTCAAGTCTCATTAGAGATGATTTTAGAGTCAAGATAGACACAAATAGTATTAATTAGTCTAACAATATTGTGGAGGAGGTTAGAAGCTAAAGCAGACTGGAATAAGGGAGACAAGTTGGGGACTAAACGAGGGTGCTGGCATTGGGAACGAACAATGGGATATATACATATTATGAAAAATTACCAAAAGTTGCAACCTAATCCCACAGGGGACAGGGGAAGCCTGGGCTCAGCATTTGCATGTGGGGCAAGTTAAGGCTTACTCTAAGGATGGTAGCATTTCTATGCCTTTATTCCATGCTCAAGCATCATAGCGAATCTGCTTCCTTTTATCAGGATGAGCATTTCTTCTCTATATGATGTTATTTGAAAGTTGGGAAATAAAGATGAATGAATACAGCAGGTTTCTGTGTCGAAGTGTATTCATCCTCCAACGAAGTTAACATTCAATTGTTCTTCAAATAAATGCTGTTATATAATAGAGCATTCTAGAAAATTATCCTAGGAACGCAGAAAAATAGCTGTTTAACACAGCTACCAGGAGACTATCATTGATATCAATCTTAATATATTAGAGGGAATTCTTCAGTGAATAATACATTATAGACAAAAAGATCAATATGTATAAATATCATATATCTGCAAGTAGTTGTGAGAACAGGAAATGACTGAGTTGAACCATGATGTGTAGAATATATGTTAGGAATAGATAGGTTTGGGAAATATAGATTAAAACAAAGTTAATGAATAATGCCTCAAATGGCAGGTTAAATGATTAAATATTTTTTTTCTGTATATTGGATTTTTGACAACTGCTTATCCTTGAGTTGAATTTTAGTTACAGACAGTTCATTGACTTACCAAAGGTGTCCAACAATTTTTTAATTTATTGCAAATATTTAAGAATTAGAAATTATTTCAAAAAAATCAGAATGCCAATCTTAATCTTGAAAAACCAAAAGGTCTAGTAACATTGTTTTCTCATAATATTTCGGCAGGAGCTGTATGATGTTTACTCTGTTAGGTAAAGTGTGCATTCCTCATTCTCTATTACATGGATCTTATCACTCATTTATGTTACTAGCCTGGCACTTATTGGCATTTGTGTCAGTTTTCCCTGCTGTACATGATAGGGTGTTAAGTCAGTTAATAAACACATTGTTCAGTAGGCAGAGACATTGGAAGTAAGGGGGATTGGTGGCAATAGAGTGAGTGCAATATTATAGTTAAGATCCAACTCAGGTTTGTGACATAGCAATGAAAATATGAGCAGAATGAAGCAAATGGAGTGCAAAGACATATGTGATATAGAATAAATAGGATACTGTGCCTTCTGTATAAAAAAGGATTGCCCAGTGAAGACTATTTCAGAGGTATGAGTATCAGAGACAACTATGACCAAGTTAAAGCTAAGAAACAACACATTCATATATTTATTTCTGTTTTTCCTACAATTACAATTACAATAGGGGATTGCGAGGGTGATACACGAGAAAAATAAGATCAGGTTTAGAAAATAAAAAAGCTGTAATTTTTTGGCACAGTTTTCATGTAAAATCTACATTTATAATCCCATAGGGCAAATGGGTTGATATTAATGCTGCATATTTACTGAATGCTTCCTATGTCCTGGAAACTGCCTACGTGCATTATATTAATTAATTTACTTCTCATGGGGGAAGAAATCCACAAGCTTTGAAGTCGATCTTGTCATTATCACTGTTTGTGGGTAAGAAAATTGGAGCAAAATGTTGATAAGTAACTCGTCCACACACAGATAGCTATTGAGTGGAAAAACAGCAAAGCTAAGGTTTGAATTTCAACAGCTTGAGTGCCTACTTTCCTGTTCAGTCTGTTACTTCATTCCTCTAGACAGTGAACATAATAGTAGTATCACATTATAAGGCACCAAAAATGAATCTGGTTTTAACTTCTTGGGTTTTAATTAATTCCTTTATGTACAAATGAGAATGTGGAATACAGATTTCCAAAATGTTTCACTCATTAGAATACAAATGGGGCTGCAACAATGAAGAAAAATATAGGCAGGCAAAAGAGTTTCTTTTCCTTGCCCCTGTGTAGGATAGCAGTCCTATATTAGGGGTATCGGATTGAGCAAAAAGGTGTTCACGAATAATGACCAACAACATTGATATTAAGCAGCGATATTTTTCTACTTTTGGAGCTTAGATAAATGAATGGTGTCCCCCTAAAAATACATTAGTGAACAGTATAATTTCACAAGAAGACATTTATTTAACCATTAAAAACTATGGTATAGTTTACAGTAATACCTATTGTTTTCTGTTCCAATAAAATAATATTAAAAATCAGAATTATACAATATTAGTACTAGAATAGATTTTAAAGACCACCTAGTCCAATTTTATCATTCATTTCAAGTGTAGGCATTAAAAATGCAAAATATAAACCTATTTCGGAATCCTCAGAGGAAATTTCACCAAGTAATTAAAAGCTAAACAAGGAACTACAAAGATATCCAGATGAAACAAGGAAAATCTGTCCCTGCTTAGAGATTTACAGTGTACGCAGGAAGAGAATAATTTGTTTTTCAGGAATACAAGATGAGAAGGCAAGATTTATTGCCTTATCCTTTAAGGCAGAATAATGATCTGAAAAACTTACCAGTTAACAAACATT
>NW_012118487.1:25530581-25532176 GCF_000951035.1 Colobus angolensis palliatus | reverse complement strand
ATAAATATATATTCTATATAAAATATAGAATATGTAAGAGTATAATCTTAATAGTAATGTATCCTAAAGTATTGGATATCCCAATTACCCTGATTTGATCATTACACATTGCATGTGTCTATCAAAATAGCACATGTACTCCATAAATATGTACAACCATTGTCTATCCATAATTAAAATTTTTTTAAAGAAATAAACAAATTTTGTCTGCTTATTTCATGCCCGGCTTTATGTCTCAGAGATTTAAATACACTGTTTTAAGAATATACTTATAATATCACCATAAGGTAGGTTTTACTTATTTCTCTTCTACCTGTCAACTAAGACAGAAAATTTAAGGAATTCACTCAGCTAGTTGCCGTGCCTCCTACTATCCTACAAAACTAGCTAAGGTAATGGTTGTCTCAGTCTCTTCACAGTCACCACAATAGATTTTTAAAGTACTCAGAATTTTCAGAGTGAGACAGTAATCTCACTGCACAAATTCACATTCTCAGAGTGAAACAGTAATTGAGATTATTTTAATTAGAAAATAGCCAGTGTCTATTACAATACTGTAATATGTATTTAAATATCACTACATATATTATCATTTTGTGAAAGTTATAGCCTCCCAGTTTCAGAAATGGACATTACTATAATAGCTCGTGAATAGGAAATGTTTGGAAAGTGAAAGGGTTATGAACAATAATGAAAAAAGGGGTGTAGAATTTATGTAATGTTCTATTTGTACATGAAATGCTTTTAGCTAAAGGAGCTAATTAATTGAGGAATAGTAAAATGAAACAGCTTTTACAAGCAAGTTTTAAGACCAATAGTAAATGGCATCAATTAGATTCTTGATAAACAAAGGTATTGCTTACAAAACCTCATTTTTATGCCACCTGTAGTATTCAATTCAATGCATAAAAATGTGAAAATATATACCACTAATTAATTATGTTTATACAGATCTAATGTGTAATTCACAGAAATATATTCTAAACAATGATATCTGTTATAGAAAGTTGCATATATCTTCCAGACTTTTAAAAATATGATTTAAAAGGTTATGTTATAGTTTTTCGATTTTCTTTTTTTTTTTGTTTTGGAACTTGCTTTATTTCTTCTTTTCTTTTTCAATTAGTGATATATCTGGGATGACTATCCAAATCAGCATATAGAAATTGTTTCATGATTTAAAATTGGCTGCATTGCATCTATAGCATAGCATAATCATGATTAATATACATATTTTCTTATTGGTGAAATTTTTGTTTCATTTTGATTACAAAAAGAAATGATAATATTTTAGAATGTTTATCTTTGAACATGTCAGAATCCTGTAGCATAGATTCATAGACATGGAATTCTGAGTAAAAAAGACATGCATATGTAGAATAGATGCCAAATTACCCTCTAAAAAGGCTGCACCAATTTCTACTTCCCCCAGTGTGACAGTTTTGGTCTCCATACCATTGTCAAATATAGACATTTATTATTTAGTTTTACTTTTTACCAACTATGTGTAAAAAATATCTTATTGATACTTTATTTGCATTTTCCTAATTACCAATGAAATTTTCTTGAACATCCAATTCTTTTTTTTTTTTTTT
>NW_012118487.1:25524911-25530266 GCF_000951035.1 Colobus angolensis palliatus | reverse complement strand
CTTTTTTATGGCTGCATAGTATTCCATGGTGTATATGTGCCACATTTTCTTAATCCAGTCTGTCACAGATGGACATTTGGGTTGATTCCAAGTCAGAAAAGTTCTCATTAGTACTAAGAGACTTGTAAAGTAAGTCATGTTTACAAGACATGAAGGAAGCAAATTTTGATAATTATTGCCTAGAGCGAAGAATCCTGTAATCTATTGGAATAGGAGAATAATACTGAACAACTACTCTCTGTAGTACAATTTTTTTCTAAAATAAAATATGTATTAAAGTATATTGACCAAAAAGCTCTTGCCCGTCTCTGACCTCTTATTCTAGAGTTAATGTTGTATTGTTCCTATAGTTGCTAAATGTGGTACAGTAAATGACAGTTAGGGAAGGTTAATTTTGCTTATTTCATACTTTTTCCTCCACTTCCTCAAACCTTTCTTTTTTCTTATTGAGAGAATCATTATTCATTACAGAAACTTCCACAGAAATAACTAAAATTATAAATGTAAACAGGATGACATTCAGATTAGCCTACATCTTCAGGCAAAGAAAATTTAAAAATAGTCTATTTTAGGGATTTTCCAGAAAACAGAAATGGACTGACAGATAGAAAATGATTACCATAACATATAGATAGATTTACTGATGAATAACTAGATATAACAACCAATGAATCAATGGCAGATGTAATCAACACCCCACTCTTAACTCTGGAATATACACTCTGCTCATTGTGTTGAAGAGAGAAGATAATGATTGCAGTGAAAAGACCCATTTGGGAAGGAAAAAACCAAATGGGAAGCAACACAGTGATCACTGTCATGTCTTTCAAGACATTTTCTTTCATATTTTGTAGATCTGCTCTCTGAGAATTTCTCTGTTATTCACTTTACTTCAGGGACAGATATGAGCAGGTAACAGAAAGATGACTCTTCAAATTCCTACCCATTTTTCAGTGTACTTTTTAATCCATATGGTTAGAGATTGTTTGAATGATTTTTAGTATTTTCAAATTGTGGAGAACTGCTGACAAAGCCTGGGTCTCTTTTTCTTCAACTAAAATTTAACACACATTGCATTTTACTGAAAGGCACAATAAGTAGACAATACAATATATCTTGATTTTATCTTTCATGTCTGCTATGGCTGCCACCTTGGTAGACAGACAGTTTGATTCTCAAGCCATTTAGTTCAAATTTTAACCACCTGTTTTTCACCAACTCCCAGGATTGCTCTCTCACACATCTTTCACTCAGCCAATTCCACAAGTTGGGGCCTCTCACAAAATAATGACAATTTATTTCAGTGAGGGCATATTTGGTTCCTTACAAACTTACATCCTCCTTTCAGTGAGGATATATTTGGTTACAAAGAAACCTTACACCACAAAGCCAACACCATTCTGAGAGTGAAACAACAGAAAGATTTCCATTAAGGACTGTAAAATAAAAACTTGTGTTTTACAATGAATTCCTCCAGAAGTAATGCGTGAGACATGAGTTTAGGTGCAAGTAGTTTATTTAGAAGATAACCCTGGAAAGCACTGATAGTGCAGCACGGAAATACAGCTGCAAAGAGAAGGGAGCTAATAGAGGGTGAGGAAATGAGCAAGTTTACCCAATGGAGCTAATAGGAGATATTTGTAAGCCTTGGAAGTTGTCATGCTGTTGGGAGCCAAAAAGACCAAAGAGATCATGACCAACTCGTAATTCCACTGGAGGCCATATGATCAAACAGCAAACTGTTTATCACGAATGCAGGATGTGGGCAAACTCACACTGCGCCTGCCACCAGATGGTTTGCTGAGGGCAGTCACTCCTTGGTGCCAGGCTCCTTGAGGTTATCTACTGGGACATCTAAAGCCTATTGTTAGAGGAATGCAGTCTTGCAAACCTACTCTGGACCGAGGAATTGACTTCTTCTTCCACTCCCCCTTCTTGCTCTCTCTTTTACCAATAAATACAAAGGGCTGTAGAAAGTCTGGGTCTTTGTCCCTAGAGGCAAGGTGCTCCCAACCCCTTCTTCCAAATATACTCTTTTGTCTTTGTCTTTATTCCCACGTTCACCCCTCTTTGTTCAGTTCAGGGATCGAGGATGGTAACAAGTGGTGACCCAGAATAGGGACTCCAAGGACATCAACATCCTACAAAAGGGGTGAGTGTATTAGTTTCTTATTGCTGCCATAATTATTGTTACCATGAATTTAGTGATTAAAGAAAACACAAATGTACTCTCTTACAGTTCTGGAGGTTGCATGTCCAAAATGGGTTTCAATGGACAACAATCAAGATATTGTCTTCCCAATTAGGGATGCTATTGGGGATAATTGATTTCTTACCTTTTCCAGCTTCTGAGGTGCCCCCATTTCTTTGTTTTCTCCCCCTTCTACCCCCTTCTACAGCAAGGAGTGTTTTGTTTACATCTAATCACTCTGACACTCACCCTTCTGCCATCCTCCTTAAAGTACTTTTGTGATTACCTTGGCCTACTTGGATAATCCAGAATAATCTCCTTATTTTAAGGTCAGCTACTTAGCAAACATAAATTGATGCCCTGAATTTCCGCCTGCCATGTACTTAACACATTCACGGTTTCCTAGAATTAGAATATGGACATCTTTGGGCTGTTAGTGGCTAATTATTTGGGGACTTCTCTTAAATATAATGACTCATTGGCAATTTTATGCTGGTCCATCTGTATCTAAATGTACCCTGTAGCAAGATTAATGTTTTGTGTAAAGTCTCAGATGCCTGCATTAAAAAGAAGAGGCATGAAAGAAACTATTTAGTTCTGATATCATCCATTACATTCCATTCTTTGCATATCTCAGATCCCCTTTTGCCCCCACAATATGTTTATTCTATTCTATCACTGATTTGTCAGTATCCAGTAATAATTTATCGGCAATTCTAAGACAAAAAGAACACAGCCCAAGGCATCACGTTACCCAATGTCAAACTATACTACAAACCTATAGTAACTAAAACAGCATGGTACAGGTACAAAAATAGACATACTGACCAATGGAACAGAATAGAGAACCCAGAAATAAAGCTCCACACTTAAAGCCACCTAAACTTCAAAAAACTCAACAAACTAAGCAGTGAGGAAGGGACTTCCTATTCCATAAATTGTTCTGGGATATCTGGCTAATCGTATGCAGAAGAATAAAACTGAAACTTTACTGTTCACAATGTACCACCTAACTCAAGGTAAATTAAAGGTTTAAACGTAAGACCTCAAACCATAAAAATCCTAGAAGAAAACCTGGGAAACAGCATTCTGGACATCAGTCTTAGAAGGAATTTATGCCTATAGTCTCAAAGGTAATTGCAACAAAACCAAAAACTGACAGGTAGGACATAGTTAAACTAACGAGCTTCTGCACAGGAAAAGAAACTATCAAGAGAGTAAACAGATGACCTACAGAATGGGAGAAAATATTTACAAACTATGCATCCAAAAAAGTTTTAATATGCAGAATCTATAAGGAACATACAAAAGTAAAAAAAAAATTAAAATGGGCAAAAACATGAACATACACTTCTGAAAAGAAGACATGCAAGCAGCCAGCAAACATGAAACAACAAAAAAGGCTCAACATCACTAATTATCAGAGAGAGGCAAATCAAAATCACAATGAGATATCATCTCATATCAGTCAGAATGGCTATTGTTAAAAAGTCAAAAAACAATGGATGTTGGCAAGGCTGCAGAGAAAAGAGAACACTTAGACATTTTTGGTGAGAATGCAAATTAGCTCAGACCAAAGCAGTTGGAGATATCTCCAAGAACCTAAAACAGAAGTACCAATTGACCTAGAAATCCTATTCCTGGGTATATATCCAAAAGAAAATAAATCATTCTACCAAAAAGACATATGCACTTGCACGTTCATTGTAGCACTATTCACAATAGCAAAGACTTGGAATCAACCTAATTGCCCACCAATGGTGAATTAGATAAAGAAAATGTGGTACATATATACCATAGAGCACTATGCAGCCATAAGAAATAACAAAATCATGTCCTTTGCAGCGACATGGATGCAGCTGGAGGCCATTATTCTAAGTCAATTGATGCAGGAACAGAAAGCCAAATACTACAAATTCTCACTTATAAATGGGAGCTAAATATTGTGTACTTGTGAACATAAAGATGGCAATAATAGGCACTGGAGACTACTGGGAGTGAGGAAAGGAGGGACCAAGGGTTGAAAACTAACTGTTGGACACTGTGCTCAGGACCTGGGGGCTGGGATCATTCATACCCCAAACCTCAGCATCATGCAATATACCCAGGTAACAAACATGCACCAGGACATTCTGAATCTAAAATAAAAGTTGGAAAAGAAAAAAGAAGACTTACAAAAGAAGAATAAGAGATAAAAGTACAGCTATAGACACCATTGATCTAGTTGTTTCCAAAAACCAGCATTTATAAACATCCTCCCTTCTCTACAACACATTTTAGATTTCCACTCACACCACTACTTTTTCTAATATAGATTGGTCATGTAAGTAACCCAGAATTCTATCCCTGAGGAATTTGACCTGTGGCTATTGTTTGCTTGTCAGGATGTGGCTGCTTCATTTGCCTATTAATGATTATTCTTGGACACAAAACACCAGGAGGCATGTACTTAGTGAATGCCCTGAATTTTAGAGTTCACCCTTCTGCTCCCATTATGAGTTCACTACTATCTCCTTATGAAACTCACATTTGGTTTTTCCTGCCTCTACAGTGACAGGTTTCAATCCCTGCTGGTCCACAGGCATAAAAACTGCAAAATGATCAGGTGGTAATCTTAGCTTTAGATTTGGTGGAAACGTTACTGCTAACCAACGGTGCGCCAAGGTGAAGGATGTAGAGTGGTCTTGTTTATTTCTAGGTTCAGGCAATAAGAGGGTGCACTGTATAGAATTTAAAAACAATAATAAACTGTCTACATTTAGTCTACTTTTATTATCAAAATGTACCAGCATTTCTAAGCAATATCAGTGATAAAATATGCCTTCCTTTCAGGAATGAAAGCTTCTACCACTCTCCCCCAACCTTCTACCCCATCCTTCTGCAACCACTTCTGTGGCAGGGTTGAAGCTTCTATACCCTAGCTCCTAATCCCCTCTCCAAGATCCAGAACATATAATTCAATAAATTTGATTCCAGTACAAATTGTCTAAGTGGGTTATTGAGATTGATGTTTAAGAGAGCCACACAAAAGTCTACCTTTTAATGTTTTTTCTGGACAAGTATATTTTAGTTGGTGGATTCATAGCACCATATACTAGACATTCTCTCTCTCTCTCTCTCTCTCTCTCTCTCTCTCTCTCTCTATATATATATATATATATATA
>NW_012118487.1:25507956-25524861 GCF_000951035.1 Colobus angolensis palliatus | reverse complement strand
ACACACACACACACACACACACACACACCTTCTCAATCATGAAAAGTGTCACCCCCAAGCTTGTGCATCAGTTGCTTGCCCCTTTAAGTGTCCATTAGAATGTTTCTTCAGGCTTTCATCTTCCAGATGAAGCAAATTATAGTCTACTTAAATGAAAAAATAATTAATTTTTGTACATTGATTTTATATTCTTAACCTTTGCTGAAGTTGTTTCTCAGTTCCAGCTGCCTTTTGGTGAAATCCTTAGGGTTTTCTAGATATAAAATTATGTTGTACGTAAAGAGAGATAGTTTGACTTCTTTTGTTCCTATTTGTTTACTTTTTATTTCTTTTGCTTGCCCTGGCTAGCACTTCCAGTACTACATTGAATAGAAGTGTTGAGAGTGAGCATTCTTGTCTCATTCCAGTTCTCAAGGAGAATGCTTTCAAATTTTGCCTGTTGAGTATGATGGTGGCTGTGGGTTTGTCATAGAAGGTTTTTATTATTCAGAGGTATGCTCCTTCAATGCCTAGTTTGTTGACTTTTTTTTTTATCATGAAGAGATGTTGGATTTTATTGAAAGCTTTTTCTTTGTATATTGAGATGATCATACAGTTTTGTTATTAATTCTATTTATGTGATGAATCACATTTATTGATTTGTGTATATTGAACAAACCTTGCATCTCAGGAATAAAACTTACTTAATCATAGTGAATTATCTTTTTGATATGTTATAGGATTTTGTTGGCTAGTATTTTGTTGATGATTTTTGTATGTACTCGTAAAGAATATTGGCCTATAGTTTTCTTTCTTTATTGTGTTGTTGCCAGATTTGGTATTGGGATGATACAGGTTCCTTAGAACAAGATAGAAAGTAGTCTCTCCTTGATTTTTGGAATTGTTTCAGTAGAATTGGTAGCAACTCTTCCTTGTATATCTTATGGAATTTGGCTGTGAATTAGTCTGGTCTAGGGCCCTCTTTGGTTGGTAGGTTTTCTATTACTGTTTCAGTTTTTTAACTTGATATTGGTCTGTTCAGTTTCACTTTATTCCTTATTCAATCTTGGAAGATTGTATGTTTCGCGGAATTTATTCAATTCATCTAGGTTTTCTAGTTTGTGTGCATGGAAGGTTCATAGTTATTTCTGAGGACCTTTTGTTTGTCTGTGAAATTGGTTATAATGTCATCTTTGTCGTTTCTGATGCTTATTTGGATTTTCTCTCTTTGTTTTCTTTGTTAATTTGTTGATCTTATTTATCTTTCTATACACCAATAATATTCAAGCTGAGAATAAAACCAAGAATGCACTCTCATTCACAATAGCTACAAAAATAAAATATTAGAAATATATCTAACCAAGGATGTGAAAGATCTTTAAAGGAGAAATATGAAACTCTGCTGAAAGAAACAAGAGATGACACAAACAAATGAAGAAAGTATTTCCTGCTCATGGACTGGAAGAATCAATATCATTAAAAGGTTCTTAATGACCAATCTACAGATTTAGTGCAATCCCTATAAAAATACCAATGTAATTTCTCACAGAATTAGAACAAACTTTTCTAAAATGAGAGTAAATATTCACAAACCATGCATCCAAAAAAGGTCTAATATCTAGAAACTGTAAGGAACCTAAACAATTAAGTAAGAAAAAAACAACCCCATTCATAAATGGGAAAAAACATGAACAAACAATTCTCGTTAAAATTCTCGTGGTTGAAGCTAGAAGCCATTATCCTCAGCAAACTGACATGAAAACAGAAAACCAAACACGGCATGTTCTCACTTATAAGCAGGAGCTAAACAATGAGAACATATAGACAGAGGGAGGAGAACAGCACACACTGGAGCCTGTCGGGGGAGAATGGGGGCAGGGGAGAGAGCATCAGGAAAAATAGCTAATGCATGCCAGGCTTAATACCTAGGTGACTGGCTGATAGGTGCAGCAAACCACCATGGCACACATTTACCTATGTAATAAATCTGTGCATCCTGCACATGTACCCCAGAAGTTAAATTAAATTTAAAAAGTTATACCAGTAGCCAGTAAACATATGAGAAAAATGCTCAGCATTACTAATTATCAGAGAGAGGCAAATCCAAACCACGATGAGATGTCATCTTATACCAGTCAGAATGGCTATTATAAAAAGGAAAAAAAAAACAACAGGTGCTGGCGAGTGTATGGAGAAAAGGGAATGACCATACACTGTTGGTGGAAATGTAAATTAATTCAGTCACTGTGGAAAGCAGTTTGAAGATTTCTCAAAGAACCTAAAACAGAACTATTGCTTAATGCAGCAATCCCATTTCTGGGTATACATGCAAAAGAAAATAAACTTTTCTGCCAAAAAGACATGTTCACTTGCATATTCATTGCAGAACTCTTTACGATAGCAAAGATATGGAATCAACGTAGGCACCCATCACTGGAGGACTGGATAAAGAAAATGTGGTACATATACACCATGGACCACAATGCAGCCATAAAAAAAATAATGAAATAACCCATCAACATGGATGCAGCTGGAGGCCATTATCCTAAGCAAATTGACACAGGAATAGAAAACCAAATATCGCATGTTCTCACTTATAATTGGGAACTAATCACTGGGCACTCACAAACATAAAGATGAAAATAATAGAAACTGGGGACTGCTAGTGGGGGTGGGGGCCAGCAATGATACCATTGAAAAACTACTGGGTACTATGCTCAGTACCTGGGTGATGGGATCAGTCATACCCCAGACCTCAGCATCATGCAATACACCCAGGTAACCATCCTGCATATGTACCCACTGAATCTAAAAGTTGGAATTATATACATATACATATATATATATATATATATATAAATCCAGATGATGTAAGCCAATTGTCACATTTCCTCTGTCTTATTCCCTTTATTCAAAGTGTTTTTATGTAACATTCTATGTCATTAAATAAGACACTCTAAGAGTTTCATAAAATGCTTAAGCCAAATAAGAAGGAAAAGCTAAATCTAGAGTATCCCAATAAAGATGAATCCCTGCTTTCTCCACGATAGACACGGTATAGTAAAATCAACTTCACACCAAGAGCTGATTGGTCTCCTAAGAAATGATACCACAGCAAAAGCTCAGCAGTAGATTCTGGTCCTGACAAAAGGTGATGGATTTGCTTTGGCTCTCTAGCGTGAAAACTGACTTAACTACTGTCACAGCTGAAAAAACAATGCCTCATGGATTCTGATAAGTGACACAGGAGTTTACTATATTTGTGCTAATTTCTATGAGTCCATCCTCAAAACTCTTCCCAGACCCCTTTGCTTTTGGATCCCTGACAATCTAATAAGGCAACATCCCCCTAATCAGTAGTTAACACATACACTTCTTCTAGACTACTCCTCTCTCCCTGTAAATATGATGACCAACTGTGTAGCTGAAAGATTTGGAGAAGTTTTCCCTCATACTTAATCTTTTGGGGCCAAACACTGAGTGAAGGGTGTAAAAGAACAACAATCCATTTTCGGTTCATTTTAGAACCAAACTCTCCTTTTCTGGTTATAGAAAATTCTACAAAGACAACAGGTACTACTAGAATAGAGGCATTTGTTCAACAGGGATAGGCATCATGGGATCTGGGCTTCTTATTTCTGAAGCTTAATTATGTCTTTGAACCTGCTTGATTTCCACTCTGAATACACCAATTCCATTTTGCAAGAAATTGATGCTATTTGTACTCTATTTTATGAAATGGTGTGTCTTACAATATGCAGCTCATGATGGCCAACTCTGGTACATTGTCAAATGACCTGTGAAGATTAGAGTCTCTACTATGGCCAAATATTAGGTTGGTGAGAAAGTAATTGCAGTTTTTGCTATTCCAGTTGGCCTTTTTTTATTGTGACAGGTTTTAGTTCACAGGTCAGGGAACTCATGTAAGAAATCTGTTGTTAAGCACAAATATTCCTATCATAAAATCAGGGTCTGGAGAAATAATTACCAAATGTTTCAGTAAACCCATAGGCTCTATGGTGAGATCAATGTATGTATTGACTCTATCACCTGGATTTTATAGGGAAGGGGCATTGTGTTATTTTTGTCCCTCTAAGATTGTCAACGCATATTCTGCATCTAATAATCCATGAAAGTTCTCAATATTTTCCTTTCCCAATGGATAGCTACTCTTAAAAATAGGCTTATCTCCCTTTGAGGGATAGTTTATAAGAGTAGTGATTATATATACTTGCTGTGACATTTTTTATTAATATTTCCTCAAAAGTACTTGGATTCCAGTTCAATCAATGGATTCTAGGCTGAAAAATGGTTTAAGTCTGGAAAACATTTGATAAATTGTGATTTTTTTATTATGACATTTAAACATCAGTCTTCACTCTTCATTCACTTTCCTCACATTCATTCACCTGTCATCTTTTATGGTTGTTTATGTCAAGCAATAATTTCATTGAATTCCCATCTATTTTGCCACTAGAAGAAAGTACATAGTCTCTTAGCTTGTGTCAGTAATGTCTATAGTTAAAGTCTGCATGATTGTCATTCCAGTCTTGCTGATGATCATTTTATTAAGTTCATCTTATACCTAGTGAGCTTATATATTGACCCCTAACTTCTGTTTTCCCAGAATCCTAAAATCTTTGTAGACATTAGGTAGACACATTTCAGGCTTAACATCAATCTCTGCCCAACAGGACAGCCCCACTAAGTTTCTCAGATATATCAATATCTCCCTTACTAGTGCATTTCTTGTCTTGTTGTGAAGGAGTGCTTTCTGGGTCATCTTAAACATCATTCTCAGCCACTAGGTTCTCTAGTCTTACATAACAAATTTACTCCACATGTCCACACCTCAAAGGCATTTGAACCCCTAATTATCCACCTATTTTTTTTTTATTATACTTTATGTTCTAGGGTACATGTGCACAACCTGCAGGTTTGTTACATATATATATGCCATGTTGGTGTGTTGCAACCCATTAACTCATCATTTACATTAGGTATATCTTCTAAGGCTATCCCTCACCCTGCCCCCTCCCCACAATAGGCCCCAGTGTGTGATGTTCCCCTTCCTGTGTCCAAGTGATCTCATTGTTCAGTTCCCACCTATGAGTGAGAACATGCGGTGTTTGGTTTTCTGTTCTTGCGATAGTTTGCTGAGAATGATGGTTTCCAGCTGCATCCATGTCCCTACATAGGACACGAACTCATCCTTTTTTATGGCTGCATAGCATTCCATGCTGTATATGTGCCACATTTTCTTAATCCAGTCTGTCACTGATGAACATTTTATCCACCTATTTTGTTCTGGCAGCTCCAACTCATTTACTGTAAACCATCATGTTTCCCAAAATTCAAATAGTTATTCCAGATACATATTCTAGATACTTCAGGCCTTGCCAATAAGTTAAATTTTGAGTCATGGGAGAGTAGTCCAGTATTGATAAACTTTCTCTCTTCCAGTCTTACATTCTTCCTTCTCCGGTCTAGCCCCATTAAGATTCTTACCCAGGCATTATCTTGCAGTTCCTGTCTGTACCTATTAACCATACTCCGAAGCTCTTTTTAAATGATTTTCTCTTCCTATAACTGGGACAGTACTTTGGGGCCTGATAATGCTGAAGTTTCATTTTTCATTAATGAAGAAATAATGAAGGAAGGCAGTGGAAAATCTTGAAGAGGATAAACATAATCATGCCAGGCATCTTTCTCAGATGAAAATTTTGCAGAGTCTTCAGGCAATTAGAGGCTTCCTCTAGCAAGGGGGAAAGAGTTATTTCTGCTAATTCAGAAGATTCAGAGAATTTGTGAGTTCGAGATCCTCAAGCACTTCCCACAAAATACCAATTCTAGGTCTCTGAGTTTCCCTCATTTCTATGAGATGTTAGCATGAAAATCTTGCCAGAGATTTGACTTTAGCGTCCTTTATAATTCCACAGCTTTCACTATCAAATCCTGGGCCAGATTTCCAACATAGTCTCCCACCTGCCTCCAGGAGATGAGTGTCATTTTAGACGGTGCAATCATGACCTTTTAACTTTCACAGTGCATCCTGGATGGATAGTTTGCTGCCTGCAGACTGTTACTTTCTTCCTTTGAAGTTTAAAAACCTGGCCATTAACAACTGTCAAACAATTTCTCAATGCTTATAATTACAAGTCGCCCATAACTGTCAAGTTCTCAATCTACTGCATAAAACAGTTCATCCTCTTTTATCTTTAATCCTCTCCTCAAGCAAAAATCTTATTAAATGGTGATGCTTATGTATATTAGGGATTATCATCAACCCAGTTACAAAATAAATGGGTTTGCTATTATCATTTGATGAGTAAGTAATCTAGTTCTACAATTTCTTTGTAAGATTCTAGCTCCTACACTTCTATTCTTAAGCGTTTTAGGCAAATCCTTCAATCCCAGTAAAGGGAAAAAAAAGAGAAAGATCTTGAACACTTATCTGAAAACACTGAGTACATGAATAAATGCAACTGAGGCTCAGTCCTACTTGTACCTTATGGAAGACAGCAAATTACACCTTTGAGTTGTGTATCTAAGTGGTGAGGAGGCTGGGATATATTCCTCTTCTAGGCAGAATAATGCCCCTCACAACCAATCAAAAAAAAGTACAAGTCATAACCTTCTAATCTGGGAATATTGTAAGTTACACGAAAAATAATTAAAATTGCAGATGAAATTAAGTCACATTACTTTAAATTAGGAAGATTGTTTTGGATTATGCAGATGTGTCCAGTGTAACCAATTAGCAGGATTCTTAGAAGTAGTAGAGGCAGGTGGAAGAGGACAATCAGGTCAGAGTTATGAGAAGTAAGAAGGATATAATCCAGTCTTACTAGATGTGAAGATGGGGCACAGAGGGCATGAGCTGAGGAATGTAGGCAACCATAGAAACTGGAAAGGCAACGAAATAGATTAGCCCCATAGTCTCCAGAAAGGAACATAATACTGCCAGCACATTGATTGTAAAACAGTGAGACTGTGTCAGACTTCTGACCTGCATAAATGTAAAATAATATATTTGTATTGTTTAAGCCACTACATTTGAAGTATTTTGATATAGAAACAATAGGGAAATAATACAAGCCCAATACTTACATTCTTCTCTGCACGATTACTGTACTGATTTCTGCAGCCAGAGAAAGCTCTCAAGCAGAGTTTCGGGTGCTTCCAGAAAAAAAGCTTATCATAGATACTGTGACAACAGAATCTGCTATAATATGAATGCCTGTAATTATTTTTATGAGGTAATGTTATTTTGTAATAATAGTCAAAATGGTTAAACAGGAGGAAAAAATGAAAAAGACAAAATCATTAGTTTTTGACTGTTAGATAATAATTGCGCATCTCTATGGGGTGCATATTATATTTTTATATATGCATAAAATGTATAATAATCAAACCTTTGTTATTTAGCATATCTATCACTTCAAACATTTATTATTGCTTTATGTTGGGAATATTTTGCATCTTCTTTTCTAGCTATCTTGAAGTACGCAATATATTTTAAACTATAGTCACCCTACTGTGATATTGAACGCTAGAACTTATTCCTTCTAACTGTATGTTTTAATCTAACATTAGATTAATGTGTAATCTAACCGTAATGTTTAATTTAACACCAACCAATCTCTCTTCAGTCCTTTCCCCTGAGTCTTTGGTAGCCATCATTCTACTCTTCACCTTCATGGGATCAAATATTTTTAGCTCTCATATGTGAGTGAGAACATGTGGCAAACTCATTCCTATCTGCAGATGATATGTTTGTGTACCTGAAAATCTAAAGAAAAAGAAATTTAATTGTTTTTGCTCATTATGAGGTGATTAACAGGTCTCTGTGTCTAACCCAAGATTATTGAACTGAATTAGCAATAATGATAGATTTTTCTCATCTATTGAGATATTCTAAAAGTCTGGCAGTATGTTTTTTCTACAATAATTTCACAAAAGACAAAGGCTAAAATAATAAAAAATCCAGGGCCTTCAAATTTATTTCCAAACTAACATTATTTACTTTTCACAGATCCAGCATTTTATGAGATGCATAAAAACATGCCTTCAATTCAGTGATAAATACTGAGATACATACAAACACACATGCATATATTCGTTTGTATTTGGGTCTGATTGTGTGTGTGTATGTGTGTGTGTGTATGTATATGAAATTTCAATTAGAAGGTTTTTGTAAGCATCATAAAATCAGGTATGTAAGTGGCAGAATTTAAAGTACTTCAATGCAAATTATACCAATTTCATCTTATTTTAAATAATAGAAAATACTACTACTATTCATCAGATAGTGGTAGTTAACTGAGATATAATTACACATCTTCACATTTAGTTAGCTGTCAAAATACTATGGCTGCATTATACAATTTGCAAGTGTAAAGAGAAAGTATATGAAAAGGGGTTGCACAACACAGTTGTAGAATAGGTGCTGTGCTTGTTTTTGCCATTTAACATTTGGGTTCTTAACAATAAAATTAAAATATATGAAGCTTATTACTGTTATGTTTTGTCCCAAAGCATAAATAACGTGCTATATTGTAATTGCTAGAGATTGGGAGAAGGAGAACAATGATCAAGATAAAGCAATAATAGATTAATTGTTGTCTCTATTTTAAAAACTTTTCTTACGTATTCCATTGCATGAATAAGCAAAAACAGAAAAAAATTAAGAAAGTGAAGTGCAGAGGATTTAGATTTATAACACAGTGAATAATGGTAAGAGCTTTATACAGAACTAATTCAATCTTTAGAATTAATTTACTTAGATCCTGCGTTACTGAGTCTCAACCATTTTCTAAATTGCAGCTTCCAAAAACTGAAGTAAATGAAAAGGCACACAGTAGTAAAATAAGTGAGAAAGAGAATGCCTTCATATGGTACTGTGTAAGCATTTTAAAATGAGGTATTTCTTGTTAATATAATCAACTTTAATGAATGATTTCATTGTATGCAAATTCAAGTTACTTTTCATAATCTAAGTGTATACAAATGATTATTTTTTATGAACTACAATTTGTGATTATTTAATTACTTAAACTTTCTCAGTTCATCGTCTCCTTGACAGTGTCTAATGAAATTTCTCATTTAAACCATTTCATTATGGTATTTTGTTTGTTTGTTTCATTATTATAGAGAAACTCCTTAAAATAGTGGCTATACTTTTGACCATGTTTGAGGAATTGAAAAGAGATTTAACCTAGTGACCTAGGAAAGTATATTAATAAAACTGTTCTCAAATCCAAAGTGTATTGGTATATATATATATATACACCCACACCCACACAAATATATATATACAAATATACAAAAATATATATAAATATATATTTGTGTTTGTACATGGTATACAAATATATATATTTGTATTTATATAAATAAGGATGTAATAATGGAGCTTGTTCAATTAAAAGACATGAAGTTATAGACTTTTTGAGCCGGAAGAGACCTTAGACATTATGAAATGATGATTACTTTCTTTTCTGGAAGTACTCTCTAAGTCATAGTGCGTTTTAAAATGATATATTTTAATAGAATACACCAAACTTCATAAAATTAGAAATATACTGTCTCTCTTTCTTTCTAATTCCTGTACACACACACACACACACACATACACACAAAGAGTGCTTGTTAAAATTCTTTGATGCCAGCTGGTCATTTGCCTTCTTCTTCTCCAGGTAGAATAAAAACAAGTCCGGCTCCTTGATCTCCCCAGTAAAGTGACACGAATGCTGTCTTCACATCAAATCAGCAGTTTATAGACTATAATCACATTGCCAAGTAGTTTTCTTAACTTTTCTTTCTCTACGGATATTAGTGTCCTTAAATTTTTCTACTCTAAGTAAAACATAACCTCTAATTTATACTTTATTTTATTTATTTATTTAATCTATTTATTTTTGAGATGGAGTCTAGCTCTGTCATCCAGGTTGGCGTGCAGTGGCGCGATCTCAGCTTATTGCAACCTCCGCCTCCCGGTTTCAAGCGATTCTCCAGCCACAGCCTCCTGAGTAGCTAATTTCTACTTTATTAACAGAATGCTTTTACAAAACGGCCTTCCTATGTGTATGGAAACTATTGTATGTAACGTTCTTTAATTGTGTTGCCATTATGTGCAAAACAGCCCTCGCTAGTGCAGCATTAAATTGCATTATGAGATAATTCATAAATTTAAAAAAACATTGAAAATTCTACAAGCATGATATCTGGCAACATATATTCTCTAAGTTCTACTCAATATTAAATATAATAGAGTGTGAGTTACAAATTTTAAAAATCACTCTGTTAATGTTATAAAAATTGTTTGGTAATCTGGTATATATTATAATGAATGTTTGGCCTTTCTTATGAAATTTTTGTGCAAGACTAGGCTATATTTTAAGACCCTAGTTTCTATCATGTCCAGCCTGTAATGCAGTATTTGGATCACTCTGTGTTCTACTTAGACTAGATAGTGGGAGACATGTGGAAGAAATGAAGGGGCAAAGCCATGGCTACAGTACAGATTGTCTAAAATCTTTGAAACCTCCAGCTTAAATCTTTCCTGCATCTAACTATAATAAAACAACCTCTCCTTCATGCTATTTGAGTTCCATTTTTTAAAATCCCTTATTTTAGCCTAGGGAGGATCCAAGAAGCAGGACGTGAAAAGGAAGTCAAATTCAGGTTGATGAATTAAGTTTTATTATTGTAAAATATTCATAACTTACAATGTCACATTTTATTCATTTTAAGTATACAGTTTATTGATATGCAGTACATTCTCATTGGTGTGCAATCATTACCACTATAAATTTTCAAACATTTTTCATAATTGTACACTAACACTCTGTACCCATTAAACAATAACTCCTCATACTCCCTCCCTCTAGCCACTGGTAAACCACTGTTCTGTCTGTCTCTATGAATTTTACTATTCTGGGTATCTCATATAAATGGAATCACATGATATCTTTTTGTGTCTTGTTTATTTCAAATGTCCTCAAGTTTTACCAGTGTTGTAGCATGTACTCGAAATGTATTGCTTCCTAAGGCTGAATAATAATCAATTGTAGGTACATATCGTATTTTGTGTATCTTTTTATTTGGGAATAGACATTTGGATTGTTTCCACCTTATGGTTATTGTGCATAATGCCACTCTGTACATGAGTGTACAAATATCTGTTTTAGTCCCTGTTTTCAATTCTTTTGTCTACATGCCCAGAAGTGGAATTGCTGAATAATATGGTAATTCTGTGTTTATGTTTTTTAAGGAACCACTTTTTTAACAATAGAAGCTTGTTTATTTTATTTCATACTATGAATTCTGATTGAAATGCTTAAAATGCCGTCATACAGTTGAGTTTCCTAAAAATAATTATATACAGTGCCAGCACATAAATATTATGTGGCCAATGTATATCTTTACAAAACTGAATCGAGTTTTTACTGCAATGGCCTAATACAGGCATGTGTATTGTGTATTAATATAGCTAAAATGTAGAGTTGATACATGCCTTGATAGAGTGAAATTTGTATTTGGGTCCAATTTATAGATTGCATTGGAAGAAGATGATTGTTAAAAGTAAGCAAAAATCAAGTAGCTATTTTGAAGAACAGCCTCATATCATACAAACAAGACAGAAAGGCAAAGGATATTGAGATTTTATGCAAATTATCCTTCATATTTAACATTGATAACCTGAAGGAACCCCTTTCTGTTTGTCTAGCTGACTTGTTGTGTGATTACTTTTACCACTCAGAGCAGTCCCCTCACATGTTGCAGATTTTATTATGCTCCAGATTTTTCAGCAAATAAGCATACAATAAATGGAAGGCCTCTTTCCAAAATAATAAAAATGACTAAAATATTCTTTTGATTTCTCTTTGTGTTGAAAGCTATAAAAGTCTTTTCATAATTTTTTCACAAGTATATTTAAATATTGTTTAACTTACTGCTTATATTTGCATCTTTTATGTAAATCCTACACAAAACCATATGTAATAGTAATTTGGTAGTACCTGAAAATAATGTTTTTTCATTTTTAAGATAAAACACTGAACATAAAAACATATAATTTTTAGTTTGCATCCTGCAAGTTTTCATCCAAAAAATTGTTATAAGTCTTGCTTAGATTGCTTATAAATCGTTTTACATATACAGATTAATCAGGGCCCTTACTTGCATTCATGCATTTGAAAATGTATATACTAAATATATATGCTGTTAGTTTTGTTTATTAGTTAAAATATATTAATAAACAGATTCTGTAATTCTGTTGGTCCAAGTTTGTTGCCAGTACTGTATTTATTGCTCATCAATTCTCTTCTCTTTCTGTATATGTTCAACACACTTGATGTATTAAATAATGTATGAATATGTATCAAATGATTCAGTGACATTCCTACATTTAGTATTATCAGGAGCAAGCAAAACCTCTACAGATAACCATCATTCCTTTTGTGGTTATTAACTGACACTCTGAAGAATACCGCAGATGGTTTAAATTAAGAAGATATCAAATACAAGAAACAAAGCAAACAAACAAGGACTTCAAATATTTCTATTAAAGAAAAATTATAAAACTTACATTGAAACTCACTAGAAATGACATATAACTTCTGAGATCTCTTGACTTCTGGGAGATCTTTCTTTCTCATGAAAAATATTTCTTCTTTCTCCATAAGAAAAATTTTGAAAAATGAAATATGTAAATAAAAGTTGAGCCAATGGTTCCTGATCTAGTCTGGCTCTGTGTCCCCACCCAAATCTCACGCTGAATTGTAAGCCACACATGTTGCAGGAGGGTCCTGGTAGAAGGGGAATTGAATCATGGGGGCAGACTTCCCCCTTGCCATTTTTGTGGTAGAGTTCTCAGGAGATCTGGTTGTTTAAAAGTGTGTAGCACTTTCCCCTTTGCTCTCTCTCTCTCTCTCCTGCCACCATGTGAAAATGTGCTTGCTTCCCCTTTTCCTTTCTGCTGTGATTGTAAGTTTCCTGAGGCTTCCCAGCCATGCTTTCTATATAGCCTGCAGAACTGTAAGTCAATTAAACCTCTTTTCCTTATAAATTGCCCAGTCTCAGGTAGTTTTTATAGCAATGTGAGAATAAACTAATTTCAAATTATTTACCATCATAAGCTCTGTTTCATTATTCTAATATAAGATATTAGGTACTATAGCATATCTTTTATTGAACAATAGCATGTGCCAAGTAATAATTTAATAATTTTCTATGAATCATAGCATATGTCATATAGAAACTCTGATCACCAAAAAAAGTGTCTCAGCATGAAATAAATGTAATTGCAATCAAAAGTAAATAAATATGTAAAAGTGAAGCGCAAAATGTGGCCTTTATAACAATCTTGTTATTTCTATTATGCTTATTGAAATGAAAGTGCTTTGAGAATATCCATTATTCTTTTAAATGCACTACAGGAACCTGAAGCCTCTGGGATAGAAATCATTGGAATTCGAGTTTTGTGCTCACATAAGCAGATTCAGACATGTAATTGCTTTTAAATAATTCTCCAATCTATTGTACCTATTATAGGATGCATATAAAAAACTATATATATGTGTGTGTGTGTATATATATATATAAAAAATATATATATATTTTAGATGGAGTCTTGCACTGTCACCCAGGCTTGAGTGCAGTGGCACAATCTCGACTCACCGCAAGCTCTGCCTCCCAGGTTCAAAGTGATACTCCTTCCTCAGTCTCCCAAGTAGCTGGGACTACAGGCACCTGCCACCGTGTCCGGCTAATTTTTTGTGTTTTTAGTAGAGATGGGGTTTCACTGTCTTAGCCAGGATGATCTCGATCTCCTGACCTCGTGATCCACCTGCCTTGGCCTCCCAAAGTGCTGGGATTACAGGCGTGAGCCACTGTGCCTGGCCAACAAAATGTATTTTTAAAGATAAAGAATAAAACCAGAAACTATGTTCATGATAAAAAGTGTGGATTTTCATATTCTTTTTTTTCTGAATCCATTGCTAATGTTTGCATTCTTGAGGGCTACAAGAATTTCACTTGAATTGCTTCCATCACCCTTCTTCACAACATCATTTTTTTCTTTTTATTAAAAAGAATTTTATTAAAGTATTATAGACATACAATAAAATTTACTCATTTTAGTATACTATTCAACAATTATTAGTAAACTTACAGAGTTGTACAATCATCAAAGCAATCTAGTTGGAAAACATTTCCATTACATCAGATAACATTTTGCTGACCATTTGTAGACAATCCTTCTTCTCACTGACAACCCCAGGAAAACACTAATCCTCTTTCTGCCTCTAGCAGCAGATGTTTCATGTAAATAGAATCATGAAATATATGATCTCTTGAGTCTGGCTTCTATTAGCATTATACTTTGGAATCATCTATGGTTTATTATATATCAGTAGTGTATTCCTTCTTATGCTCAATAGCGTTGCATTGTATTCCGTTTTATTAGTTTTCTAGGGCTGCCATAAAAATGTACCAAAAACTTGGTGGCTTAAGAAAACAGAACTTTATTCTGTCACAGTTTCTGAAAGCTAAATGTTTGAAATCATAGCATCAGTAGAATCATATTCTCTTTGATATCCAAGGGGAAAATCCTTCCTTACTCCTTCCTAGTTTCTTCTAGTTTCTGGTAATCCTTGGGCATTCCTTGGCTTGCAAAGGCATCATTCCAATCACTATCTCCATCATCATATGGTAATTCTTCCTGTTTGTCTCTGTGTCTCTTGTGTTTGCTCTTCTTATAAAGGGACCAGTCATTAGATTAGGGCCCACTTTAATCGAGTATGACTTCATTTTAAGTAATTACATATGCAAAGACCCAATTTCCAAATGAAATCACATTCTAAGTTTCCAAATTAAGACGGATTTTTGAGGAGACAGTATTCAACCCAGTACATGTATTTTGTTTATGCATTCACTGATTGATGTACAAGTGTATTATTTCCAGCTTTTGGCTATTATCAATAACGTGGCCGTAAATACTTGCATGTATGTGGTTGTGCAGATTATATTTTCTTTTCCCTTGAGCAAATACCTAGGAGTGAGATCACAGGGTGGCATGATAAACATTTTTTTTTTTTTTTTTTTACAAAACTTGCAAATACTTTCCCAAAATGGCTGCACCATGTTGCATTCCTAAGAAGCGGATGAGTTCCAGCTTTTCCCCCTCTTCACCACACCTGTAATTGTTTGTCCTCGTCATTACTGCCATTTGAGTGGTATGAAATAGTAATTGTTTTCCTTATAATGTGCATTTCCCTAATGAATAATAATGTTGAACATCTTTTTAAGTGTTTATCAAACATATATATATTTTCTGTGGTGAAATGCCTGTTCAAATATTTGGTTAATTTTTAATTGTATTATTAATCTTTTTACTATTAATATCCAGATAAATTATTTTCTCAAATATTTAAATTGCAAATATTTCTCCCAGTTTATGGCTTGTATTTTTATTTCCTTATTGGTGTTCTTTCAAGCAGAAAAGTTGTTTGTTTGTTTTTTTCAAGGCCCATGTGCGTTTTATTAATAAAAACTAACAGTGCCAATTTAAACAAGTCAGACAATTAAAGTCCCTTTATATTCCGTAAAGTATAACAGAAAAGTTTATTTGTGTTTCAATAAAAATACTATCATTTTAGAACAGGCAGCTAATAGCAACAGTGCAGTTAAAGGGTTTTGCAAATAAATTTTGAAAGAGACTAGTGCCTGTTCTTAAATTCCTTTTTTCTTTTTATAAAAAAGACCTATTAAAAATGTTTGACAAATTTTGAGTTAAAAATTGTTAAAACATTCTCTATATTTAATTTCAATTTTATAGTGGGTTATAGGAAGATGCTTATGAAACAAATACAACATTTGTTTGAACTACATGTCTTTAAATTATAGACATAATTATGTAAACAACTGTATAATAAAAGGTTTCCAAAAGCTGCCTATAAGAAATCAGGCAAATTTTACCATAAGCAATAAACCATTCCAAGCCATCCAGACAGTCTCCATAGCCACACCAGTGTGATAATAAGCTTTAACCAAACAAAGCAAAAACAAACAAACAAAAGCGCTTTGCAATTTGTTGCTGCAAAATAGGGAGAGGAAAGAGTGTATAAATCTTATGGAATCACAACAATCAATATAATTTAAGGGAAAATAAAGTCAATAAGGTTGATGTTGTTTATTGTTTAGAAAGTCTAGTTCTTTCTTTGGGAAGCCGAGGCGGGCGAATCACGAAGTTAGGAGTTTGAGGCCAGCCCAACCAACATGGTGGAACCCCATCTTTACTAAAATTACAAAAATTTAGCTGGGTGTGGTGGTGGGTGCCTGTAATCCCAGCTACTCAGGAAGATGAAACAGGAGAATCACTTGAACCCGGAAGGCAGAGGTTGCAGGGAGCTGCGATCATACAACTGCACTCCAGCCCCGGTGACAAAGTGAGACTCTGTCTTGAAATAAAAAAAAAAAAAGGGGCTGGGCGGAGCAAGATGGCCAAATAGGAACAGCTCCAGTCTCCAACTCCCAGCGCGAAGGACACAGAAGACCAGTGATTTCTGCATTTTGAACTGAGGTACTGGGGTCATCTCACTAGTGAGTGCCAGACAATCGGTGCTGCTCAGCTGTTGCAGCCAGACCAGCGAGAGCTGAAACAGGGTGAGGCATCGCCTCACCTGGGAAGCGCAAGGGGGAAGGGAATCCCTTTTCCTAACCAGGGGAACTGAGACACACAACACCTGGAAAATCGGGTAACTCCCACCCCAATACTGCGCTGTAGGCTAACGGGAACACCAGGAGAATATACTCCACGCCTGGCCGGGAGGGACCCACGCCCCTGGAGCCTCCCTCCTTGCTAACACAGCAGTCTGTGGCGATCTAACCACAGGGCAGCAGCGAGGCTGGGGGAGGGGCGCC
>NW_012118487.1:25488897-25501255 GCF_000951035.1 Colobus angolensis palliatus | reverse complement strand
AAGAAAGAAAGAAAGAAAAGAAAGGAAGGAAGGAAGGAAGAAAGAAGAAAGAAAGAAAGTTGAATTCTGCTGTTTTCTTGGGACTCTGGACACCATACCACTGAACAAATGGAAAACTCACAGTGTCGCTATACACCAGCCGGGGTGTCATCCAAACTCACTGCAAATAAACGGCATCTGGTGCTCACCATCCATACCACAACACGAGGGCAAATTATCATGGATGTGGATGAAATAAAATTTCTTCAGCAAACTCGGCAAAAGCTTTTCAAAAATGAACTCAGCCCTTAAAGAAAAATAGAAAATGAAAACACAAAATCCTAAGAAGTAAATAAATGCTCTGCATCAGCACACTGGTATCAAAAGTTGTTAACATGTAATAAAGTCAAATGTATTCTTTAAAAATTAGATCATGCTCTAGCATTTTTGATTCAGAAATTCTAATATTTATAATAATCTGTGAGAAAAATAAATGCTGTTTACCACTTTGTACAAATGATAGAGTACCTCATTCATATTTTTAAAAACTACTATGTAATATTGTGTGATGAAAGAAAGTTAGTACTTAGCTAGTTTCTACTTAGCTACACATTTTACATATTTTCATTTTTTATTTAACCTTTGGACATTGTGCTTTTAGGACAGTTTTCCAGACACCACAGACTTGTGTGTAATTTTTGTGCATGTGGTTGTGGTTGTGTGTGTGTGTATTCACCTGCATTACAGATAAATAACTCACTTATTAAAGATTACAGTTTTACTTAAAGATGTATATGTGTGTCTACATATATGTATGTATTGTGTGAGAATGTGTGTGTATATGTATGTGTTTGGGTAATTCATTCACCAACTCTGTAAACATTATTGAGCACCCACTGTGAGACAGATGCTATGCCTGGTACTGGAGATTCACCAGTAAACAAAACAGATAATTTTATTTATGGAGTGTAAATTCTAATCTAAAACACGTGGAATCAGGGGTTAAGATGGCAGATAGGAGGCAGGACTAGCTTGCAGCTCCCGCTTGGATGGACAGAGCAGTGTGTGGAGACTCACATCATGCATCTTTGCTCCAAGAACTACCACAGGAACATACCAGGAAAGCCAAGAGAATCCACAGACCCTTTGAAGGAACTGGATCACCATTTCAGGCTTCCTGAGATGCTGCAAAACTGAGTTTGCTTACTTTCTCAACAGAGGGGCTCATGGTCTGGAGTCAGTTCTCAGCCTTGGCCACTGGCTCCTGGAAATAGACTCAGTGCTGTTAGGAGGGCATGATGGGGGGGAGTTCGGCCCTTAGCACTGTGGGCTGCATGGAAGCGGTGTGAAGCCTGTGATTGCCAGCTTTCCCCCACGTCCCTGGCCACCTGTATAACTCAGCAGAGGTAGCCATAATCCTCCTGGGAATATAACTCCTTTGGACTCAGAACAACACCTCTGTCCCCCATAGCAGTCTCAGCAAGCCCTGCCCAAGGAGAGGTTGAGCTCAGACGCACCTATCCCTGCCCTCGTCTTGTGGTCTTTCTCTACCTGCCCTGGTAGCTGAAGGCAAAGGCCATAATCTCTTAGGAAATCTATGTCCTTGCTCACTGCCTGAGAAACTTAAATACTTAACCAAGTGTTCCTAGGGCAAGTTTGCATCCTGCCTATAGGACCACAGCTTATGCGTTCTTGAAAACACTACTTCCAGGCTGGAGACCAACCAACACAAAATGAGTACACTAAACAAGCACAACCAAGGACCCTCACAGAGTGCCCTTCATTCCTCTGCTACCTCCACCAGAGAAGATGCTGGTATCCACAGCTACAAGATCTCAAGATAGATCACATCGCAGGTCTCTTTGCAGACACTCCCCAGTACCAGCCAGGACTCCAGTAGCTCCGCTGGGTGGCTAGATTCAGAAGAGCAAAAGCAATCACTACAGTTTGGCTTTCAGAAAGCTCAATTTCTAGGGGTCACAGGAGAGCACCACATCAAGGGAGCACGCCATGGGATGAAACAACCTGAACAGCAGCCCTTGAATTCCAAATCTTCCCTCTGACCTAGTCTACCCAAATAAGAAGGAACCAGAAAAACAATTCTGGTGATGTGAGAAAACAAGGTTCTTTAACAACCCCAAAAGATCATACCAGCTCACCAACAATGGATCCAAACCAAGATAAAAAGCTCTGAAGTACCAGAAAAAGAATTCAGAAGGTTGATTATTCAGCTAATCAAGGAGGCACCAGAGAAATGTGAAGTCCATCTTAAAGGAATCAAAAACATGATACAGGATATGAAAGGAAAATTCTTCAGTGAAATAGATAGCATAAATTTAAAAATCACAACTTACGAAAATAAAGGACACACTTAGAGAAATGCAAAATGTACTGGAAAGTCTCAGCAACAGAATTGAACAAGCAGAAGAAGGAACTTCAGAACTCAAAGACAAGACATTTGAATTAACCCAATGTGTCAAAGACAAAGAAAAAATAAATTAAAAAAAAAAATGAACAAAGTCTCCAAGAAGTTTGGGACTATGTTAAATGTCCAAACCTGAGGATAATTTGTGTTCCCAAGGAAGAAGAGAAATCTAAAAGTTTGGAAAACGTATTCAAGGAAATAATTGAAGGAGACTTTCCTGGCCTTGCTAGACATCTAAACAACCAAATAAAAGAAGTTCAAAGAATACCTGGGAAATTCATTGCAAGAACATCATCACTTAGGCACATAGTCATCAGGTTATCGAAAGTCAAGATGAAGGAAAGAATCTTAAGAACTGTAAGACAAAAGTATCTGATAATCTATAAAGGAAAACCTATCAGATTAAGTGCAGATTCTCAGCAGAAACCCTACAAGCTAGAAGGGATCAGGGTCCTATTTTTAGCTTCCTTAAATAAAATAATTATTAGCCGAGAGTTTTATATCCGGTGAAACTAAGCTTCATAAGTGAAAAAAAGATAGTCTTTTCCAGACAAACAAATGCTGAGATAAATTGTCACTACCCATCAGCACCACAAGAACTGCTAAAACAGCTCTAAATCTTGAAGCAAATCCTCAAAATACACCAAAAATAGAACTTCTTTAAAGCATAAATCTCACAGGATCTATATAACGATAACACAATATAAAACAAAGTATTCAGGCAAACAATAGCATAATGAATAGAATCCTACTTCACATCTCAATGCTAACGTTGAATGTAAATGGCCCTAAATGCTCCACTCAAATGATACAGAATGGCAGAATGGATAAGAATTCTCCAACCAAGTTTCTGCTGTCTTCAAGACTCACCTAACACATAAGGACTCACATAAACTTAAGGTAAATGGGTGGAAAATGATATTCCATGCAAATAGACACCAAAAGTGAACATGAGTAGCTATTCTTATACCAGACAAAACTAATTTTAAAGCAACAGCAGTTTAAAAAAGACAAAGAGATACATTATATAATGGTAAAAGGACTAGTTCAACAGTAAAATATCACAATTCAGAATATATATGCACCTAACACTGGAGCCCCAAATGTATAAAACAATTACTACTAGACCTAAGAAATGAGAGAGATGGCAGCACAGTAGTAGTGGGGGACTTTAATACTTCACTGACAGCACTAGACAGGTCATCAAGACAGAAAGTCAACAAAGAAACAATGAACTTAAACAACACCCTATGACAAATGAACTTAACAGATATTTACAGAACATTCTACCCAACAACTGCAGAATATACCTTCTATTTATCAGCACATGGAACATTCTTTAAGATAGACCATATGATAGGCTACAAAATAAGTCTCAGTAAATTTAAGTAAATTAAAATGATATTAAATACTCTCTCCGGCCACAGTGTGAAAAAATAGGAAATCAACTCCAAAAGGAACCCTTAAAACCATGCAAATACATGGAAACCAAATAACCTCCTCCTATGATCATTGGGTGAACAATGAAATCAAGATGAAAGTTTAAAAATTCTTTGAACTGAACAATAATAGTGAAACAACCAACTGAAATCCCTGGGATACAGCAAGGGCAATACTAAGAAGAAACTTCATAGGAAAAATGCCTACATCAAAAAGTCTGAAAGAGCATGAACATACATGTAAGGCCACTCTTCGTGGAACTGGAAAAACAAGAACAATCCAAACCCAAACCCAGCAGAAGAAAAGAAATAATGAAGATCAGAGCAGAACTAAATGAAATTGAAACAAACAAACAAAATACAAAAAATAAATAAAACAAAAAGCTAGTACTTTGAAAACACGAATAAAGTTGATGGACCATTAGTGAGATTAACCAAGAAAAGAGAGAAGATCCAAATAAGCTTAGTTAGAAACAAATAAGAGATATTACAACTGATACGACAATGACGCAAAAGATTATTCAAGGCTTCTATGAACATCTTTATGGACATAAACTGGAAAACATGGAAGAGACAGATAAATTCCTGGAAATATACAATCCTCCTAGATTAAACCAGGAAAATATAGAAACTCTGAACTGACCAATATCAAGCAGTGAGACTGAAATAGCAATTTAAAAAATGCCAATGAAAAAAGTGCAAAACCAGGCAGATCTGTTGAACTGTGACATGCAAAGAATTGGTACCAATCTACCAAACCTATTGACACCATTCCAGAAGACAGAAAAAGAGAGAATTCTTCCTAAATTATTCTATGAAGCCAGTGTCGCTCTAATACTAAAACCAGGGAAGGACATAACAAAAAAAGAAAACTACAGGCCAATATCTCTGATGAACATAGATGCAAAAATTATCATCAAAATACTAGCAAACCAAATCCAACAGCATATCAAAAAGATAATCAACCATGATCAAGTGGGTTTCATAACAGAGATGCAGGGATGGTTTAACATACATAAGTCAATAAATGTGATAAACCACATAAACAGAATTAAAAACAAAAATCACATGATCATCTCAAAAGACACAGGAAAAGCATTTGGCAAAAATCCGGCATCCCTTTATGATATAAAACTCAGCAAAATTGGCATAGAAGGGACATACCTTAAAGCAATAAAAGTTATATGACAAACCTACAGCCAACATTATACTGAATAGGGAAAAGGTGAAAGCATTCCCCCTGAGAGTAGAACAAGACAAGGAATTACTTTTACCACTTCTATTCAACATACTAATAGTACTGGAAGTGCCAGCCAGAACAATCAGACAAGAGAAATAAATAAAGGGCATCTGCATCAGTAAAGAGGAAGTCAAACTGTCGCTGTTTGCTGATGATATGATTGTATACCAAGAAAACCCTAAAGACTCAACCAAAAAGCTACTAGAAATGGTAAAGGAATTAAGCAATTTCAGGGCATGAATTAATATACACAAACCAGTAGCTCTGCTTTACACCAACAGTGGCCAAGCTGAGAATGAAATCAAGAACACAACTCCTTTTTAAATAGCTGCAAAAAAATAAAATAAAATACTTAGGAATATACTTAGCCAAGGATGTGAAAGGCCTCTACAAGGAAAACTACTAAACACTGCTGAAAGAAATCATAGACAACAAGAAAAAATGGAGACACATCCCATGCTGATGGATGGGTAGATTCAGTATTGTGAAAATGATCATACTGTCAAAAGCAATATACAAATTTAATGCAATTCCAATAAAGATATCACCATAATTCTTCACAGAACTAGAAAAAACAATCCTAAAATTAATATGGAACCAAAAAAGAGCCCACATAGCCAAAGCAAGACTAAGCAAAAAGAACAAATCTGGAGACATCACCTTACCCAACTTCAAACTATACTATAAGGCCATAGTCACCAAAATAGGATGGTACTGGTCTAAGACATAGTCAAATAGGCCAATGGAACAGAATAGAGAACCAAGAACTAAAGCCAAATACTTACAGCCAATGGATATTTGACAAAGCAAACAAAAACATAAAGTGAGGAAAGGATACCCTATTCAACAAATGATTCTGTGATAATTGGCAAGCCACATGTAGAAGAATGAAATGGGATCCTTATCTCGTGCCTTATACAACAATCAACTCAAGATGGATCAAGGACTTAAATCTAAGGTCTGAAACCATAAAGATTATAGAAGATAACATTGGAAAAACCCTTCTAGACATTGGCTTAAGCAAAGACATCATGACCAAGAACCCAAAAGCAAATGCAACAAAAACAATGATAAATAGATGGGACTTAATTAAACTAAAAAGCTTCTGCATAGCAAAAGAAATAATTAGCAGAGTTAACAGACAACCCACAGGGTGGGAAAAAATCTTCACAATCTGTACATCTGAAAAAGGACTAATATCCAGAATCTACAAAGAACTCAAACAAATCAGCAAGAAATAAAACAAACAATCCCATCAAAGAGTGGTCTAAGGACAGGAATAAACAATTCTCAAAAGGAGATGTGCAAATGGCCAACAAACATATGGAAAAATGCCCAGCATCACTAATTGTCAGGGGAATACAAATCAAAACTACAATGTGATACCACTTCATGCCTGCAAGAACGGCCATAATCAAAAAATCAAAAAGTAATAGATGTTGGTGGGAATACAGTGAGCAGGGAACACTTCTACACTGCTGGTGGGAATGTAAACTAGTACAACCACTGTGAAAAGCAGTGTAGAGATTCCTTAAAGAACTAAAAGTAGATCCATGGTTTGATCCAACAATCCCACTACTATATATCTACCTGGAGGAAAAGAAGTCATTATATGGAAAAGATACTTGCACATGCATGTTTATAGTAGGACAATTTGGAATTGCAAAAATATGGAATCAACCCAAATGTCCATCAGTCAATGAGTGGATAAACAAAATGTGATATATATATATGTGTGTGTGTGTGTGTGTGAAAATGTGATATATATATAATATATATTTTATATATATCACATTATATATGTATGAGTATATGCATGTATATGTATGTGTGTGTACATGTATATGTATGTATATATACATATATACACATATATAGGTACGTATATTTGTATGTATGTACATACACACACACACACACACACATACACACCGTGGAACATGACTCAGCCATTAAAAGGAATGAAAAAATGGCATTCACAGCAACCTGGATGGAATTGGAGCTATTGTTCTAAGTGAAGTAAGTCAGGAATGGGAAGCCAAACATTGTATGTTCTCACTCATATGTGAGAGTTAAGCTATGAGGATGCAAAAGCATAAGAATGATACATTGGACTTTGGGGACTAGGGGAAAGGGTGCGGGTGGTGAGGGATAAAAGATTGCATTGGATACAGTGTGCGCTTCTTGGGTAATGACTGCAGCAAAATCTCAGAAATCACCACTAAAGAACTTATTCATGTAATCAAACACCACTTGTTCCCCAAAAACCTACTGAAATACAAAAATAATTTTTTAAAAATGTGAAATCAGTGATGATTACAGTAGAAAGAAGAAAAAAAGGTGCAGTGTAATGTTAATGGGAGTAGTGGGAAAGGACAGAATATTGTATATGGACTGAGAGATGTTTGGTATTACAGATGAAGTAATTTGTGAAAATCTTCTGTAATGATTGGACATTTTAGCAAAGATGTGAATAATGTGAATAGCAACTTATGTAAAGAAAAATCTGAGAGGAGGGCGGAGTGGGGAGGGATAGCATTAGGAGATATACCTAATGTAAATGACGAGTTAATGGGTGCAGCACACCAACATGGCTCATGTATACATATGTAACAAACCTGCATGTTGTGCATATGTACCCTAGAACTTAAAGTATAGTTAAAAAAAAAAAAAGAAAGAAAGAAAAATCTGAAGAAAGAGTATTCTAAACAGAGGAAATAGTAAGTTAAGGTATTGAGATGGTAAAAATTTAACGTATTTGAAAAGAAGGAAGAAAGGCAGTGTGCCTGGAGAAAAACAGATAGAAAGGAAAGTGACAGATTATCAGTTAAGAAATTAACAGGAGTCAGTCAATGTAAAACTTTGAATGTAAGGATATAATTCTTACACTTTCATCTCAGAGTGATAGGAGTCATTTGAAAAGATACAGCATTTTAGTGATGTGATTCAAAAAATGAGTATTTGGTGATAGCAGGAAATTCAGATCCATATACCTTTGCAGCTGTGCTATCTAATATGGTAGCCTCAAACCACCTGTGAACATTAAATACTTGAAATGATACTGCTCTGAATTGAGATATTCTGTAAGTGTTAAAAACACAGTGGATTTGAAGACTTAGCAAAAATAAGTAAAATAGCTCATTTATATTTTTCATATTGATTAAATGCTGAAATAATTATATTTTGGATATACTGTGTTTAGTTAAGAAAAATAGATCGTTAAATGGATCTCACCTTCTTATGTACATGTTTTTAATATTATTAACAAAAATTAAAGTTGCAAATGTGACACATTAGATTTATTATGGACAGTTCTAGTACAAAACTTTATGTTACAGGAAGAGTGTTAACATATATATTTCCTGGTACCAAGATAACTATAATAGATATCTTGGTACCAGGTAATATCCTATGCCCCTAACTGCATTCTCATTTAATGTTCGTAGAAATGACATGAGGTAGACTGTTGATTTATAAAAGATATCACCAAGTTAGAATACTCTAGGTTGTAGAATGCAAGAAGGAGAACTAATCAATTGAGAAAGACTGTAGTCCTGGGATCATAACAGGGTAACTGAAAAGACAGCCTTAGTAGATTTGATGTAGTGTAACCAAGTCAAAAATCAAATTGAAAAAATACAGTTTGCCAGTGGCACATCAAAGATACTCAGTTTTAGGAAGCAGAAATGGTATAGCTGCTGGAAATGAGTGAGGCTGCACCATGGAGAGCCAGCTAAGGCAGGGAGGTCAGATAACTTTCACAGGTTTGGACAAGCTGGGATAGCGGTTCATAGATAACACAATAGTCTGAAGGAGGGAGCAAAGCCAGCTTTGACTCAAGGAAAGTGAAGGAATGTTTGTTTTTTATTCTCTCTAAAAAGACCCAGAGCCCAGAAGTTTATGTTTACTTCATTTGTAACAGAATTTCTATGAATAGCTTTTTATATTTGTCTAAGCTTCCTGAAGACTGGCAGCAAAATAGAGGAAAAAATGTTATAATTAATGTGTACAGTCTGGGTCCACAGGATATTTCCCACATACCTGATTCACAATACCCTTTTTCCTAACACATAATGTCTGGGTTCCCACTCTGTTAAATGAGCAGTTATATCATATGATGGCCTTTTATGCTGCTGTTCTGATTTGCATTTTATTGCATAACCCACCTACCATTTCAGCATCTTGATTTCTTATTGACATAGACTATCTTCATGCCAAAAAGCATTGCCGGAAGACAAAAACAAATAAGAAATTAAGTTATAAATTTAAAATCACAAACAGGCCGGGCGCGGTGGCTCAAGCCTGTAATCCCAGCACTTTGGGAGGCCGAGACGGGTGGATCACGAGGTCAGGAGATCGAGACCATCCTGGCCTACACGGTGAAACCCCGTCTCTGTTAAAAAATACAAAAAAAAAAAACTAGCCGGGCGAGATGGCAGGCGCCTGTAGTCCCAGCTACTGGGGAGGCTGAGGCAGGAGAATGGCATAAACCCGGTAGGCAGAGCTTGCAGTGAGCCGAGATCGCGCCACTGCACTTCAGCCTGGGCGACACAGCGAGACTCCGTATCAAAAAAAAATAAATAAATAAATAAATAAAATAAAATAAAATCACAAACAGTATGACTTTAAGTTTCTTTTATACTGAGAAAGTTTCTTTTTTTAATTTAATTCCCAAATTCAGTATGATAAGTAGATAGATTAAAATTACAATTTGTGTGCTAAGAGGTGGATTTTCCTCCTTTTATGAATAGAACATTGATAAGCAGCAAAATGTCTTATTAAAAAAATTTAAAAATGACAATAGTGTCTAGTAACACTCTCTTTCCATGTAGCCACGGATTCCCTAGAGTCACAAATGTTACTTTGATTAATATGATAAAAATTTAAGCAAAATTTTACTTTAAAATTTTAATTTCAATTTAGCTAGTGGTAAAAAACAACAGTAACAACCACATAGAAATCTCCATGTCTGTCTGTCTGGGCCTCTTTTTTTTTTTTTTTTTTTTTTTGAGATGAAGTCTCACTGTGTCACAATCTCAGCTCACTGCAACCTCCGCCTCCCGGGCTTAAGCAATTCTCCTGCCTCCTTCTCATTTAATGTTCATAGAACTCCTGAGTAGCTGGGATTATAGGCACATGCCACTGCACCCAGCTAATCTTTGTATTTTTAGTAGAGATGGGGTTTCACCATGTTGCCCAGAGTGGTCTTGAACTCCTGACCTCAGGTGATCCACCCACCTTAGCCTCTAAAAGTGCTGGGATTACAGGCATGAGCCCCTGCACCCGACTGGGCCTCTTAATTCTAGCACCTTAAACCCTATATATTATTTATTTTCCAGGCTAGTTTCCTGTCTAGAAAAAAGCAAATCTGTATGATACTCTAACGTAGCTCTAATACTTTAGCCCTTATCTGCGCTTCTCTTCCCGAGAAGCAATGTGTCCAAGACTGCAGTGTTTTTGATCAGCACTTGTAGTTGACACAGCTTCACTTCTACTCTCAAACCACGAGTTAGTTTTCTATTACAAAATGCCTTTTTCATTCTCAACATTTCTGGTTGGCTTTTACATGACCACCTTTTAAATCATTACACAGAATTCTCCCACCATCCACTCATACTCTAATCCAATATACAACCTATTGACTGTTAGTGTAAGTAACGCCAAAATAGAATTAACATAGGCAGTTTCTTAAAAGTCAAAGTCAATTAATGTGCAATCTACGGCATGTATAAAGGCTAATATATGATCTTTATCTTCTGGAAAATTGTGTGTAAAAGAACTCCACAAATCAAAATAATCAATTTTTTCATCGGGTGTAAAAATAAATAGAATAGTAATGGTATATTTCACCAGGCAGAAAACATACTGAATGAAGCCAGTGACATTTGGTTCCACTTCAACACATTCTGGAAAATTACATTATAGAGCTGTCAAACACAACCAAAATGTCATTTTTGTACAAAAGAAACAATCTGAAGGGCAAAGTGAATCTTGCCTTACCTTGAAACCTCCAAGGCAGAGCTTCTTTAACTGTGATCGTTTAGGGATTATTCTGTTTTCTTAGTTCTTTTAGACTTCTCTGACATAAGGCAGAAATAAATGTTAGTACTCTGTCACTTATAGTTTAATAGAGAAACTAAATTTGACAAATTCTACTAATTTCTAAAATTATTATTAAAATTAAATCAAAAGTTTATTCTCTTAAATGGACACTGTCCAGAATAATTGATTTTTTAAAGTTGGCTTAAAAGAAATATGTCTATCACTTGTCTTATTCTACTTTTCAGCATTGCAGGTTAATTTTGTCTTTGGTCAAATAGCCATTTCAGTTGTCTAGGAAGCTTAATGGTAAGCCACACTTTATTCTGAATTATCATCCTCCTAGGGAGAGTAAGATCAAGGCACAGGTTATGGAGCATTCCATATTCTCCATCAGTTCATTATTCCTTGTTTTAACAGGACTCATTTCGCTTTTATCCCGTTTCAGCATTTTTAGCCTAGTAGTAATTCTTACCTTGTAATATTTGTTTGGGTAGGATTTTTCTTTGTCCCATCCTGCATAAACCCTTGCTGCATAAAATTGGTTTAAATTTCCTAAAACTCCCTAAGATTTTCTATTTCCCATCTCTTGATTTCCTGTTACCTTGTGAACCTGGATTTAGAAAACAATAAAAGTAAAATACCTTTGTGGCATCATAAAGACACAAATTTTTGTGTATTTCATTTTCTGTTTATTCCCAGAATCCAGAAAAATGCCTGATACATGGATACCTGTCTATAAATAGTTGTTTAGTAAATTCATTAATCATTTTTCTAGATTTAATTACTGCCCACTGTTGAATACATACCGACCCAGCATGATATGTGCAAGATTTATCCAATAATATTTCTTTCTTGCCTCAATTACACTTGGTCTGACCCACCTAGTAGTCCCATGCCATCTGATATGGAGAAAGTGGGAGAAAACTATTTTCTAAGGGGTAAATATTAGTTTAAGAAGTATGAAAGCCAATACAATTTCCAAACTTTGACTGTCAAACTAGTAAGTGAAGAAAATAAAACAAATCACCCAAGAGCAATTTCTGACTAAGACTCAAGGTATTTAGCTCTAGCAAGGAGTATGAATGTATTAATTTGAAAATAAAAACAATTCAATTTAATATGAAAGAAACTGAAATACTTTGCAGGGGGAGATGCGCTCTTATTTTTTGAATTCCCAGCTTTTCTGCCCTGCTTTTTCCCCATCTTTGTGGTTTTATCTGTCTCTGGTCTTTG
>NW_012118487.1:25487721-25488317 GCF_000951035.1 Colobus angolensis palliatus | reverse complement strand
AAAGAAACTGAAATAAATGTGAAAATTCTTTTCTCTAAAAACAGAATTATGAGTTATGTATGGATTTTTAACTATTCATCTTTTCCATATCAATTATGATATTGATAACGTGTTTTAAAAGGGGAGAAGGATATTTTCCAGAGAAAAATAAGAGATCTATGATATTTAACTCTATATATTTAAGATAATGGATGCTCACAATGATTTGAAAGTTTTGACATACACTGGTTAAACTTAAATAAAGCTTTCTTAGCTCAACTTAATAAGGCCCTCGTTTTGTATATCTAGGGAATTTTTCTAACACCTCTTCTCAATGCCTATGACTTTAATCATAATTATTTCCAAATCAGAGAAAATACACAAAACAAACTAACAAAATACCAGAGCAATTCAAGCTGACTCCCACAGTTCCCTCAGAACTGTCAAAAATGTATTCTTAAAGACCAATTGTTTTCCCACCTCCTCTTATTTGCACCTCTACCAATCTTGGATATGTTTGCAATTGCCCTTATTTATCTCTCATTTACCATTTTTCTCTCATTTACCACTTCTCTCTATGCCTTTACCTGCAATAATCATCATTAAAAAAAAAAAAA
>NW_012118487.1:25446988-25487531 GCF_000951035.1 Colobus angolensis palliatus | reverse complement strand
TAGTATTATATATAATATATATGTGTGTGTGCATGTATATGTATATATATACACAAAGAAAAAATTAACTGAGCATGGTGTCACGTGCCTGTAATCTCACTTGGGAGGCCGAGGCAGGAGAATTGCTTGAACCTGGGAGGCTGAGGTTGCAGTGAGCCCAGATTGTGCCACTGCACTCCAGCCTGGATGACAGAGCAAGACTCCATCTCAAAACAAAAAACAGAAAACCACCTTAGCGTGTTTCTAAAAACAGGTAATTGCTAGCAATTATTTAGATTAATATTTGTGAGTGTTTCATCCCTACACTAACCTGTTTTGTTTTCATCACATCTGTCTATACCTTTTTATCTTAGAGAAGAAAACATTGAAGATTGGGGGGAAAAAGTGATTTTTTTCTAGGTCATTAAGCTAATAAGTATATATATTTGCAGAGATTCATTAAATGTATAAGTGGTCAATTTAGTTAATGGTCTAGTGGAGTTGGAAAAGTCATAGAAAATCTCAAAAACAATTTCAACGCAAAAGACGTTCCCATAGTTACCACTAATTATTTACTATTTGACTGATATTTGCTGTTGACATTCTCTAGGTCATACAAGGTGATTCTCTAGTATATTCACGAACAAGTGCTCTATCTGTCTAATGAAATATATGATTCAATTTTGTTTGATCAGATTAGTATTATTTTTTTAACTCATTCTTAAAGAACTCACCTTGATAGTATAGATGGCATTTCATAGGTGTACTTTATAAATTAAAGATGAAAAATAATAGCTATTATTAAGACCAGATCTAAGTGAAAATTAGCTCTATATAAAAGATTATTGAATGTATGAGCTTTTAACATTTGAATTAAAAAATATTTACAGTGTATGGCATAATATTGTTAGTGATTCACTGCTCTAACTAATGTTTCAGACAAATATTAATATCGATGCACATGAAGTGACAATTTCTAAAACATACATAAGGTAGAAAATGAGAGGATAGTTTTAAAATAAAACAGAGTAATGGAAATAGGGAGCCCTTCTAGGAGACTTGACTATTATAGAATAAGGTTAGAGTTGTGTGTGAAAAATGTCATGGAATCAGGTGTATGACATAAAAATGTTCGATTACATCCGATGGTTTCTTAAGGACAGTTAGGATTTTGTTACTACAGAATAGCAAACGATTTGTCTACTTTAGTACATAAAATAACATGTAACAGAGTGGTACATATTTTTGGTCTGAGTAAGCTAATATAAAAAAACTAGAAATATAAGGCTGCCTATGAGAACGGAATAAGCTATAAGTAAGGACAACTAGAAAGCAAGGCACTTGTGCATAAATTTGTAAATCAGATATTGTGCTACTAAATGTCTATCTCTTCTGTTTATGGAAATACTATAAATAAATAACTGTATTAGTGGTCTGTTTACCTTTAACATGAGATTTGAAAGGGATAAATATTCAAACTACATCAAGAACTAAGACTGGCTGTTAATCAATTAAGATAAAGTTCTCATGTAAGATAAAATTGAACTGTGTTTTTTAATCACATAATTGGCATAATATTCTATTGTCTATCTAGATCAGAAAATTCTTGTCATCAGATTGTTGTTCTATAAGATCTTGTTCTATAAGATTCCTCTGCTCTTTCTGTGTAACTGCTACTGCTGTATTACTTTGAGTTTCTTTGTCCTTGTAACCAATTACATTGCTAGTTAATAATAGTCCAATTTCCCGTTACAACCTAAATAGTCTTTATATTAAATGTTCCTTTTCCAAATTACAGTCAACCACCTCTACTTCTGGGTTCTGCATCTATAAATTCAACTATGTGTCAAAAGCATTCAGAAAAAATGTGGATAGTTATATATGTACTAAACATGGACAAACTTTATTTCTCTTGCCATTATTTCCTAAACAATACAGTGTAATGACTATTTACATAGCACATACATTGTATTAGGTAGTATAAGTAATCTAGAAGTGATTTAAAATATATAGGAGAATGTGCATAGGTTATATGCAAATACTACACTATTTTATATAAGGGACTGAGGATCCATGGATTTTGATAATCATGAGGTATCCTAGAAACAATCCCCCGTGAATACCATGGGAAGATTATGCTCAGATTTGTTTCATGGACACATACCGTTACACAAATGGACCTTCTTTATTACCAATGATATCAATAAAGTCCAGACTCACAGTTTTAGCACAACAAATTTTATTCCACTATGAATTGTTGGATTGCTACTCAAGAGCTCTTTCAAATACTACCTTATATATAACTGCAAAAATGTTTATCTATGTTGCATCAAATTACATTATCACCATATTCCTAAACTATATTTGCATAGAAATAATATTATGGAAGCTACATCCATTTAAAATGAAAAATGTGAGGAATTTTATTTTTGTTTACTACTATAAAACCACCACCACACAAGATGTAGAAGATGTCCTGTACCCCTAAAAAATCCCTTATTTCTCATTGCAAACTACCCTCCTTCTAGCCTGAGTCATAAGCAACTGCTTGTCCTTCTGTCACTATAGATCACATCACATTTTCTAGAAATTTATATGCATCTGTCTTCTTTCAGTCAGTGTAATGGTTTTGACATTCATCCCTATTGTGCTTGTTTCAGAGCTTTTCTATGTCCCTTGGATAAGTAGCTAGGTGTAGAATTGCTAGCTTATAGAGTAGGTCTTTACTTAATATTTTAAGAAATTGCCAAAACATTTTTTAAAACAGTCAATAGTTTACATTCCTACCATCAATGTGTAGAGTTTCAGTTGCTCCATATCTGCATCAAATATGTAAAGAGACTTGTCAAACTCTTTAAATTTTCACCAAGAAAATAGATCTGACCAGATATTTCAATAAAGTCCTTGAAAGACAAGTGACATTCAACACCATTACTTAGGAAAAGCAAATATAACTACATAGAGACATTACTACCAAATGTTTACCAATAAATTGCTTTAGTGTTTGTGTTGAAAATTAGCTGACTATATATGAGTGGGTCTTTTCTGGAGTCTGTACATTTTTTACTAACTTTTGTCAATTCCACAGTCTTAAGAGCAGCAAACTATGGCCCATAGGCAAATTAGGTCTGCTGCCAATTTTTGTAAATAAATTTGTATTAGAAAATAAGCTTTTTTTTATGCATTTGTCCATGTTGCTTTCCTGCTACAATGACAGAACTGAGTAACTGTGAAGAGACTGTATAGATGATGAAAAAAGTCTGAAGTATTTATTATATGCTTCCTTTCAGAAAACTTCTGTGAACCTAGAGCCTTGATTACTGTAACTTTCTATCTTAAACTCAAATGTAGTGTTTTTTTCTCCAACTTTGTTCTTCTGTTCTAAATTCATTTTCTTGATTTTAAGTTGTAAGTTTATGTGTTTCCATATCAATTTTTGAATTTACCTATCACTTTTAAAAAGTGTGTTTTATTCTGTTGGGATTGTTAAGAAAAGATTCTGTGGGTTTTGGAGGAAAAAGGAAGATATATATTTTCTATAAAAAAAAAAACTTCTGCAGATTGAAGAGGGTGAGGACAAGTGAAAGTGTGCTCTCCAACGAACAAAGTCTGGCCTAAATAGAGAAAGTTTCTGCCACTGCTCTTAATCAGATCTGTTTATGCAAATAAAGGATTCAAATTAGTCACAGTAGTTGAGCCCTGATTGGGTGGTTTCCAAGTCCCAAAACAGAAGTCGCTGTCACATATTTCTTCCAAACAACTTGCTATGGGGAGTGGGGATTTCTTGCTGGTTTATCTTAGCTTTGGTTACAAGAACTGTTCTGACCCAGGAGCATAAAGCAGAAAGTTTGTCCAGAGATGCCTTTCTGAGAACAAAGGTCATGCAACTGCTCAACTGCTCTTGTCTCAACATGCCACCCCCATGTCCACTTGGTTCTGTTCCATAAATTTGGGTGGCTTCACCAATGACAGGTAGCCATCTCATCTGGAGTGTTTTGGGTCTTATTTACAGTTTCATTACATAAGATTTTATATATATATTTTTCTATATATTCCATATATATTTATATATGTATTCCATATATGTATATATAGATATATAAAACAAGTCATGTTCATTGGTCATTCCTGAAGACAATAATTTTCCTCTGGAATAATTAATTCAGTGTCAAGAAGTTTAACCTTTTTTCTCATAGTGTATGTATGGTAGCAATAAGTTATCTTAGACATTCTTTATTCAAATTTGCCCATTTCATTTTATTTATTTATTTATTTATCTGAGATGGAGTCTCACTTTGTCGCCCAGGCTGTAGTGCAGTGGTACGATCTCTGTTCACTGCAAGCTCCTCCTCCTGGGTTCACACCATCCTCCTGTCTCAGCCTCCCAAGTAGCTGGGACTACAGGTGCCTGCCACTACGCCTGGCTAATTTTTTTTGTATTTTTAGTAGAGACAGGGTTTCACTGTGTTCGCCAGGATAGTCTCGATCTCCTGACCTCGTGATCTGCCCACCTCGGCCTCCCAAAGTGCTGGGATTATAGGTGTGAGCCACCACCCCCAGCCTCCACTTTATTTATTTTTTAAAAAACTTCAAATGTTTTTTCCCTCTCTTTTGGCCTACGTAGTTTCTTCAGAGAACTCAGAGATCAATAGAATCATTGCTTCTTTATATTTAACGTGTATTGTTTTCTCCAATTGATTTCAAGAATTGTTGGTTTTTGGTAGTTTAACCTTATGTGTTGGGGGATGTATGTGTGTGTGTGTGTAGGGGTGTGTATGTGTGTGTAAGAGTGTGTGTGTGTTCCTAATTATTTCTGTTTAGACTTAATTGAGATTCTTGAATCTGTAAGTCTGTTTTTGTTCATATATTGGAATATTCGGCAATTGTTTACAGAAACATTTAATTTGTTCAATTCTCTCATTTTTCTTTTTGTGACACTTCAATGGCCTATTTGTAGATTAAATGAATGAATGCAATAATCAAAACCTACAGGAGACAAAATATTCACAGGTTCTAGGGACTCCAACTATTTTATTAATTTTTCTCTCTCGTTTTTAGATTGGATGATATTATCATAAATGATCTATGTTCAAATTTACTGAAACTCTTGTCTGGCATATCTTTCTCCCATTACACTCTGACTCTAAAGATTTTATTTCAGAAATTTCATTTTTACATTTAAAATTTTCAATTGTAAAATATTTTAAATTGTTTCTATTTCTTTGATAATATTTTTCAATATTTAATTTATTTTCCTTGATAACAAATATTAGGATCTCCTTTAAAGTCCTCGTCTGGATAACATCAACGTAGGTCATTTTGAAGTCTGTTGATTTTTTTTTTTCCCCTTGATAATGATTCTACTTATCTGGCTTTTCTTATGTTGGGTAATTTGGGATTATATCCTCAATATTGTGACTGTTGCATTGTGGGTATTCTGAAATGTTTTATGTTTTTCTGAAGGAAGTTGATGTTTTTGTCTAGTGAAAACTACAGTAGAGAAAATATCCTGCCATAACTTTGGTACGTAGGAACTCAGATCTCAAATCGGACTGTTTTCTGTTTAGCCTGCATATGCACACAATCTGGGCAAACTGACTGGAGTTTCTTCCTTGGCGCTTTCTCCTTTCCGGGGTTTCATGATCATTTTAGTGACCTTGGTTTTCCAGGCTCCTTTCTCTGGTTCTTCCAGTCGGAAATATAGCTTGACTCTATTGTTATTTAGGACATCCAGTCACCCCTGTCCTAAAACGGGAAACGTATTCATGTGATTTTTCATGTGATTTTATGTAAGGTTTAACTTTTCTGCAAAATCACATTTCATGTGATTTTATTTAAGGTTTAGCTTTTCTCCAAAATCTGTGTTTATTCTTTCTTCAGAGCCCTCAATTAGTTTTATTTTACATTTTTTCCAGAGTTTATAATTAGTATCATCATCCAAAATGATTGTAATATTTTAAATATTGGAATAATATACTATTATTTTAGACAGGAGTAGAGTTACAGTTTAAAATAAGTGATAAGTGATCACTGATTTCTTAAAAATCAGTAAAGGATATTGACTTCAAAATTAATATTCTTGTGTAATGATAGAAACCTAATGAATGCTGGCAATAACAAAATATTACATATGGACTGCCATCTTGATATACCTCTTGAAATTATATAGAAACAATATAAGTCTGCCTCTTGTATGTTTATTGTTCATTAAGTCAAATAGATTACCAAGATCCTTCAGAACATTATATGATTCTAGATTTTTAAGTCTAAACTGTATTTCCCTTGAGATGTCAAAAGTTACTTGTTAAAAATCCTTGAGGTTTATTATTTGGTAACATTATATTATACAAATACATTTCATTGAGGATCACTTATAAATTAAACTTGAATCTATCTTTGAGACTCTTGACTTCATATCAGAATAATGTCCCAGTAAGTAAAATAATTAGCAAAATATCTAATATACATCAAATTGTATAAAATACATACATTTTCACTTCAATACTTTTTTTGAAAGCCCATAATAACATGAAACTGCCTCATTTACTGTATTCTCCTTAGAGAGAGACCCTTAAGATTTTTTCTTGATAATGTTTCTAGAAAGTATCCTCATTTTCATAGCCTTCCATATTTTATTATTGCTCTGACATATATAATCTTTGTTAAATACCAAGCTCAGTTCAACACCTTGCAGTGGTAATACAAAACTCTCTCTCTTCCTGGTTCCTTAAACTGTAATTTAATATCCTTAATGTCTTGCTTCCTTGTGCCTGTTGGTAATTTCCAAACATTCAAATGTCAGGTGGTTGGGTTTCCTAGCTGAGAGGGCTTTTCATCTTACTATAGGTAGTTTTTCGCCCATTACTAGGTGTGCTTCTTTTTATGAGCAGGATAATGATATTCATTGGAAACTGTCTGCTAGAGAACTAGGGTGAATGTTGCAGCAAATCTGCATCACAATGCACTGCCCTTCCTTTACTACTGTGAGATAGGAGTAGAGCTTTGAGGACATTTCTTATGACCTTTGCTGTGTAGTTCATGTAGAAAATTGGTTTGGGATCTGATTATCGAGGAGAATATCTCACAAGAATATTAATCAAGTAATAGAATATAAAACTTGTAGCGTGCATTTAAAAAATTCCTTCTCAACTCCCCATCTTCTTTCCCTCTTCTTTTTGAAATAAAGTATTTCTCTTTTGAAAATTAAATAGAAGAAATAGATCAGATATAAAATAACTTTTACAGAACCATATAAGCACGTATGGTTCTATGCTGATATAACAAGAGATAAAGCAGCAATTTTAGGAAGAAACAATATGAGAGAAAAGAGAAAATCACTTTATTATATTCTGACCTGGCACAATCACAGGTGAGTAATCTAATAATCATCATTTTGTAGGTCATTTGGGGGTCCACACGCCCAATTTCAGGACCACAGTCATTAATTTTATGAATATTATGGCATATAGGTAGCTGTGAACAGGGTCCAAGGCAATAACAGTTCAAGAATTTTTTTCAGGCAAAATATTTACCAGTCAACACATATTCATTGATTCCAGGCAATTAACTGGAGTCAAAAATTCAATGGTGGATACAACAGATAGAATCCCAGGTCTCAGGAAATTTAAAGCCACATATAATAAACAGAGTTATTTTAAAATGCCAAGTTTAAATTGTAAACTATGATGAGAGCTAGAAAGAAAAACCATAGGAAGCTATGTAGCCATGTAACTAGAGCACCTGCTTCAGTCCTAAGTTTAATGAAGACCCATTTGAGGATGCAACACTTGAGCTGTGAACTGAAGGCTGGTTAAAATTACCAGAGGGAGAAACTATAGATTACAGCCATGGAGGTAAAGAATGTGTTTGTAAAGACTTGAAGTTGCACTGGTCACAGAATTTTTGAGAAATTTCTAAGAGGTTTTTGTAAATTAAAAAAAAAAAAAAAGGAGAGCATATGGAAAATAAACCCAAATTGGCCACATGATATAGAATTCTGAATAAAGATAAAGGTTTGCATTTTTATTCTGTAAGTCATGAGAAAGATTTGAGAGTTAAAAGAAGAACATTGATGTGTTCAGATTCACATTTTCATTTAATCTCTGTGGCATGAGTGTAATGATGATATTGGTTAAAACAGATAATGATATGTTCAGTAACCTATTAGGAGGTTACATAAAGATATGTGTTGTAACCTCCTCAACTAGGTAGGAGGTTAATAGCATTAAGAGGAGATCTGCCTTGATGAAATTTTGAACTAGATCTCCATAAGGAGAGCAAAGTTGATTAATTTCAGAGGCATTTAATAAATATGATAGAGTGGACTTGATGAGGGCAGCTCATTTATAAGCAGACCATCATCAAGATTACAAGTTTTCTAGCTTGAAAAACAGTTGGCTAAGGAAACCTTCACTGATGTGAGAAGCACTCTCTCAAGTGTTCCTGATTCATTGGTATAGTTTTTGCTATGGTGAAGCCATAGAATTTGGTTAGAATTATTGAGATATTCTAGAGATACGTTTATGGAACCATTGGCTATATAGGTATCGTATTCAGAAGAGGGATCTGGAGTGGAGTTATAAATACAAAAATCATTCATCTGTAGGTGGTAAATGAAGTCGTGACTATAAATAAAATATTCTACAACACCCTGTCTCAATTTCTAAAATAAACCAAACCTTGAGAGGAATTTAAAGAAAGGAACCAGTGAAGAGCAATGAGTCCTGTGATATATAACAAATACCATTATTTTCTTGCAACTATATGCAGGGCTCTGAAGAAGCTAATGCTAGGAATATAAAACTCAGTAACAATGTAACATGTAATTATAAATATGGGTCTCTGCCTGACCACAGACCTGATTAGGCTAAATACCACTCTTTCACATTATCAGAAAACCAGTGGAAGCCTGAAATTGTCCTAACTTTGATGGAAATAGATAAAATGTATAGAAATATGTAAACTCAGTCTTAGCAGTTTTATATAACTCTGATCTGAATACAGTTTACTGTATTGCAACAGGATATATACTTCCCGGTACTTTAGGTTTAATGTATTAATTAAAACCAACACAAAAAAGTTTGGATCCTACCTTCTTCATTGCTGTTACCAATGTCAGCAGTAATGAAATATTACTTGTGGACCAATTTTAAGTTACAACAGAAACAAACCAGAATTAAACTATAACATTTAAATCACGGAGGAAAACAGCCACACTTTATTTTAAAAAATCAATCACCAAATATTTCTTTAGGTGTGTGCACAACACTGTGAGAAGAGCAAACCAAAAATGACATTCTTGAGAATACTGTAGGCAAGATTTTAATCAGTCTAGCTTCTTCCTCTGGGAAAAGTAAAATATGCAACTAAGTATATCTCATATCACAAAATAAAACCCCCTAGAAAGTGAAGAATCATGTTTTCCCAGAGTCACAGATAAATAAATAAATGGATAGATAGATGGAATGCTGATGTTACTAGCCCCAGTAGAGTAGTCTAAGGGATATTTGAGTTGAAGTGCTGAATTTCTATTATGACTTGTTGTATTCAGTAGACTGAAACTGGAATATGAGTACATGTAGATTTAAATGCGTCCTGATAATTAATAAAATCAATCTCCATGTTGCACAAAACTTCCATTATGTTAATATTCCCTTCTGGATTAAAAATGGCTAACAGTGGCTCATGCCTATAATCCCGGAACTTAGGGAGCCTGAGGTGGGCAAATTGCTTAAGTCCGGAAGTTCAAGACCAGCTTGGGCAATATAGCGAAACTCTGTCTCTACTAAAAATAGAAAAATTAGCCGGGTGTTGTGGCATGCATCTGTAATCTTAGCTACTGGAAGGCTGAGGTTGGAGAATCACCTGAGCCTGGGAGATCAAGGCCACAGTGTGTCAAGATCATGCCAATGTACTCCAGCTAATATCCTTTTATAAAAATGAGAATAAAATTCCATGATAAATAAATACATCAATGTTACAGCCTTAAATCCTCTGATCGTTCCTTCTAATATGCAAAACACTCTAATTCCCACTATATGTAATTGACATTATAAAATATAATCCTTATTTTCAAAATTAATATAAACTGACAGATTATCTGGGTCAAAATTTTTAAATACGTCAGTAATATGCCACAAAAAAATCAAGAAAAAGGCATAATTTGATTATTTTCCTTAAAAGTATTTAAACAGTGGTCCACGCCTGTAATCCCAGCACTTTGGGAGGCCGAGGCAGGCAGATCATGAGGTCAGGAGATTGAGACCATACTGGCTAACACGGTGAAACCCCATCTCTATAAAAATACAAAAAATTAGCTGGGTGTGGTGGCAGGCGCCTGTAGTCCCAGCTACTCGGGAGGCTGAGGCAGGAGAATGGTGTGAACCCAGGAGGTGGAGCTTGCAGTGAGCCAAGATCGCACCACTGCAGTCCAGCCTGGGCAGCAGAACAAGACGGTCTCAACAACAACAAAAAAAACTATTTAAATAACTACAGGATTAATGTTACACAACTATTTGTATGCTAGGAACATAAAGAATTTAAAACTATTTTTAAACTATAAGGTATATTTGCTATAAATATTTGACTTGATTGCAAGAAAAAAGCCAGTGGTCATGCCAGGCAAATGTTTCACACTTGTCAAATTTCCAAATGTTTGTTATAAAAAAAAGATTGTCTTTTTTGATATTATACAAAGAGTTAGATACAAAGGCATTGTTTCATTAATCTAGACTTGCTTTACCATACTAGTATTTTCTCAAATACAGGCAAATAAATACTTTAAAATCAATACTCTGCTCCTGAAAACAAATGCACTGCAAAAAATACCAACCAGATATTATTTATCATTATTTTAAGTGGAGGAAATTATAAAGTGTTATATTTTAACCCCAAAGCCTCCCATAATTTACTAGAGTGAGTAAAACACAGAACATATAAGTATAAAATCTATCATGCTAGTATGAAAAACATTTTCACAAATAATCATTTTCCGTTCATTAACCGTTTGGTACAATTGCTTTTTAGGCAGTAACACTGTGATACTTCTCTGAGAGCCAGCAATGTCAGAATATAAACAAGTAAATTATATAAAGTAAATGATTACTATTATATAAATTAAATAATTATGGCAGGGAGAATTAGTCAATGAAAGAAGAAATATGAAGCAGAGATGAAGTATGAGAAAGACAAGTTAGTGCATTTTAGGACTTTAATCAGAGTGCATTTCAGGACTTTAATGGAATACATTTTAGGAATTTAATCAGAATCAGAGACATTCTCTATGGTTTATGTTACAGATTTATACATACTACCTTTTTAGGTTATAAAACATTTGGAGAAGGAGCATTACTTTACAGGTGAGGAAACTGAGGTAAGGAGAGGTAATGAGTCTTCTCCCTGTGAAAGTTTCTCTGATCTTAAATGTGAGGTTTGCTGTGGATAAGATATTGAAAGCACTAAAAGAATAGCAGAATATCTTTGGAGTTTATTATTCCAGGGGCAGCAACTAAGGTCCAGAGTAGAATTTTTGAGGTATGTAATAGAGTGAATTAGATGTAAAAACTACTGCTATTGAAAAAATGTCAATGGACGCTATTCTAGTGTTTTTGATGAGTTGTCCTGTATATTTTGAAATTTATGTTATTATGGCAGAAGTTGGTTTTAAAAGGAAAGTGATTAACTGGAAAGCTAAATATCAAATTAATATAGGAGATCAAAAAATGTAGAATGTGAAGTAGTAAATCACATAGGATAGTTATCATAAGGTTGGGCTCTGAAGACAGATCTCTAGATTCAAATATTAAATTTATCATTTACTCATTTTATCACCTACTCTATAGCTCAGATTTTTTATTATTGCAATGAACATAATAATAGTAATTATTTCCTAGGATTAAGTGAATCAGTATGTGAAATGTACTTAATTTCACCTAAGTTCATATTAGGGACTGAATATATTATTATTAATAATAATAGTGCTTCATTGTCAAGGTTGGATGGGCTCCAAGAAGAGAGCTTTAATAGGAAGTTGTAAAAGTAGTGATTAGGAAGCAGGTTAAAAAGGAAAAATGAATGAATTTTTTTCTTGTGGCTCTAAATCAAGATATGTTAAAATGAATAAAAATTTGTGCTACAGCGAGCTGGCAGGCAAGTGAATTCATTAGGAGAGATCCAGGTATCAGCTAGGAATGTTTCCAAACATTTCGGAAACTATTAAAAATATATGGCAAACACTACTTTAGATGGTAGGATATCTAAAGAAGTGAAATTCCAGAGATCAAAAATTAAAAAGCTGCTAAGATTATAGAGGTGAATCCTTTACAATATTTTAACTGCCTCTTGGGGACTGTGTGAAAAATATAATGGCCATGCAGGTATGGAAGACAATGCTTTGGAACCACTTGAACTAAAGCTAAGCTCCTCAACAGCTACTGGGTAAGGGAAAGAGGGAATAGAAATTAAACTTGCTGACAAAGAAAAGGGAAGTGGAATTAAAGCAAGTCTATCTTGACCTAAGATCTTAGTGAGAAAAAGAAAAAAAAAAAAGTCTTAGTAAGAATTCAAAATCACAAAGCCTATCATCAAATGGGTTTTGGTTTACAAATTTTATCACCCATGTCATCAATCAAATAAAAAGCTAGAAAATTAACATAAAAATGTAGTAAGAAACCAGTTGATCCCTAGATCTCCTGGTAGAAGCAAGCAAACATCTATACTGGACCTCACAGGATTTCCACAGATTAAAGCAACAAAATATAAGATCACAGTTCTGAATTACAAAATGAATAAGAAAACATACCACTATGAAAGGGAGTCAGAGTAAACATGAAATAGCAGAATTATAAATGTCAAAGTCCAGAAAATAAAAATATTGGCTATAGATGAAAAAAATAAATATACCAAATAATTTTTAAACATTAGTAATATATAAAACATGGCAAAGTAAAATACTATATAAAGTACAGACATTAAAAAAACATATAATCTGTACCTATAAAACACATAATCATTGAAATTCAAAAAATGAATACAGGGATTAAGCACCTGTTTAGATATAACTGATGAGATAATTAAGGAAATTATTTTAACCATTCCTATACATTAGAAAATAGATATAAAAGCTTTTTTTTTTTTTCCAAAATAGAAAACAAAGGAATTAAGAATTGGAAAAATTTAAGAGAGCAGGGAAGGAAATATTCAGGAGAAAACTGGCATATATCACCAGATACTAGGAACCTTTATGTAAATTCCAAATATGATAAAGAAAAAAATCAAATCTAAATAAATTGAAACAAAACTTCTAAACACCCAGAAGAAATAAAATATTTAAAATAAAATTAGAGGTACACAAATAATTGCTATTATACAGTGTAGAAAACTTTTAAAAAGAGAAAATATTGAAGTTAGAGTTGAGTAGATAAAGTTTTTCAAAGTTCTGAGAAAATTTGGCAAACTGGAATTTTGAATTGACCAAAGTATCATTCAGCTACAATAAATGAGCTGAAGGCATGCTTGGACAAATAGTATTTTTGTTCTAATAACTTCTAAAGAATGTTCTAGAAGAAGAAAACTGAACACAGATAATATATAAGATAAAAAATGACCAAATTACTCAAAACAATTTGGAATTCAATACTGGAAAACCCTAACATTTGAATGGCAATGAGTGGTCTCATTTAAATGATTCTAAGGTATGTATTTTACTCAGATGGAAGAAAAAAATTGTGATTAACTTTGAAGTATAGAAATCTTATACATATTTTAAGATGTAAAATCTAAGAGAAAGATAATGGATATCTTCCAGAAAGGTTAATCAGGTAAACAGAAAGCACAAAAGAAATCTAAGAATAACAAGAGAGAAACTATCCTAGAAATGGTCTAAATGTCTGTCTTAAAGATCAAAAGTATTACAATTGAATAAATTTAAAAAGAGGGAGGAATAGCAATGCATTTTACTAGGTGCACTCAGTCTATATAAGGAAGAAGATTGGCCAGGTATGGTGGCTCATGCCTGTAATCCCAGCACTTTGGGAGGCCGAGGTGGGTGGATCACTAGGTGAGGAGATCGAGGCCATCCTGGCCAACATGGTGAAAACCCGTCTCTATTAAAAATACAAAAAGTAGCTGGGTGTGGTGGCGGGCACCTTTAGTCCCAGCTACTTGGGAGGCTGAGGCAGGAGAATTGCTTGAATCCAGAAGTTGGAGGTTGCAGTGAGCCAAGAACATGCCACTGCACTCCAGCCTGGGCAACACAGCGAGACTCCATCTCAAAAAAAAAAAAAAGAAAGAAAGAAAAAGAAAAAATATTTAGCTGGGGAACAAATAAAATCCAAAAATGAGCATGAATTGATACATTAGACAAATTTAGATTTAAAGAAAAGTGAACATTTTTAGGTATATCAAGCTTTACATGATAACCAATTATATTGTTAACTAATATTTGTGTTTCAAAACAGGTAAAGTAACAAAGGAAAAAATACCACTAAAAATCAAATTCCCCTTCATAATGAAAGATATCAGTACACTGCTCTCTTTAAGTGATAGATCAAATAAGCAAAAATGTAAATTTAATTTAGACATATTTAAAAACAAAAATTAAACAAACGATCATTCAGAAGTTAAATATAAAAAATTAAATCACAAAATTAGAAAATACACAAGCTTTTCAAGCACATGCAACTTTAGTAAATATTGACTATGCACTAGGACTCAAAATATATTAAAGATTTTAGACTAAGACTTTTGTTACAATTATGCCTTTAAATTAGAATTTAAGGACAAAAATGTGACAAGTGAAAAGAAAATTTTATAATTGAGACTTTTGAAAACATCTAAATATTTTGTCAGTCAAGGTAGTAATAAAGATGTAGCTTATAAAATAATCAGAAGTGAATATTTGTAATATGAAATGTCAAAACATTTGTGAGATTAGTAAAGTGTTTGGTACAGAAAGTAAAATGCATAGTGCCCAAGGTTAAGATTTAAAAATAGGTATGTTTAGTGAACTAAGCTAAGCATGCAGCTTAATCAATTTCTAAAACTCTAATGTGATATATTCAAATAAATAAAATATCTGAAAATATTTTTGAGACTATAAATTAGTAAACCCTAAGATCTAGCTAGAATACAGAATATCAACAAAGGTAAAAGATGTTTCACTGAAACAAATGAAAAAAATAAGCTTCATAAGTCATTAATCAAGAAAATAATAAAAGAAAAAGCATAAATAGAAATTAAGAAAGGAAAGATGTCATTACTATAAAACCATGGTGAGTAGAAATATAACTAGAGTTCAAGATAAACTTATTGCCCAGTTATAAAATCATTCAGTCTAATAGATAATTTTCTTTAAAAATAATTCATAAAAGTGTAAAAGTTCTTTATCAAACTGACAAAGAAAGAAATAGAACACAAAATGACATTTGCCTGTTGGTTTCTCCAATTTTGGAAGCAATTGTTTGCCTTGTGACCCTACCTCTCCAACAGGAAAAGAGTTGTTGATTTTTCAGCTTGTTCAACTTTTTGTTTGCTGTTAGGACACAATGGTGATTTCTAGCTCTTTACGTGTCAGACTCGAATAAAAATTGTTATTATAACAATTATTTCAGAATAGGGGAAATTTGAAAATGACCTATATGTTCACCAAAACAAGAATGAATAAAAGAAATATTTATACAATAAAAAAAAATTAATTTGATTGAACTCTCCTTAACATACATGTGGGAAAGATCTCAAACTTATAAGTGGAGTGTGATATAGTTTATTTATATCTCAAAAGCATTCAAAACAATATTCCATATTACATAGTTCATATGCATGGGAATCCTAAGTGTAAAATGTGTATAATTATGATAAAAACTAAATTAACGTTTGTGATGTCCTTTGTGAGAGAGAAAGAAAAATTCAGAAAACTTCAACTAATAATTGTAGTATTTTATCATTAACTTGGTTGGTAAATATGCAGGTACTCACTATATTATTATCTATTCCTTTTACTTTATATAATTTCTGAAATAAAATAAAAAAGTATAAATCCTCTACAAATTGCTCTTTAATAAAATTAATTATTAAATGAATTTTTAGTACATATTTACTGTTTCACTGGTAAATAGAAAAGGAATAGATTTGTATTAGAAAATAAAGAGTTGCAACAAACAGACGATAAACATATCAGAAAACTAGAAAAAGGAGGAAACTAAGGTCTTTGCCTTTAGGAAGTGACAAAATATTACAAGGTAAGAAACCTAGGTAGAGATGTTTAGTTTCAAACATCCTAGGTTCACTATAGACTATTTGGTATCAGAAGTGACTGCTGGATCTGGACAATATCTAGGATACTTTTTCTGGCTACTGATTTTCTTGTATAGAGTAGTGATGGGAGATAGCATGTGAAGTACAGAACTCATCTAAAATCTCACATTTTAAAATATGAGTTGTTGATGCATGAAACTGACAAACATGGAAGGTATATTTTGGGGTACATACATTGTGAGCATTATGGCCTCAATAGGCCATCTCTTAGTAGGTGAATTGAAGAGTCATAAGGCCATTTTCCTATTCATCATTGTTTTGGATTTTCAGAAATTAGGATTTTTTTTCCCCAATCCCATTATTTTGCACTAAAAGTTCAATAAATTTCACATAACCAAATTCAGAATCAATTTTATATTTCCTTGATGACAATTCATCATGTGACTATTTTCTAGTCCTACTCGTCTTGCTATGTTTTAAGACTGTACTTTTACTATCTCGGATTTTTATGTACATATAAATAGGAAGCACATAAGGTATCCTATTACATAAAATTTACCTACTACCTGAGCAAGCACAAACTATCTAATTCTAAAAGTATTTTTGGTTTGTTTGCTTCTATTTTAGTTTCAGGAGATACACATACAGGTTTGTTACATGAGTATATTGCATACTGGTAGGGATTGGGCTTCAAGTGTACCCATCACCCAAATACTGAACATGGTACTCAACAGGTAATTTTTCAACTCATCCCTTTCCCATCCTTCCCTCTTTTGGAATGCTTAACATCTATTCTTTCCATCTTTATGTCCACGTGTACTCATTGTTTATTCCCCACATATGAGAATGTGCAGTATTTGACTTTCTGTTTCATTTGTTGATCCTTTATATCATTTTTTGTTTTAATTTTGTTTAGTTATGCTCTGATCTTTGTTTTTTTTTCTTCTAAATTTGGGTATAGTTTGTTTTTATAGTTTGTTGAGGTATGACACAACATTGTTAATTTGAGTTCTTTCTTTCATTTCGATGTAGGTGATTAGTGCTATAAACTTTCCTGTTAGCCCTGCTTTTGTTGAATCTCAGTTTTAGTATGTTGTGTCTCTATTTTCATTCATTTAATTTATTTTTAAATTGCTGCTTTATTTATTTTATTTTATTTTTTTTACTAAAAATCATTCAGGAGCAAGTTGTTTAGTTTCCATGTATTTGTGTTGTTTTGACAGTTAATCTTGCTGTTGATTTTTAATTTTATTCTACTGTGGTCCAAGAAAATACTCATGACTAAGTTTTTTTAATTTCTTAAAACTCGCTTTGTGGCCAAGCATATGGTCAAGTTTTGAGAATGTTCCATGCACAGATAAGAAAAATGTACTTGCTTCAGTTTGGGGGTCCATTTGTTTTATAGCCCACTTTAATTCCAGACTTTCTTTGTTGATTTTGTGGCTCAATGACCTGTTTAGTGTTGTCAGTGGTGTGCTGAAATCTCCCACTGTTACATTCCTATCAATTTGTTTTCATGGGTCTGGTAGTATTTGGTGCATAAATCTAGGTGCTCTGGGGTTGAGTTCATATACATTTAGAATAGTTAAATCTTCTTATTGTATTGAATGATTTATCATTACATAATGGTCTTGTCTTTTTTTTAACGTTGTTTGTTTAAAGTCTGTTTTGTTTTATAAAAGAATAGCTACTTCAGCTCATTTTTGTTTTCCTTTTGCATGATATATCTTTATTCATCCCTTTGAATGTATAAGTTTTTTTAGCCATTAGATAGGTCTCTTCTAGGCAGCAGATCATTAGGTCTTGTTTTTCAATCCAATTTGGCACTCTATATTTACTACATTGAGCATTTAGACCATTAAATTCAGGGTTAATAATGATATGTGAGGTTTTATTACTTTGATAGTTTTGTTTGCTAGTTGCCTTGGAGTCTCAGTAATGTTATTGCTTCATAGGATCTGTTAGTTTTGTACTTGTGTATTCTTTTATGATAGCAAGCATTATCCTTTTGTTTCCATGTTTAGAACTCCTTTGAGTATTTCTTGTAGGGATGATCTAGTCATGACGACTTCCATTAGCATTGGTTTGTATGGGGAAAACTTTACTTATCTTCAGTTATGAAGCTTAGTTTGACAAGATATAAAATTCTTGTCTGACATTTTTGTTTTCTTTAAGGAAGCTAAACATAAGCACTCAAACTCTTCTGGTTTGTGATACTTCTTCTGAAAAGTCCACTGTTAGTCTGATGGAATTCTCTTCATAGATGAATTGATGCTTCTCTCTAGCTTCCTTTAAGACTTATTCTTTCATGTAGACCTTGCACAGTGTATTAGGCTGTTTTCACACTGCTGATAAAGACATATCTGAGACTGGGCAATTTACAAAAGAAAGAGGTTGATTGTACTTACAGTTTCACATGACTGGGAAGGCCTAACAATCATGGCAGAAGGCAAGGACAATCAAGTCATATCTTACATGGATGGCAGCTGGCAAAGAGAGAGAGCTTGTGCAGGGAAACTCTCCCTTATATTACCATCAGACCTCATGAGACTTATTTATATGAAAACAGCAGGGGGAAGACCTGCCCCCATGACTCTGTTACCACCCACCAGGACCCTCCTATAACATGTGGAAATTCAAGATGAGATTTAGATGGGGACACAGCCCAACCGTATCAGATAGTCTGATGACTATTATCCTTTGTAATGTTCATATTACATAGTATCTCTCAGGTGTTTTCTGAATTTCTTAAATCTGATGTTTACATCCAAGATCAGGAAACTTCACCCATTACTCTCTTACATATGTTTTGAAAATGTCTTACTTTTTCTTATCCCCAAGAAATGCCTGTAAGTCATAGGTTTGGTTACTTTATATAATTCCATACTTCTTGAAGGCATTGTTTGCTTTTCAAAATTTTTTTTTATTGTTTTCCTGACTAGGTTAATTTAAGAGATCAGTCTTAAAGCTCTAAAATTCTTTCTCCTGCTCAGTCTAGTCTATCATTAAAGCTTTCAACTGTACCTTGAAATTTCATAAGTGAATTATTCATTTCCAAAAGTTCTGTTTATTTGTTTTTAAGGTATCTCTCTCTTTATTTCCTGATTTGCTTTTGTGGTTTCTTTGTGTTGGTTTTGAAGCTTCTCCTGAACCCTATTGATCTTTATTACAATCCACACTTTGAATTCCTTATCTGTTATTTTTGAATTTCCTTTTTGATTAAGGTTCATTATTAGAGAACTATTGTGGTCCTTTAGTTGGGTCACAGCTTTCAGATTTTTCATAGTGCTAAAAATTCTTACACTGGTTCCTTTTTATTTGGCTTGCACTTCTTGTTGGTGAATTTACATTCACATGGTTGGTTTTGTTCCTCCCTTCTTATTTTATTTTATATTATTTTATTTTATTTCAACCCTCCATAAAATTGTGACTGTAGAGTAGAGTATATTGGATAGAGTATTTTGACTTTGCTTCTATAGACCCCTGCATGTCTGTTGGCCAGTTTAATATTGGGTTGTGCTATTCAGCTGACAGACTAGTAGGTGGTGCTTGTGGGTAACAGCCAGCTATAGAAAAAACAGATTAATATATACTGGATCTTTGTTAGTCATGAGGTGCTCTCTGTTCTTTCAGATAATAGGCTGGACAGTAGAATGACTGGTGCCCTGAGCTTCATTTTCAGTGATGGGGTTGTAGGGATGGTTTTGCAGAGCTGGGCCACCTGGTTTGCATATGAATACCCAAATGATGAGCACAGTCACCAACCCTGACAGGGTAGCTGGGAAAGCTACTGAAAAAATGTGCTAAGGTCTCTGTGGAGGTTGAGGTGGCAGTGCCAGCTCCACATCCTAGATTGTCAGGAACATGATCTGTTTTCATAACACACCCTTGTCCCAGGGCTCTTGGCTCTTGGTTCAGACACACACTGTTGTCTACTTCCAGGCTACAGTGTAGATGAGAGCCATAGGAAATGACTGCCCTGAGACACTCTGCAGAAATGATTTTGGGACAAAGACCTCTTCACTCAGCCCCATACAGCCATATTTGTGACTTCCTGTTCTCCAATGAAGTAACACTGCTACTTTGTGTAAAGAAGTGAAGAAGCTCTACCTTTTGGCATGTGCAGGTGGGTGTCAGGTGTGGTGATTTCAGCTGATTGGGTTAGCCCATCCTCAAGTCCCAAGGGACTGATCAGGTGCAAGCAACCTTGGACTGAGCTAGGTGATACTCCAATTCTCAACCCCTAGATGGCCAACTGAACAGCATGTGCAAGTCCTGAAGGGACTAGAAAATATCAGGATAGTGGACTTGTTCTCAGGATCCAAGAATTCAGGTACTGGCTTGGTAGGTAGGGTTGGGCTATTCCTCAGGTAACCAACAGAACTCTCGGGCAGGGGCTGGCAGAATGCTTAGCTGGTGGCAGAATGACAGAACGCTCAGGTGATTACAGGCCTATGTGGGCTGGGCTCTCAGAAGTGCTTTGGGCCACAGCTGCAATGGTCAGGTAGGAGCAAGGTAGCTGCATTATAGGTCTTTCATTGGGAAAGTTAGGGTCACCTCAACTATGGAGTCTGGAAGATACAAGGTAAATAGATTGCTCACACTCACTCCCCCCCCCGACATAAGTAGCAATGCACTGTGCTGTTAGGGCTACATTTAGGTGCCTGGCCTACCAACTAACTCCCTCCTTGGCCCAGGGTTGGCAGGGACAATTGAAGCAGTGGCAGTAGGCACCGTGGGAGCCTAAGGGCATATCACCAGCTTCTGGGAGCTGGACTTTCAGAATAATGTTGACCCACAGCACTACTTCTCACATGGGGCAAGGTGGCTATGCTGGGAACTTGATGCTGGAGTGGGCAGACACTATTTAGTGAGGAGCAGGGGAGGCAGAGCTTTGTGTGGTATGTAGTCTGCATACTCTTCCATACAATGGCGGCAGTATCTGTTTTTGTAGCACATGAAAGCTCCCAGCTTCCTTGCTCCGTCCCTGGCAGGGTGGCAGCAGCTGGCCCCAGGCTACTCAGGAATCAGATTACTGTGGGGTTCAACAAAGGCTCTAGCAGTGCCTCTGAAGAGTCTCCAAGCAGCTATCTGTTGGTCTGGAGGCCTGTGAGGTCCAAGGGGTCTACTCTGTGTCTGGGATTGTAAATGTCCATGGTGGAAGTGTGGAACCCTAGAGGTCTCTTCATCGCTCACCCCTTCTCCACATTAGGAAGCCTCTCTGAGCTCAATGCTGGTCCCAGCTCAGCAGGCTACCAGGCTTCACTCTCCTCTGCTTTCCATGTTCTTGTCACTTCTCCAGTTGATTCCAATGTACTTTTTTTTAAGATGATCTCCTTGAAGAGCTAATATTTACTTGCTGTTTCGATTCATCTCTAGGAGAGAGGTGCCAATTAACTGCTTCTAGTCAGTTTCTAGTCAGAAACGAAAGTGTTTTATAGCAGATCAAATTTATAGCAAAAATATATATTTATTATGAATAAAATTGATAGGTAATAATCAGAATTTCAAACAAAACAACCCTATTTTAAAGCAAGCAATATTAGAACCCAGCACTCCCAGATCATTCTGTCATACATCATTTCCTAAAAGAAACAATAAAAATAAAAGATCACTCCTGGGCACACACAACACATCTAATTGAAAAGTTCTTGTGACATATTTAAACCCAAATACATAGTACAGCACATCAGCTGTACGTGTTCGAATGCAACATTAACAATATCTAATCATGAAACTTAAAGTTTAGCCCTTGAGAGATCATTTATTTTATGGTTTTTTAGAAAAGAAATTCACTTAGATATGGTATTTCTAATAAAAGGCAGTAATATATTTGAAATTATATGTTTTAATTTCTCCACATTAAATTATAAATTAATGTCTTTATATGAAGGCAAAAATACTTTCTGTAATTAACATATTTAATAACTTAAAATTTCATTTTAATTGCCTGATTTATAGTTATTTCCATAAATCTTGGCTTGTTGGAAATGGATGGTTAAATTTTTACTGCAAAACCCGAAATTAGTATCTTGTAAACTGATTTCACAAATCTAAAATATTATAAAAACTTTTAGGATAGATAAAATTATTAATTATATACATTAATATTTTTCAAAGTAATTGCTCATTTAAAAGTATGCATTATTTAAAAAATTGGGAAGGTTGAGGGTAAAAAATTTACTAAATGATGTAGGATGGGAGGCAGGAGTCATAAATAAGAAAATGTTTCACCAATAGTAATGAAAAATAATGCTTATAATTTAAAATTAACACAACACCTGAACAACTTTAAGGATAAATATATAGCAAAAGTGAATTTTTAAAATATATTTATTATTTAGAGTGTCAGCATAGTACAGTTTGTTAAGGAATTCAGGACCTCACATATTCTGACAATTCACTCATCAATATACTGACTATTAAATGGGAGTATAATATTTACTTCATAGGATTTTTATAAGTATTAAAAAACGTAACATCTGGAAAGCTCTAAATGGTTTTTAGCAAATAGTGCACACTTCAGTTAATGTCAGATGTAATGCAGAATGCGTTGTTCTGATTTGGTAAATGAAGTCATGTCTTTAAAATAATACCTCTTCCTATAAAGGTACCCCTTTATAGGGTACAAGGAGGCTATTTTTTGATGCTTAAATAGTTCTGCATTTTTATTGTGGTGGTGGCCACATGAACCTTGAGTGATAAAATTATATAAAACTACAGACACACACACACAATTGAGTGTATATAAAAACTGTTAAAATGTGGATAATGTCTACAGATTGTATCAATGTCCATTTCTTTGTTTTGATATTGCACTATAGTTGTGTGATTTTATCATTGGGGGAAGTTGGGTGAATAGTATGTGTCAGGTCTCTGAGCCCAAGCCTGTACATATTCATCCAGATGGCCTGAAGCAAATGAAGAATCACAAAAGAGGTGAAAATGGCCGATTCCTGCCTTAACTGATGACATTACCTTATGAAATTCCTTCTCCTGGCTCATCCTGGCTCAAAAGCTCCCCCACTGAGCACCTTGTGACTGCCACCCCTACCAGTCAGAGAACAACCCCCCTTTGACTGTAATTTTCCACTACCTACCCAAATCCCATAAAATGCCCCCACCCCTATCTCCTTTTGCTCACTCTCTTTTTGGACTCAGCCCGCCTGAATCCAGGTGGTTACAAAGCTTTACTGCTCCCACAAAGCCTGTTTGGCAGTCTCTTCACATGGACGTGAGTGAAATTTGGTGCTGTGACTTGAATCAGGGGACCTCCCTTGGGAGATCAATCCCCTGTCCTCCTACTCTTTGCTCCATGAGAAAGATTCATCTACCACCTCAGGTCCTCAGACCAACCAGCCCAAGGTATATCTCACCAATTTCAAATCGGGTAAGCGGCCTCTTTTTACTCTGTTCTCCAACCTCTCTCACTATCCCTCAACCTCTTTCTCCTTTCAGTCTTGGAGTCATCTTTCAATCTCTCCCTTCTCTTAATTTCAGTTCCTTTCCTTTTCTGGTAGAGACAGAGGAGACACATTTTATCCACGAACCCAAAACTCTGACACTGGTTACGGACTTGGGAAGACAGTCTTCCCTTGGTGTTTAATCACTGCGGGGACACCTACTTGATTATTCACCCATGTTTCACAGGTGTCTGATAACCATGGGGATGCCTGCCTTGATCCTACACCCTTAGTGGCAAGCACCACTTTTTTGGGGGTCAAGCACTGCCCACCCCTTCTCTCCATGTCTCTACCCTCTCTTTTCTCTGGGCTTGCCTCCTTCACTATAGGCAAACTTCCACCCTCCATTCCTCCTTTCATCCCTTAGCCTGTGTTCTCAAGAACTTAAAACCTCTTCAACTCACGCCTGACTTAAAACCTAAATGCCTTGTTTTCTTCTGCAATGCTACCTGACCCCAATACAAACTCAACAATGGTTCTAAATGGCCAGAAAATGGCACTTTCTATTTCTCCATCCTACAAGACCTAGATAATTTTTTTCATAAAATGGGCAAATGGTCTGAGGTGCCTGACGTCCAGGTATTCTTTTACACATTGGTCCCTCCCTAGTCTCTGTTCCCAATGCAACTTATCCCAAATCTTCCTTCTTTCCCTCCCGCCTGTCCCCTCAGTCCCAACCCCAAGTGTTGCTGAGTCTTTCCAATCTTCCTTTTTTACAGACCCATCTGACCTTCTCCCCTTCTCCCCAGGCTGCTCCTCGCCAGGCCGAGCCAGATCCCAATTCTTCCTCAGCCTCCGCTCCCCAACCTTATAATCATTTTATCATCTCTCCTCTTCACACCCAGTCTGGCTTACAATTTCATTCCGTGACTAGCCCTCCCCAACCTGTCCAGCAATTTCTTCTTAAAAAGGTGGCTGGAACTGAAGGCATAGTCAAGGTTAATGCTCCTTTTTCTTTATCCAACCTCTCCCAAATCAGTTAGTTTTTAGGCTCTTTTTCATCAAATATAAAAACCCAGCCCAGTTCATGACCCGTTTGGCAACAACCCTTAGATGCTTCACAGCCCTAGACCCTGAAGTGTCAGAAGGCCGTTTTATTCTCAATATGAATTTTATTACCCAATCCACTACCAACATTAAATAAACCTTCAAAAATTAGAATCCAGCCCTCAAACCCCACAGCAGGAATTAATCAACTTTGCCTTCAAGGTGTACAATAATAGGGAGGAGGCAGCCAGATGGCAATGCATTTCTGAGTTACAATTACTTGCCTCTGCTGTGAGATAAAACCCAGCTGTACCTCCAGCACACAAGAACTTCGAAATGCCTAAGCCACACATGCCTAAGCCACAGCAGTGAAGCATTCCTACAGGAGTTCCTCCATCAGGATCTTGTTTCAAGTGCCAGAAAGCTGGCCACTGGGCCAAGGATTGCCCGCAGCCTGGGATTCCTCCCAAGCCATGTCCCATCTGTGCAGGGACCCACTGGAAATCTGACTGCCCAACTCACCTGGCAGCCACTCCTAAAGCCCCTAAAGCTCTAGTCCAAGGCTCTCTGACTGACTCCTTCCCAGATCTGCTCAGCATAGCGGCTGAAGACTGACACTGCCTGATTGCCTCGGAAGTCCCCTGGACTATCACAGATGCCAAGCTTCATGTAACTATCACAGTGGAGGGTAAGTCCATTCCCTGTTTAATTGATACGGAGGCTACCCACTCCACATTACCTTCTTTTCAAGGTCCTGTTTCCCTTGCCCCCATAGCTGTTGTGGGTATTGACAGTCAGGCTTCTAAACCTCTTAAAACTCCCCAAATCTGGTGCCAACTTGGACAACATTCTTTTATGCACTTGTTTTTAGTTATCCCCACCTGCTCAGCTCCCTTATTAGGTAGAGATATTTTAATTAAATTATCTGCTTCCCTGACTATTCCTAGGCTACAACCACACCTCATTACCACCTTTTTCCCCAGTTCAAAGCCTCATTCACATCCTGCCCTTGTTATCTCCCCACCTTAATCCACAAATATAGGACACCTCTATTCCCTCTTTGGTGACCGATCATGCACCCTTTACTATCTCATTAAAACCTAGTCACTCTTACCCTGCTCAATGCCAATTCCCATCCCACAGCATGCTTTAAAATAATTAAAGCCTGTTATCACTTGCATGTTACAGCATGGTCTTTTAAAGCATATAAACTGTCCCTTCAATTCCCTCATTTTACCTGTCCAAAAACCAGGCAAGCCTTACAGGTTAGTTCAGGATCTGCGCCTAATCAACCAAACTGTCTTGCCTATCCCTCCCGTGTTGCCAAAGCCATATACTCTCCTATCCTCAATACCTCCCTCCACAACCCCTCCACAACCCAGTATTCTGTTCTGGATCTCAAACATTCTTTCTCTACTGTTCCTTTGCACCCTTCATCCCAGCCTCTTTTTGCTTTCACTCGGACTAACCCTGACACCCATCAGGCTCAGCAAATTACATGGGCTGTACCGCCGCAAAGCTTCATGGACAGCCCCCATTACTTCAGTGAAGCCCAAATTTCTTCCTCGTCTGTTACCTATCTCGGCACAATTCTCATGAAAACACACATGCTCTCCCTGCTAATCATGTCTGGCTAATCTCCTAAACCCCAAACGCTTCTATAAAACAACAACTCCTTTCCTTCCTAGGCATGGTTAGGTACTTCTGCCTTTGGGTACCTAGTTTTACCATCCTGACTAAACCATTATGTAAACTCACAAAAGCAAACCTAGCTGACCCCACAGATCTTAAAACCTTTCGCCACTCCTTTCCATTCCTTAAAAACAGGCCTAGAAGCTGCTGTCACACTAGCTCTCCCTAACTCATCCCAACCCTTTTTCATCACACACAGCCAAAGTACGGGGATGTGCAGTTGAAATTCTTACACAAGGACCGGAACCATGCCCTGTGGCTTTTCTATCCAAAAAACCTGACCTTTCTGTTTTAGCCTAGCCTTCGTGTCTGCCTGCGGCATCTGCTGCTGCCTTAATACTTTCAGAGGCCCTCAAAATCACAAACTATGCTCAACTCACTCTCTACAGTTCTCATAACTTCCAAAATCTATTTTCTTCCTTACACCTGATGCATATACTTTCTGCCCCCCTCCACTACCTCTCAGCAAGCTTAACTCATTGCCTTAACTCAGGCCCTCACTCTTGCAAAATGACTATGCATCAATATTTATACTGACTCTAAATATGCCTTCTGTATCCCACACTACCATGCTGTTATATGGGCAAAAAGAGGTTTTCTCACTACACAAAAGTGCTCCATCATTAATTCCTCTTTAATAAAAACTCTTCTCTAGGCTGCTTTACTTCCAAAGGAAGCTGGAGTCATTCACTGCAAGGACCATCAAAAGGCATCAGATCCCATTGCTCTAGGCAATGCTTATGCTTATAAGGTAGCTAAAAAAGCAGCTAGAGTTCCAACTTCTGTCCCTCATGGCTGGTCTTTCTCTTTCTCATCGGTCACTCCCACCTATTCCCCCACTGAAACTTCCACCTATCAATCTCTTCCCAAACAAGGCAAATAGTTCTTGGACCAAGGGAAATATCTCCTTCTAGCCTCACAGGCCCATTGTATTCTGTCGTCATTTCATAACTTCTTCCGTGTAAGTTATAAGCCGCTAGCCCATCTCTTAGAACCTCTCATTTCCTTTCCATCGTGGAAATCTATTGTCAAGGAAATCACTTCTCAGTGTTCCACCTTCTATTTTACTACCCTTCAGGGATTGTTCAGACCTCTCCCTTCCCTACACATCAAGCTCGGGGATTTGCCCCTGCCCTGGACTGGCAAATTGACTTTACTTACATGCCCCAAGTCAGAAAACTAGAATACCTCTTGATCTGGGTAGACGCTTTCACTGGATGAGTAGAGGCCTTTCCCACAGGGTCTGAAAACGTCACCATGGTCATTTCTTCCTTTCTGTCAGACATGATTCCTCAGTTTGGCCTTCCCACCTCTATACAGTCCAATAACGGACTGGCCTTTATTAGTCAAGTCACCCAAGCAGTTTTTCAGGCTCTTGTTATTCAGTAGAAACTTCATACCCCTTACAGTTCTCAATCTTTCAGGAAAGGTAGAATGGACTAATGGTCTTTTAAAAAAAGCACCCCACCAAACTCAGCCTGCAACTTAAAAAGAGAACTCTGTCAAGGATAGAGCCCCAAAACTCGGCAACCAAGCAAGTAATTATGCTGAACCGCCTTGGTCACTCTCTAATTGGATGTTCTGGGTCCTCCCAATTCTTAGTCCTTTAATACCTGTTTTTCTCCTCCTCTTATTCGGACCTTGTGTCTTCCATTTAGTTTTTCAATTCATACAAAACCACATCCAGGCCATCACCAATCATTTTATATGACAAATGTTCCTTCTAACAACCCCACAATATCACCCCTTACCACAAAATCTTCCTTCAGCTTAATGTCTCCTACTCTAGGTTCCCATGCCACCCCTGATCCCACTCGAAGCAGCCCTGAGAAACATCACCCATTATCTCTCCATACCACCCCTCAAATTTTTGCTGCCTCAACACTTCCACTCTATTTTATGTTATTTTTCTTATTAATATAAGAAGACAGGAATGTCAGGCCTCTGAGCCCAAGCCTGTCCATATTCATTCAGATGGCCTCAAGCAAGTGAAGAATCACAAAAGAAATGAAAATGTCTGGTTGCTGCCTTAACTGATGACATTACCTTGTGAAATTCCTTCTCCTGGCTCATCCTGGCTCAAAGGCTCCCCAACTGAGCACCTTGTGACTGCCACCCCTGCAAGCCAGAGAACAACACCCCTTTAACTGTAATTTTCCACTACCTACCCAAATCCTATAAAATCCCCACCCCTATCTCCCTTTACTGACTCTCTTTTTGGACTCAGTTCACCCACACCCAGGTGATTAAAAAGGTTTATTGCTCACACAAAGCCTGTTTGGTGGTCTATTCACACAGACGCGTGTGAAAGTATACATTACCTCTCTGTACTAATTTTGTAAACCTCTGTGAGTCTATACTTGTATTAGTCCATTTTTTGTTGCTACAACAGACTGCCACAGGCTGGATAACCTCTAAAGGATAGAGATTTACTTGGCTTATGGTTCTAAAGACTGGGAAGTCTAAGACTGGGCAGTCACATCTAGTGAGGGCCTTCTTGCTGTGTTATCTCACGGCAGAAAGGTGGAAAGACAAGTGAGCACATGCAAAAGAGAGAGACACCAGGAGCCCACTCTTGCTATAGCTAACCTGCTCTTGCAATAATAATATTAATCTAATCATAAGGACTGGACCATAATATACCAATTACCCCTCATTAGTCCCCACCCCTCAACGTTGTTGCACTGGAGATTGAGTTTCCAACACATGAACTTTGGGGGAACTCATTCAAATCACTGAAATAATGTTTTCAAAACAATAAGTTAAAAACAGAATCTAGAAAAGTCACAAACACAATTCCAGTTTTCTGCGTCATTCATTATATTTGATACCTTATAGGAATAAGCCAGATTGGCTACTTAATTTTGAGAGCCTAGTGAAAAATGAAACTTCAGAGGCCCTTGTACAAAACAATTAAGATTTTTAGGATAGCAACAGCAAGTACTTAACCAAGTGTAGTATCATTCCAAAGGTAGAGTTGTGTGAAATTGACTATACGGGTCACATGACTGTAAAGCAGCCCCTGGCAGCATTTTGTTAAATAAGAAAACCAAAAAGTTCATCTGGATATGTGGATAAAATGAAAATATCTGAGATCATCAGAAACTTACCAGGGGATCTAGCTAAATCTGAGAACAAGTGTTCATCCAGAAGACAAAGACAGACATTAAGTGCCGAAAACCTCCTTTGTGCTATGTAAATTACAATGTTTTGTAAACATTAACCCAAGTGGCTTTGACAACAGTGTCACTGATGTTCCGTTTTGCCTACAAGGAGTATATTGAAAGATAAAGGACATGGTAATTGCAGTCCCTTTGAAAAATTTCAATACCTTAAATTAGAGCAGATTTAGATAATATTTGATAACTTTTAAAACAAGTAATAATAATGCAATAAAGCCTCTTTTATGTAGTTTTCCTACGGTTTTTTTCTCACTTTGCTTTTTGCATCTTGAAAGAAACTAATCTTGGATGTCTCTAATCATGAACTTATACACTTAACACTTTTCTTGCCATCAAATTATCTTATAAAGCTTACTCAGTAACCTGTTATATGATCAAAGTTAATTGTTAATAAATAATACATATTTCAAACGTAATCAAAAACTTCTAGATATACAAAGCCTAATCAGAATCTATTCAATAATGGGACATACATGCAAACCAATGATATATGTGAATATATTTTTAAATATCAATATTAGTGAAGGAAGACTGTGAAGCAATGTGAGAATGAGTAACTCCAACTCAAACCTTTTTTTTCCCTTTTCTGAGCAGTAATGAATTTCAAATTCATTTCAGAAATACTGTTTTTAAAGATACAAACTTTACATCACCATACAGGATCTAATGAAATGTCACAAGGCATGAAAATGGATATACAATCACTTAACTAATTTACACTGTGAAATTCACTACAAAGGTAGCTTACTGTGTACATGAAGAGATATTTAGTTCCAAAAACATCAGAAAAGTTGTGTTAAATCAAGTTCAAGTACCACATGTTACCAGACTGAGGTATGTAAAAGTTAACATCTATAAGCCTACATATTAAATATGTAAGGAATACAGAATATATTGATCAACATTTCAAAGTTATTTTTAGCCAAAATTGTAAATATTTTTACTAAATTATATCAGTGACTTTATTAGTTTCTAACAAAGTATTTTATAATGTTATTTTATATCAAGTTATGATTTACAACATTTGTTAATATTACTTACTTTTAACGTGACCTTCTCTAGCTTCTTTGACAATCATTTTAGTGCTGGCTTAAAACCTGGATGATGAAACACTATGTACAACAAGCCGCCACCATACATACATGTTTACCTCGGTAACAAATCTTCACATGTACCCCCAAATCTAAAATAAAACTTTAAAAAAAGAAACTTGTTCACAGAAAAACGAATGTTGTGAACTATTTAAATTGTAAAAATAATGACAGGCTATGTTTACAGTTTTATACTTGTGTGTGTGTATAAATTGAGTGTTTCTGACAATGGCATTTTTAGCAATGTCATCTAAGGGAAAACAGATGGATCTACAACTGGGCTCTTTAAAATTACAGACAATAGTTTCCCAGCAACTGCTCTAATGTCTGCCTCCTCCGCCACTCTGCTGCTCACGCGGTGCAGACCTGTCATCTCCTCCATCTTCCCTTCCACCTCGCAGGAATTCACAAGTTGGCCTAACACGCAGAACATGTGTTTGGAAGCAAAGACTGAGACTTGGAATACTGGCTTCTCCCAAAACGCCATGCTTTAACATTAGTATATAATTTGTATCCGAATGTGCAGCTACTATTTTCTCTAAGTGTATTGCTTTCAAAGGGAACGTTTCATTAAGTGCAAGTTAAGGCCTTCTCTCTGAGTATTTATATATACAGTATATATACATACATAAGGCTATATGTATACATATATATGGTTATGTGTAAATATATCTATTATATATCAAGGATGATTATGTGTAAATATATTTATTATGCATCAAGGATGTGTGTGTGTGTGTTTGCATAAAACCAAGAGAAATTAGTAAGAAAGCTGTCGTCATTTCCTAAAGGAAAATGGCTCAGAAGATCAAGCCGGAAGTGGAAGAGTGGGTGGCTTCTGGGAACAAAGGACCACACCTGAGCCTGGGTTCTGGTCGATAATAATCCTGCAAGTCATTCCTATGTCCTCAACAAAACCAGGGCAGCTGAAGATGTAAAAATTAACAGTGAGACAGTTGTAAAACCAGCTTCAATTTCAGAGGAGGTACTGTTGAATTTAATCAATAAACTGAAAAATGATGATAATGTAGATAGCCTCCTTATTCAGGGGCCCATTCCAGATCACATGGATGAGAGAAAGATCCCTAATGCTGTTTCTCCAGACAGGGATGTTGATTGCTTTCATGTACTTAATGTTGGGCAAATGTGTTCTCACCAGTATTCCATGCTACTAGCTCCCCCAGAGGGTATGTGGGAAATGATGAAGTGAACTGGCATTCCAGCTCTAGAGAAGAATGTGATTGTAGTTGGGAAATTAAAAAAATGTTGGGATGCTCATTTTAATGTTATTAAACACAGATGGGGCACATGAAAGTCCTGGAGGTGATGCCACTGTTACAATATCTCATCAGTACACTCCCACAGAACAGTTGAAGAAAAATATAATTCTTGCAGATATTATAGTATCTGCCTAGGTATTCCAAATCTGATAACAGCAGTTATCAAGGGAGGAGCAGCAAACATTGACATGAGCATATATAGAGTTCAAGGTCCCAAAATTGCTAAACTTAAGTTGGTTGGAGATACGGACTTTGAAGGAATCACAAAAAAGCTGATTACATCACTCCAGTTCCTTGGGGTGTTGGTCCCAGGACAGTTGTGTTGTTAATGAAGAATATGATTTTTACTGCCAAAATATTGCTGAAGGTTGGAGAGCAGTAAATGCTGAAGTCTAAAGAGCTTGTAGTAACCACTCATTAACTATTGTATCTTCTGTATCATGAACAGCACTCTAAGTCAGTTCAAGAAGCAAAGCAGGTCAGCAGTATTTTTTGCTTCTTTTATACTAAAATAGATTAAAATGATACTTTGTATTTATTGAAACCATAAGTGCTTCGGTGTTTGTGCACATAACTCTGCAATACCTCACCAGGGAACATTCCAGTATCCTGCAGGGTTGTGTGATCTAGGCAAGAGCAGCCGTTGACCTAGTTAGTAACATGGGAGTCACTGTCACATTGAGAATGGATGCTTAACTTTGTCAAGCCACTTCAGTTAGAAATTGGCCTTTCCTAGGACTGCATTTTTCAAGTGCTATTCCAATAAGAGCCAATACTCATTCTACTTTCCAAACCTTTTCAGTTCAGCTGCTCAAACCAAAAGAAAAATGTTTCCGGAGAAAATTAGGGAAAAGGTGTAAAGAAAAAAAAATGGTAGTAACCGAGTAGAAACACATTAATTTATATATATATATATATGTTATAGATAGATAGATAGATAGATAAATAGATGATAGATAGATAACCAGATTTATCTAAGTAGAACCGAATTGGCTAGGGAAGAAGTTGAAATCAACACTTGCAAGTTGAAAAAATGTTGATAATTTTCCTAAGCTGTCTTTTTGTGACTTAGTCATTGGGGAAATGTTTGGAGTTGTTTTATTTGCCATTAGTCCTCATTTAGGTATGTTTCTCTTAAGTGTGTGATCTCTCCATTTCAGTTTTCTAGGATTAAAAGGCTTGTTTCATAAATTATTCATGTTTATTATCCTATTTGGTTTTTGCTATATATTTAAACTTCGTTGTTAAATTTTTGTATTGTTAGGGGAAATTTGTATAGCTTCTTTGACATTTTTTAAACCTATTTCTGAAAAACAAACTCGGCTTGATAATCATTTGGGCAGCTTGTGTAAGTCTGCAACTTATTTTTCCACCAAAGAGTTGTCAGTACCCATCTGTTTTTCAGTGATGTACCCCACTGCCTTTCTCAAAAGACTTTTAAAAGCTGGAACTAATATTGAATTCTTTTCCGACTTTCTGAGTAGACGGTTTTTAAAAATGTTTTAATATACACACACACACACACACGAACAAATGAAGTGCAGACAATACATTAAATAAGCAATAAATAAAAGTACTATAAATACATATTGTATATATCTTTGCCTGTTAATGAATATATAAATTAATTGCCATTATTTTGACCAACATAGCTTTCCTTTTAGAAATATACCATGATTAATTTAATAAGTCTCCTATTGAAAGACATTTCAGTTGCTTTTGGTTTTTTGCTGATATAAATTATTCCAATATATCCTTTTAACAACACCTTTACACACTTGTCCATTTTTAACTTGCGATAAATTGCTGGAAGCGAATTTCTAGAATGAAAGACATGAACTTTGAAAGCTTTTGACAATAAATGGGGGTAAGGAAGCTTATGCTTCTGCACCATAATCTATGATAGTGTGTTACATTATTTATAGCAGAAACTTTGCGGGCAAAGCTATTTTTTCTTTGCTTTATTTTGTTTACAAATGTGGCCAAATATACGAGCTTACAAGTGTGGTCAAATATATCACATGTGTTTATTTGTCTTTTGTATGTTTTCTTTTTTTCCTAATCCATACAGTTTCTATGTCATTTCCCTCTTATCCCACATAGAATTTTTATATTGACTTATAAAATCTCCTTATTTGTTAAAGACAGTAAGTAATGCTTTTCCTGTGGTACTGGCTTTGATGCAGTTGCATTCTTCAGTTTTTGTTGTTTTATCTTTATTTTCTCTCTTGCATTTTGGTTACAGTGACTTTTGCTGTCACATTTGCTATTTTTTCTACGCAGATTTTTATTTTCCATGTTCTGCTAAAAAAATTTTATATGGTAGTAATAGTAATAAAAATACGTTAAACTTTATTCTATTAATTATGGTGTTTTATTTTAGGTTGCATAAATAGCTTTGTTTTGACTTTGATTCATATCAAATCCATTTTGGTTAAATTGTGAAGTAAAGCACATAACTTTTAGATGCAATGCCTAATGAGTGCCCTAATTTCACTTTTGAGTATTTATTTTTTTTCTTTTAATGTTGGTCTTTTTTTGGCTGTTAGATTTTGATTTCTATTTCTTTGGTTTCAGTTTTTTTCCAGGGTCAGTATCAGTCTTAGTAATACAGCCTTTTAATATATTTTAATATCTGTTAGGACAGTCTCCCTTTCACTTCACTGCTCATACACAATAAGCTGAGCTAGTTTTATCCATTTATTTTTCCAAGCCACACTGGCAGAACGAGCCTCTTCATGCTTAGCATATCTTGTGAGAAGCAAAAAGATCAGATATTAGGAGATGCTTTTTTCCAGAGCAATTTTAAAATCTCATCCTTATGAGACTGAGTGTTACAACAATATACATTTTTTCCAATGCAATTTCTAATTTAAATACACTTTTCACCAATAAAATGGACCATTTTAGAGATAAAAATATAAATCTAATGTTCATATGAAAACTAATATTAAGATTTATTATAGACTTTACAACAAATGTGTTGAGGTGAATGGAGGGGTAAAAAAGTTAATTGTAGAAAAACAACATTTAGAAAAATGTTCTGAACTCTAACCACATGTGACAATAAATCATCCCAAATAACTCAGACTCTAATTATAAAAGTCTCAGTGGTAAACTTAGCCAAGTATATGGAATTAATTTGTATAATTTTTTACCTGACTTCAGACATATCACCTGGAAATTAGATTGCATCTATTGAGACATTTATGTCCTCTAAGGAAACATTTAAAAATTTCATAGTCAAAAATTGCTATTTGAGATAAATTATCAACTGAGGAGTCAAAGGTCTAGAAAATTTAAGTGACTTTCCCAAGGGCACAAAAATATCTGAGTTCTCAACAGGGAGTAGAAACCAATCTCCTAAATCTAGGTGCAATTTCTATTGCACTTCGCAGGGACTTTCTACTTGATTTTTGTATTACTTTTTTTTTCCCACTAGTTTTACTGCAACCACGTGGAGAATAATGATTTTTTTTCTCTCCAAGATAATTCACATATAGTTGGGCAAAGAAGGGAGAATCATGTATGATTAAATGCCTCAGGTACAGTGATAGTGCCATTATAATTGGTAGCTAGATATTAAAACATTTCCAAGTGAAAAATACAACCTTGGGGACGTAGAAGGCCAATCTTAAAGAAGGCTGATGAATTCTCTTGAGGAATATATTAAGAAGACATCCCACCACATTCATATATCAACATTTTGAATTCTTTTAAAATATATTTCCAATATGTTTAAAGTGATCAAGTTTCATCACTTATAATTTCAACCATAGAAAAAGAATAAAATAAAATGCAGTATATATGTTTTTAAGAATGCTGTACAGGTTTTTAAATTGTGTTTTGAAAAAATATTTAATGGTACAGGGGAATATTTTAGATAAAAACCTTAAGTGAAATAATTTTACATTGTGTGATTTTATTTTTAAAATAGTTATATATTAATGTGTATGTATATATGTATATATTTGAAAATATGTGTTTAGATATGGATGTAACTAAAAACTTATTGGATATGCTGGGCGCGGTGTCTCACGCCTGTAATCCCAGCACTTTGGGAGACCGATGCGGGCGGATCACGAGGTCAGGAGATCGAGACCATCCTGGCTAACACCGTGAAACCCCGTCTATACTAAAAATACAAAAAACTAGCCGGGCGAGGTGGCAGGCGCCTGTAGTTCCAGCTACTTGGAGGCTGAGGCAGGAGAATGGCGTGAACCGGGGAGGCGGAGCTTGCAGTGAGCCGAGATCACACCACTGCACTCCAGCCTGGGTGACAGAGTGAGAATCCGTCTCAAAAATCAACAACTACAACAAAAACTTATTGGATATAGTTGACCATGTTAATATGTAGATATTTTATTGTTGAGACCCTTTTAAAATATTTTCTGAAGTCTATAATAATACATATTTTCCATTCATGAGAAAAATAATATTGAAATTATATTTCCCCACTTGTGTCACAGCAGGACTAGAATAATACCTTGATAATGCTTTATATTTGAATACTGTTTTAAAGTTTATGAACTTTTTCGTATATGCTATATAGTCTATAATTGAAAAACATCATTATTTTCAAGATTGCACTGGAATTCTTCGAGATAAATCAGCTAAGCTTTAGTCAATGAATTAAAAATAATAAGAACAATAAAATTAATCGACATTTGGAAAACTAGATATGAGTTTGGAGAGAGATGAATAAACTACATAGTTCAAGCACTAGAAAAGTAAAATTTATTCTGTATTGTATAAAAATTTTACATAATTGTTTCAGTTTTAAGGGCCTAAAATTGGAGAAAACTGTTTGTTTGTTTTTAAAACATGGGAGATTTGGTGAATGCAAAAGCATGATAATGTGTAATAATAATAACAATCATCATCATCATATTCAACAGACTGTGAGTGAATGAACACTTCAATAAGGAGATGCAGTGTAAGTAAGAAAACCCAGTGCTTCCACAAGCTTCAGAGAAGTTGGATTCATATCCATGTATATTAATATAGAACATAATTCTCCTAAGGAAAGCAATTACTTCCTTGTTCCATCAATCTCATGTGATTTTGGAGATAATTAAATGAGACAATGCGTATAAACTGCTTATCAGAGTGCTTAGCACATAAGTATTCAGCTCAGTACATTAGGCTATCTTTGGTGCTATCATCATTATTATTTTCCCTATGTATGGATAATCTTTGTACAGTCTTTGCTCAAACCATAATATTCTTATTTATTTCACTGTTCATAGGAAACTTACTGAAGAAGTGTGAGTTTATATCAAAATACACCTTATATATCCCAACTGATTTTGTTTCTGAAATGTCATTGTCTATGTGTTTTACTCTTTTATTCAATAATACATTTAAAATTAAGAAAACTCTAATATGGAAACAGAGAACATGTGTATTCCTCTTGGCCACAAGCTGACTATTTCCTGACACAAACAAGTTGAAATGATCTCAGGGATTTGAAATCTTTTTAAGAACTTGAATTACAATAAATAATGTTTATTATTTAATGTCCTTTTACATTTCTTAACACAAAAATCTCCTAATTTCCAAGCCTGTATCCATCAATATTGCCACCTCATAAACTAATTAACTCTTGTTTATATGATCATGACACTATAACCAGTTATATCCCTGAAATCTCTGCCATAGCATTCAATATATGCAGTGTATGTAAAAAATTCCTTTTGTCTTGTGGTTATCTGAAATATGTCCACAAATTCTTTGATGCTGTACCTATTAATAAGTGAAGCCTAACATCTTCCCTTTCAGTGTGGACTGGACTCAATGACTTATTTTTAATGAATAAATATGGTTGAAGTCACAGTGTATCACTTCCAAAACTAAGTCCTGTAAGGGACTGTGACGTCCACCTTTATTTTTCTCAGATCACTCACTTTGTGGGAAGCCGGCTGTTTGGTCATAAGATCTACCTGTCAGACCCATGGAGAGTCCTACATGGCTGGAAAGAAACTAAGATTTCCTGCCGACTACCATTGAGTACTTGGGAGATAATCCTCCAGTCCTAGTCTACCCTTCAGATGACTGCCTCCCTGATCAATAATTTAGCTGCAGCCAGATGTGAGACTCTGAGCAAAAATTACTCAGGTAAGCTTCTTCTAAATTGTTGACCTACAGAAATCTTCATGCATTTTTTTTAACTTTTATTTTAAGTTCAGGAGTACAAGTATAGGTTTGTTACATAGGCAAGCTTGTGTCATGGGGGCTTGTTGTATAGATTGTTTCATGACCCAGGTATTAAACCTAGTACTCATGAGTTGTTTTTCCTGATCCTCTCCCTCCTTTCACCCTCCAGCCTCTGACAGGTCCCAATGTGAGTTGTTTCATTTCATGTGTCCATGTGTTCTCAACATTTACCCCCAACTTATAAGTGAGAACATGCAGTATTTAGTTTTCTATTCCTGTTAGTTTGCTAAGGGTAATGTCCTCGAACTCCATCCATTGTCCCTGCAAAGGACATGATCTCACTCTCTTTTTTATAATTGCATAGTATTCTATGGTGTACATGTACCACATTTGCTTTATCCAGTCTATCTTTGATGGGCATTTAGATTCATTCTATGTCCTTGCTATCATGAATAGTACTGCAGTGAACATAATCATGCATGTGTCTTTATAACAGAATGATTTATATTCCTTTGGCTATATACCCAGTAACGGGATTGCCAAGTTTACTGGTATTTTTGTCTTTAGGTCTTTGAGGAATCAACACATTGTCTTCTACAATGGTTGAACACTCCCCAGCAACAGTGTATAAGCATTCTTTTATCTCCAAAACCTCACCAACGTCTGTGTTTTTTTGACTTTTTAATAGTAGCCATTCTGACTTTGTGTGAGATGGTATCTCATTGTGGTTTTCATTTGCATTTCTCTAATGATCAATGATATTGAGCTTTTTTCCATATGATATTGACCACATATATGTCAGTTTTTGAGAAGAGTCTGTTCATGTTTTTTGCCCACTTTTAATGGGGTTGCTTTTTATTGTAAATTTGTTTAGTAATTTCTTTTATAGATGCTGGATATTAGGCCTTTCTCAGATGCATAATTTGCAAATATTTTCTCCCATTCTGTAGTTTGTTCACTCTGATTATATAGTTTCTTTTGCTGTGCAGAAGCTCTTTCATTTAATTAGACTCTATTTACCAATTTTTGCTTTTGTTGTAATTGGTTTTTGGCATCTTTTTCATAAAATCTTTGCCCATGCCTATGTCCTGAATGGTATTGCCTAGGTTGTCTTCCAAGGTTTTTATAGTTTTGAGTTTTACATCTTTAATCCATCTTCAGTTAATTTTTGTACATGGTGTAAGGCAGGGGGTTGGTTTCAGTCTTCTGCATATGGCTAGCCAGTTATCCCAGCATTATTTACTGAACAGGGAGTCTTTTCTCATTGCTTGTTTTCGTCAGCTTTGTCGAAGATCAGATAGTTGTAGGTGTGTGGTCTTATTTCTGGGTTCTCTATTCTGTTCCACTGGTTTATTTGTCTATTTTTGTACCTGTACCCTGCTTTTTTGGTTACTGTAGCCATGTGCTGTAGTAGCTACTATACTACATGAAGTCCGGTAGCATGATGCCTCCAGCTTTGTTCTTTTTGCTTAGAAAAATTTTAGATAAAATGGCCTAGGTCATTCAGGCTCTTTTTTTGTTCCATATGAATTTTAGAGTAGTTTTCTCTAGTTCTGTGAAGAATGTCAATGATAGTTTAAGAGGTGTAGCATTGAATCCATAAATTGCTCTCAGCAGTATGGCCATTTTAATGATATTGATTCTTCTATCCATGAGCATCAAAATGTTTTTCCATTTGTTTTTGTCATCTCTGATTTCTTACAGCAGTGGTTTGTAGTCTCCTTGTAGAGCTCTTTCACTTTCCTAGTTAGCTTTATTCCTAGGTACTTCATTCTTTTTACATCAACTATGAATGGGAGTTCATTTGTGATTTGGCTCTCAACTTGCCAATATGCAAAAATCATGTTTTCTATTTCAAGTCACTATGTTTTAAGGCACTTGTTTACACAGCTTTAGATAATAGTTATTTTTATCCTGGGAGTGGGTGTTAGGGCAGCAAAACACATAGCTAAACAAAGAAATCCAAATCCTGCAATATTGGAGTGGATTTAGAAACCAAAAAGAGTTTGAAGGAAGTATATGTGAAAGCATCAAGATCCTTGAAGAAGCTGAAAATTTTGTGAGCTTTGAGAATACTGCAGATGAGGGCTTAAAAAAGTATGAAAAATCTTACTGGAAACTGTAGGAAATTGGATTCTTTAAATATAGTTACGGATGTTTGGCAACAATGTCACCTATGGTAAGGTGGAAAGTAGAAAACTCACTTATCTGAGTGATCTAGCTAAAAATATTTCTTAGCAAGGTGTTAAAGTGTCACTTGATTTTGTCTTAATGCTTATAAAGCATGATCAAAGAGAGATCAAGAAGGACAGGAACCAAAGAGAGACTCACACCAGATATATACCCACACGTATAATTACTTTAACTAATTTTTTTTTTTTATTATACTTTAAGTTCTAGGGTACATGTGCATAACATGCAGGTTTGTTACATATGTATACTTGTGCCATGTTGGTGTGCTG
>NW_012118487.1:25435093-25445478 GCF_000951035.1 Colobus angolensis palliatus | reverse complement strand
GCAGTATGGCCATTTTCACGATATTGATTCTTCCTATCCATGAGCATGGTATGTTCTTCCATTTGTTTGTGTCCTCTTTTATTTCACTGAGCAGTACTTTAACTAATTTTTGACAAATGTGTCCAGGTTATTCAATGGATAATGGGATGACTTTTCTAAGACAGGTTCTGAAGTATGAGGGTGTTAATATGAAAAATAATAACACTGTACCCTTACATTATATTACTTTAAAAAATTAATATGAATTCATAGACCTAAATGTTAGACTGCAAGTATAAAAAAAAAGAATACTCTTGCAGTTTTTGGTTAGGCAAAAAGGTGTTAGGATGCAAAACATACGAATCACAGAAAATAAACTTAATAAATTGGACTTTATCAAATTTAACTTATATCAAAATTAAAATTTAAAAATTTCATGAAATATATACCTAAAATAAGTCAATTCTACTGTATTTAATTATACCACAATAAACCTAACCTAATAAAAATAATTAAATTCCATGTTAAGAATCTTTTCAATGTTGTTATTGATTTCTAGTTTTATTACATTCTGATTGGAGATTATTTACAAAAATTCCATCTTGTTAAATTTGTTTGCCTTCTTGCTGCATTTTAATATATAGTACATTTCATGTATGTTTCATTTGTTCTTGAAAAGGGATATTATTTATTATCAGAATGTAATATTTGATATTTCTCTATATTATCTACCTTATTGATATTGATTATATGTTCTATATGGTTGCTTACTTATTTGTCCTCTTCAGCTATTTTCACGCAAAGTTGAAAAGAATGATAAACTTTCCTAGTTTTTTTTTCTATTTATCTTTCTGTATCCTTTAGGTTCTATAGTATAAAGGTGGTTTGTATGCTACTTACTATGAAGTTATCTATGTCTAACAGATTTTGATTATTAATTGTATCATTTTGCATCATAAATAAACTTTATTGCCTAATGTAACGAGGCCTGAGGGCTTCCTGGTTTGATGAAAGACTTAAAACTTGCCTGCTTAGTATTATTTCCATTTGCCTGATAACTTGTTGTTCCTCTTTCTCCTTTCTTCTTACTTTCCTTTCCTTCCTTCCTCTCTCTCATTTCTGTATCACCTTTTTTCAAATAGATGTTTCTCATGTGTCTTAGTTCTGGTTGCTATACCAAATTACCATAGATTCGGTAGTTTAACAACAATCATTTATTTTTTACAATCTGGGAGGCTAGAAGTGCAAGATCTAGGTGCCAGCATGGTGCATGGTTGGGTTCTGATGAGGGGTCTCTTCCAAGTTGCAGGCAGTGACTTCTAGTATTTTCAGATGGTGAAAAGAAGACAAGAGAGCCTTCTGAGGTCCTTTTTGTTTTCTACATACTATGCATGTTATTTTATATTTATTGCATGTCTGTGTGTGTGTGTGTGTGTGTGTGTGTGTGTGATAGAGAAAGAGATACAGGTGGGTTTTTCTTTAGGTGGTATATCTTTTTTGCTATTTTTTGATATTTATTTTAGAAGCAATGAAAAGCTTCATTATATTTAGCAGTTACTTTCTTATTAACATCTTTATAATATCCTTATTTTTTCCTTTCAATTAGTTTGTTTTCAGCTTTAAAACATATAATTTAATTCTTATCTATTCACTAATTTCTTTTTTGTTCTCTGTAGCTAAGCTTCTACTTACTGATTGACCCACTTATTTGACATTCAATAAGTTTTTCCATTTTCCCACTTAATATTTTCCTTCTGTTCTCACTTTTTGACATAATATATGGCATTTTTATTTTGCTTTTTTCCATCCTTGTCACATCTTTGCTTTTGTCTTTATTTATTTATTTATTTTAAAGACAGGGTCTCACTCTGTTGCCCAGGCTCAAATGAAGTCTTCCTCAGCCTCCCAAATCACTTGAATGGCAGCTAGGCTCTGCCAGGCTTTTGTCTTAGAATAAAATTACTGGCAACCCTTTGTCTAGTACTTAATTACTAATAGTAGTACCTAATTACTACTTAGATGAAATTCATCCTCTAGTACATTGCTGAAGGAAATTCCATGCTTACATCACTGAAAGTGTTTTTGAATGTATAGAATTTTTTCTATAGCTTCTTATTGCTTAGTTATAATATTATGGATTCAAACTTCCTTTCCTTGTGTTTCTTGAACGATGCTCCACTGTTTTTGTTGTTGTTGTTGTTGTTTTGTTTGGTTTTGTTTTTCATTACTTTTCAGATGGCTAATTCCAACAAGTGTTGTCTTTTTTCTTTGGTAAGCAGCTTATGTTGTTGTTGTTTTGGTTTGGTTTGGTGCAGGAGCCTCTTAGATATTTTTAATATCTTTAAAGTCTGAAGAATTCCTAGAATATGTCACAAAGTTGATTGTTCTATGTCAACTTATCTGGGTATACATACATCCTGTTCAACTAGTCATTTAGGGACTTTTATTCCCAGAATTTTTTTTTCTTTTTCTTCTTCTTGCCATTATCAACAGAAAAAAAAGAAAAATATATCTTTTAATTAACAGGAAGACAAGTCTACAACTATTTACCCACCTATCCAGAAGCTATGGAAGATACAGAGACCCTGAAAACTTGGGCAATGACTGACCAGATTGTGAATTATTTTCAAGAACGGTCAGTAATTTCATTGCCATGTCAAAAGGCCCACGAGCATATGATTGACTGTATTTTTCTTGATAGTTATGAAATTCTCAGGACAAAAGACTTGGCACTAACTCCCAGTTTTCAGATGCCTACTTCCAACAAGTGTTATCTTGTCTGAGAATAAAATTACTGGCAATCCTTTGTCTAGTGCTTACCAGTGTGAGCTTCATTGACATTTGTGAGTTGTATAAAAGACCCTAGATAAATGCTTTTCAGAAGCAGCCTCCCTACAAACTGCATTAAAGATTTTGTCTTTTTTTCACAATGGTTTTGCAATTCGCCTCTGACCATAAAGATGGAAGCTCTGTTTCGGTTTGTAGAGCTCACTGCTTTCTCCCAAGTTTAGTCCATCTGGACAGAGGGCTGGCAATGTGGGTGGAAAAGCACTCCTACAAGCAAAGATGTTAAGGGGTTTGTAGGTATAGGACAGGTCAAGGGTTAGCAACAGTTACCATCTCTTACGATAGACTATTTAGTAGTTGTGAACAAATAATTACTTCCAATTTGCATTTTTCTAAATTTCCCAGGTAATTTTTGTGCAGTCTGATGTCTAAACTAAGATATTTTAGCAACTGATATCTGAAGGCAGGTTGTTCCTCAATTGTTTAACTCATTTCGTAAGGACTGTGTAAAATCCTTTTTGACCATGTTGGTATTGACACATAATACTTGATGTATTCTCAGGGTTCATCAAGTTCTCATTGCAAGGCTATGTATCATACACTATCTTTGTAAATTCTAATTGTACCACTAGAAAAAGTATGGGTTTTGTGAATAGGCAGATCTGGCTTTGAATGCACGGTATGGCTCACTGTGTTATTTAGAACAACTTATGTATTCTCTATGATAAGTACTCTTCAATTTAAAATTAAGTTAAAATAGTCACAGTTCAGTTTTGAGATCTGTATACAATGGTTTTACATATTTCATTGGTGGAAACTGAATAAAGCATACACAGAATTCTGTTGTACTTTGAACTTTTTACAACTGCATGTGAATCTACAATATTCTTAGTAAACATTTCAATTAAAAAGTATATATTTTGTCTTTTTTTTTTTTTTTTGCAGTGGTGTGATCTCGGCTCACTGAAGCCTCTACTTACCAGGTTCAAGGGATTCTCCTGCCTCAACTTTGCTAGTAGCTGAAATTACAGGTTTACACCACTATGCTTAGCTAATTGTTTTTTGTATTTTTAGTAGAAATGGGGATTCATCATGTTGACCAGAGTGGTCTCGAATTCGTGGTCTCCAGTGATCTACCCTCCTGGGCTCCCCAAGGGCTGGGATTACAGTATTGAGCCACCATGCCCAGCCTATATATTGTCTTAATGTATCAAAAATATTCAATGAAATGCTGATTCTTCCTCCAAAAATCAACACGTTTTGATTAAAACCCATATGTGTTAATTTTTTTGTACAGTTACCCAAGAAAAACACTTTATAATAAACAAGAAAAATATAGGACCACATGTTATCTTAATTTTAAAGAAAATGTGTCTACTTGTACATATAGAGTCACTTTGAGCATTCAACTTGGAAATTCTTCTCCTGTTAAAATTTTACAACAAATTTTGATAAAAATGAACTACAAAAAAGTAAATGCATGAATGGTCTTTGCTACAATTTATTTTAGCAATGGCAAAAATTACTAAGAAATATGCAACTATCTCTATTAAACCACATTCTTGTCTAGGCTCTAGTTTAGAAAAATGCTTTTAAAAGACTGGGTTTACCCTGGATTGAGAGGTAAGAATGGTGATTTATTGATTTTTACTCAGAGTAAGTTATGTAATCATGTTAGTTTTCCTTTGTAGTTTAGTCACTGCCTAATCCTCCAGTTGTTTCTGTGAGCTACCTAATAGCCACTAATAAATCCTTACTGGGGTCAGGCACGATGACTCAAGCCTGTAATCCCAGCACTTTGGGAGGCCGAGGAGGGCAGATCACCTGAGGTCAGCAGTTCGAGACCAGCCTGGCAAGCATGGTGAAACCCCATCTCTACTAAAAATACCAAAGTTAGCCAGGTGTGGTGGCAGGGACTTGTTAGCTGAGCTATTCAGGAGGCTGAGGCAGGAGGACTGCTTGGACCCAGGAGGCATAATTGCAGTGAGCCAAGATTGCACGACTGCACTTCTGCCTAGGCGATAGACACTCTGTCTTAAAAAACAAACAGACAAAAAACATAAAATAAATAAATAAATCTGTACTGAGTGCTGGCCTGGTTGCTTTATTTGAAAACATACATAGAAGAAATAACCTCAATACACATATGCGAGAACTAGAGAGCATCTGTAGCTTCTCTCATTTTTTTTTTCATCTTTTTTCATTTATTTTCCTACAGGTTCAGGGTCAATATAGCCAACAGGGCCAAATTTAAAATAGTCCATTCCTACAGTTTGCTGAATTTAAAAACTCTGTCCCCAGAGTGTACGTTTTCTAATTAGTAAATTAAAAACAATGAATTTTACAGTTTAGAACAGCTTCTCACATGTTTTCCTTTTGGAAGGGTGTAGTATTACTTCCACAAAGTAAAAGTTCCCTTTGCTCCTCAAGTTAAGGCATCTGATATGGGGAAACTGATTGTGTTTCTGACTAATGATGGGAGTTAATAGTTAGAATCTTAATTGGCTTCCACAATTTTAAAGAAAATATCTTGTTCCATCTAACTTATTCATTATTTTAATTCAAAAGAGTTTCAGAATTCAAGAAAAGAGGCATGCTATTTATTTGATACCTCTCAAAATGCTCAAACACATGTCAAATAACCCCAAGTATTTTATAGTACATACGGACAATATATATGAAGACTATATTTTTGTATGTATTCTGAGAGTATTATTATACATCAGGACATATTTGTGGATAGTCAGTAAAATAAACCTTGAATTCTTAATTCAAGGTCTGGTATTAATTTGTTTGGTTTACTAGAACTTGAGTTTCATTGTGGCCTTCGGTAAAATTGAAACTTGGATGCTAAACATGAATTCATATTACATAAGTGAAATAGTTAAAGAAGTTAACAGTGTCACAGGAACTGTGTCCTGTGTCATTGTATTTTATTCAGCCATAGCCTACCATGTCCCCTGAGTGTTTTCGTGGAATACCACTTCCAGGATCCTATTGGAGAGGCAAGTAGCAATATGACAAAACATACTTTTACTGGTTGTTATGTGTAGCCTGAGGATGTAGGTGGGAGATTAGGCTACTGAACAGGGTTTCCTGAGTTCAATGGAGTTGGTAAGATTCTTAGATAGCAGAGGCTAAATGTGTCAGTTGTGTGTCAGAGGCAATGTAGAACAGAAAAATGGCAATACAAATTGTCTAATTATAAAACCTTTTAAGAGAGTGTTGATGGCACCCAAAGGACATTTGCTACTACATTTTTAAATCATAGGCCTGGATACCTGACTAAGGCTATGATGATAAACAGTTAGAGTCCCTCTGTTAGAAATAAAGTTCATAGTCGTAAAGAAAAACAGCAAATAAATGATTTCTCAGCAAAACAAATTTACTTTTGCACGGAAGGGTGCTTCTCATCGGGCTGGCTACTACGAGAGCATCCTGAACAAAGGAGAGTAGAAGCTTTTATTTTTTAAAATATTTATTTATTTATTTGAGGGAGTTTCGCTCTTGTTGCGCAGGCTGAAGTACTATGAGATGATCTCGGTTCACCACAACCTCTGCCTCCTGCATTCAAGCGATTCTCCTGCCTCAGCCTCCTGAATAGCTGGGATTACAGGCATGCACCACCATGCATGACTACCTTTTATTTTTAGTAGAGACGGGGTTTCTTCATGTTGGTCAGGCGGGTCTTGAGCTCCTGACCTCAGATGGTTCGCCCGCCTCAGCCTCCCAAAGTGCTGGGATTACAGGCTTGAACCACCGCACCTGGCCTGAAGCTTTTATTTTTAACTCGACTCTTAATCCTGTGTCCTTTTCTCATTGGCTGGGATTGGACTGCACAATCTAAAGTAGACTCGATTGGCTAAACATTTAAACTTTTTTAGATAAGGTGGGTGTGCAATGGGAGACAGGGGAGAAGAGGAAGAGTCATCTACAGAGGACTAGAGAGCCAGTCTATTTTCGAATAAGGAATGGAATGTGAGTTGGGACTGTGGCATGTCTGGGCATGTCCTAAAATCAGAAGAAAAGGAGAAGAAAGGTGGTGGGGGAGGTGGTACTTGGAATTAGAGAATAAGAAGTTGAGTAGGCTGTTTGAAGAGAAACCTTACCATATCTCACACCCTCTCTTTTCCACTTGTGAACCACAAACACTGAGTGTTCTTTGAGGGAATTGGAGTCTGCATACTTCTGAGAAGGATCCTGCTATCAAGTTTAATGTATAAATATTGGTATGCTAATAAGTGGATTTTTAGCGTGAATTTGCCTCTTGATCAATACATTGGGACCCCAAATTCATACAACGGTTAATTTTCAACCAAGCATGTAGTTGGAATAGATATTTACAAAAATGTAAAATTCATTCGTTGGTTCCATGATCCATGACATAAAGAAACTTTTGGTATAAAGAGCCAAGAATATGTGCTTAGAAATTCCTTATCAAACAAGCAAGCAGGCATAGTGCCCTACCCTGGGGCAATCATAGTGTCAGAATCACATCCAAGATTTAAAAGTTTTAGAGTGGTTATGCCTATAATACCATCATTTAATCTACCTATTTAGATTCTGAAAGAGATTAATAGGTCTTAAAAGATAAAAGTGGATTATCATAAACTTAATAAAGTGGTATTTCAAATAGCAAATTTGTCAAGTGTCAGTTCTCTTGCATACTGTAATTCAGTCTAGATAGACACTCATTATCATAATTCCATAGGACTTCAGAACGTGTCACTAGAGAGAGGATACAATAAAAACATAGCCAGGCTTTCAAAGTAACATATTTGATTATAAAACAGAAGTGGTAGAGAAAAGAATTATCTTTACATGAGTCCTAAAGGAACACTTAAATTGCGTATATTCCCAGTGTGTCTATTCCTACCTCACCACTATACTTCTCATTTCACCAGAAGAAATTACTTTAGATCTGTTGACTGAAAATGAGTATAATTGATGATGGTTTACAGGCAGCTCTACTCATGTTTGTCAGCAACCAGAAAGGATAGCCCCCAGTTCAGTGGTGGCCTGAAGGAAAATGAAGGAAGGTAAATTCCCGTGGGAAATTTAGTTCCATTTCATGGTCTATTTTAGTTGGAAATTATAAACGCCTAAATTATTTTAAATACTAAGCTTCACTCCCATTGTGGATTTCATAAAATTATTGATGCGACCACCTCATCAAAATTTGTTGATAGAAATAATGCTACATATAGTTAATTTATATATTGAGTTGATGTTATACAGTGAATTGGAGGCAGTTAAATGTATGGCTTTATTTACTTTTTATGATTCCAGCAGTTATTTTAATCTTGGAATTCACTGAAAAAAATTAAAATTAACCATTATGTTTAATTTTAACAATTTTATTGAAGGTGTAGGTGAGTATAATGTTACTTTAAAACTTTTGCCGTTATATGCATCATTAAAATAATCTATACTAGAAAAAGATTAAATATTACTTATATCTCAGCTATGTTTTCAAATATTTGACATTATAGCGAGAAGTGCAAGTATAATATAAACAAAAGCCAGATTATGAGGGTTAATAAAGGTATAACTTTACCTGATAAAAATATTGTAGTTTTAAAAGATTACCAGAGAACAATTGTTTTTCAAAAGATGACCCACCATAGAAAAAGAAGTACATCAATCCATTACTTAGTTTTAATATCATTCTCTCTTGTTCAATATAGAAAGCCATTTTTAGAATGTTAGACCAAAGAACATTCTTTCAATTCTCAACATGAAATAAAGAATGATTTGTTCTTATTAAACTTGGGTTGTTAAGATAGAATTATTCATAGTGCATTATTATAAGGCACCTCGGGGCATTTGCAACATACAAGCAACAGAATAAACTTATTTTACTTGCTTCTGGCTTCTGTGTTATGTTCCCATAGAAGCAAATAAAAAGCTTTCAAATCACTTGTTTTTCGTAATTCATTCAGCCTATTTTCATAAATCACATATAAATAAGAAGTCAGATACCTTTAAACTCATGAAGAAAAATCCTTCCATAGGTTTATATAGGGCCCAGAAGGAAGGCAATCTATTTGTGCCCTTAGTGAACAATTGTTTTATTCCTTTCATATAACTCGGCTCTTACACTCATGGTGTGCAGTAAGCTCTGCAGCTAAACACAGGTTTCAGTCACTGGCACATATACTAATAGTCCATATTCAAGTGCTACATTTGGTCAAGACATAACCACAATTCAAGCAGAGAATAAAGAAAACCTCTGAGCGATGATACTGTTGTCTAGTTGTTAAGTGAGCAAGCCTTGGAGCTAGAATTTCTGAGGTTCATTCTCTCCCCACTGCCAACCAGTTTCTTTAACCCAAGCAAGTTATTTATCCTCTCAGACTTAATCTTCTCTTCTGTAAAGTAGGAAAAATAATAGCCCCTACCTCAAAAGGTTTTGGTGAGGATTCAGTGGGTTAATGTATATTAGGAAGTTGAGACAGAGATCAATACATATTAGAAGTCTGTTTGGTTTTCTATTAAATTCTGTAGAATGAGATTTAACAGAAGAAAACCAAGCTATCATTTTAAAAATCGGTATGTGTGTCAGCCTGCTATCTGAAGACCCTGATGTAAATACTGTATAATAATAAATGTATACTCTCTTATTTATGAAATTTTCTGCAAAAAATTAAGAGTTTAAGTCCTTGTAGTGTCATGAGCATGCTTAGTTTAAAATGTTGCTGAATTATTCATGATAATTGAAATTGTTGATGCTTTGTTAAAATAAGAATGCATCCTAGTTTTACAGTAATCAGTACAGTTTTTGTTATTTATTAATAAGCCTCATTGAGTCAATAACTAAACAATAACTAAAACAAGGAAAATTAAATGATAGACTTGCTGCAGGTTTTATCATCCTCAAGATTGCACCGTAATTGCCAAAATATCACTATGGAGATGAGAATGGTTTCACATAGGCCTGCTTTTAATGATCTGGATATGCTCTTTACTGAGAATTCTATTGGTTTTGTAGATGTCTGATTATACTCATTTTATATGCATACATATGTATATATACATTTATATTTATATATAAACAGTCGCTTATTGCTTAAGGTTGAGGATATGTTTTGAGAAATGCATCATTAGGTGGTTTCATCATTGTACAAACATCACAGAGTATATTTACACAAACCTAGATGTCACAGCCTACTACACACCTGGGCTATATGGTAGAGCCTATTGCTCCTAGGCTACAAACCTGTACAGATTACTGTACTTAATACTATAGGAAACTGGAACACAATGCTAAACATTTGTTTATCTAAGCATATACAGTAAGAGTATAGTATTATAACTTTTAGGGACTACTGTCATTCATGCAGCCCATCCTTGACCAAACATCATTATGTGGTGCGTGACTATATATACGAAGGCGCTATCTGTCCTATACATATCTTTCCGAAGAGTACATGCTTATTTAGTCTTGTGGGTACAAAGAGGGCAGCGTAATTTCAGTGGGAGGGGAGGAGGTTAATAAAGAACTCATGCTTGCCAGTGATCATTGATAAACAATATTCCAGGCGACGGGGCGGAGCAAGATGGCCGAATAGGAACAGCTGCAGTCTCCAACTCCCAGCGCGAAGGACACAGAAGACCGG
>NW_012118487.1:25419724-25429247 GCF_000951035.1 Colobus angolensis palliatus | reverse complement strand
AAACAATATTCTAGAGTGGATAACCTTAAATACATTCTTATCTTCTCAACTACCATTGTGTGAAGTCTATCAGTACTCACAGTGTCAATGATGCTATACTTGGGGACACTTGGGAGGTGTTAGCATTCTGTAATAGCCGACCTTTAAGAACAGTGGTCAAAGTAGGCTATATGTTGCTTTAGGTATAATTTAGAGATATCAGCTTGTGGAGAGAAAATTATTCTAGAGTCTCTTATTCAAGTGGGGAAATAATTGGAGGATGGCTTTGAGGACTAACAGGGCTCACTGTGAATTGTGACTGGACTAGAATTCTGTCTGTCTTCTATATGCTCCCACTGGAATTTATGAGAAGATTAGCTTTTATTAGTCCCTTGATATAATAATTAGTTTAGAAGTATAATTACTTTTTATTTTCTATTTGTCCTATTTTATAGGCCAAGAAAAAAGTCTTTATGTGTAAAATATAATACATAGTGGCACGTTATCTTGTCTGTTCCTTTAATGAGAAAAATTGCAATATTTCACCAGTAAGTATCTTTCTTAAAGGTTTCTAGTAGATATCATTTGTGATAAGATTGTATTTGTCTATTCTAAAAGTGCTACACTGCTGGGTAATTTTACAAACATTATTTCACTTACTTGTTACAGCAATCTGTATAATTACCCCTAATTTCCAGAAGAAATAAATGAGACTCCGAACGACTTGATGAACATCAAGATTATGAAACTATTAGTGGGGTTTGAAATCAAACCAAGGGGCAAAAAGTTCATGAACTTTTTCTATAATACAAAACTTCTTACTCCATTTTTCTATTTGCTATTGTCATTCATTATTAGAATTTTAGATCTGCCCATGATGCTGCACGTACTTTAGTCTCTTGCTTCTTACTGCTTCTAGCTTTCAATAATATTTACCCATCAGTTATCTATGTTATCTAGAGATAGATACTGCCAGGAAATCCTGTTCATGTCTTCTCAGATCCTTTGAAAATTCCCTCACCCTCAACTGTATTAGTCTGTTCTCAGGCTGCTGAAGAAGACATATCCCAGACTGGGTAATACATAAAGAAAAAGAGGTTTAATGGATTCACAGTTTCCATGTGGCTGGGGAGGCCTCATAATCATGGCAGAAGGTGAAAGGCGCATCTTACATGGTGGCAGACAAAAGAATGAGAACCAAAGTGAAAGGGGTTTCCCCTTATAAAACCATCAGATCTCATGAGACTTATTCACTACCATGAGAACAGTATGGAACAGGCTGCCCTTGTGATTCAGTTATCTCCCGCTGGGCCCTTCCCACTACATGTGGGAATTATGGGAGCTACAATTCAAGATGAAATTTGGGTGGGGACACAGCCAAACCATATCACCACCCAACAGAAACAATACTCAGGAGTAGCATCCCAGAATTGTAAAGTATATACATTCTTAGCTTCCCTAAATATTGTCAACGTTTTATTTTCTTCACAATCTTGTCATCAGTAGGTTGTAGGCTGTATCCACATTACTCTGACATATTAACTTACACTTTGGTCTGATTACTTAGAAAGTTTGCACGGCTATTTGGGTTATAACTTTTGTAAACTTCCCGTTCATCTCTTTGTCAGTTTTACTATTGTAATATGTTTCTTTCCACTGTTCATTAACTAGGAAGTGTGAAAATTTATATCATTAATCTTTTGTTAATTTTAGATATTTAGAAATATCTTTCACTGGTTATTTATTTATCTGTAAACTTTGGTTATGACTGTTTATAAAGACACAGTTTTTATTTTTTTGTGTGTAGTCAAATCTGCCTTTTTATTTTCTTGTTTGTGCTTTATAGGTCTCATTTAAGAGGTTTCTTGAGCCCTTGTTGAGAAAAAAATTCTTCCCTATTGTTTTCTATCATCTTATGCTTATTATTTCTTGCATCTTCGTGGCATTAATACATGTCAAGTGCAACATTATTTGGAATAAATTGGTAACATATCTATACTCTTCTCTGTAGAAAGAGTTGCTATTTTTCTCAACACTACTTTCTATGTGGCACAGTCTTTCCCTATTTGTTATAAACCATTTTCTATTATCTCTCTCTCACATACAACATACATTTTTGTGCCCTCTATTTCATTATCTTAGTCAAGTTTTTTGTTCTTGCACCAGTACTAAACTGTGCAAGTACTATGGTTTCTTAGTACTTTCGGTATCTGTCAGCGAAATTACCCTTAGCCTCTTTTTGACAGTTGATTTATATGTAGCTTCAAACAAGAAACTACTACATTAAGGTGCATTGGCAAGACTGCAACACCTCCATCAGAATACTTTCACATCCAAGTTAGCATAAGATTACCAAATTGTCTCAGAATACCCAGCTGGAAAACTTACTTTGATTGTATGAATAATATGCGTTATTTTGGAGACAGTGAAATGGTTGGATATAGAATGTAGCTATCCGTGCTGTACTTGGTATGCTTTTCCATTTACTTAAATCTATTTTTGTTACTTTTTTATAATTTTAATTTTCTCTATAACAATGCTAGCTCTTTATTTTGGTTCCTAAGTATTTTAATTTTTGATGTTAATATGAGTAATATTTCCTTTATGTAACAATTATGAGTTGACTGTTGCTGCTATAGCGAAATGCTATTGATGGCCATAAGCTGGTGTTTCATCTAGGCACATTCATGAACTTTCTCATCTTATTATTCTCTCAAGTTCTCTTTTTAGATTGTCATATTGCATTTAAAAACTTTCTTCTCTTGTTATCCTCATGCTTTTTATGCATTTTTGTTATAGCTTTTTCCTTCCCCTTCAATAATCTGTTAAAAGTTAGAGGGAATAGTAAAGTTTCACTGATAATGTATTAAATTAAATATATTAATAGAAATTTTCCCATAGTCTTTCCATTATGCATATTATTGGCTATATCAATCAGTAATATACATTTAGCAAAATTATATACCACATATTCCTAGTATTCATAAATTAAATAGTAGTTTATTTCATTATATTTAACAAGTTAACAAAGTTAGTTGGATAGTTTTCCACTTTTTATTTCTTCCCCATGGTTACTTAAACTCTTATTGAGATAATGTTTACTTGTTCATCATACGTTTGATAGAGTTCACCTCTAATGTCATGTACAAGAAATAAAATATCTTCAAAATATTAAAGCAATAATAAAATATTAAATTGAACTTGTTACTTTTTTAAAAGTTATGTAAAGAACACAATAAATAAGCCAAAATAAATAATTGAATAAACAGGTATAAAACTTTCAGCAATGGGTATATAGAGAACTATATATATATATATATATCTAGCCGGGTGTGGTGGGTGACGCCTGTAATCCCAGCACTTTGGGAGGCTGAGGCGGGCAGATGACGAGGCCAGGAGATCGAGACCATCCTGGCTCAGAGACAGTCACTAGAGACGGTGAAACCTCGTCTCTACTAAAAATACAAAAAATTAGCTGGGTGTTGTGGCGGGTGCCTGTAGTCCCAGCTACTTGGGAGGCTGAGGCAGGAGAATGGCGTGAATCTGGGAGGCGGAGCTTGCAGTGAGCCAAGATTGTGCCACTGAACTCCAGCCTGGGTGACAGAGTGAGACTCTGTCTCAAAAAAAAAAGGAGAGACATATATGCAGAGAATGCACATTTACATTTGCATTACATTCCAATGAAAATTTTAATGTTTACCACAAAATAATCTACAAAACAAGTCTTATTTTTCTCAAAGAATCAACATATGCCCTTTATTTACAATGTAATAAATATAGATGTTAACAAGTTTTTAAAATATTGCAAAGAATATAACATTTCTGCAAACTAAATGAAATACAATTTACTATTTGGTTAAAAAAAGCAAATTATAAGGAAATTTAAAAATATAGCTAAATGGCAAAGAAAACATGAGATGTCAAAATCTGCATTAAAAAAAGTACATAGAATTTTGTAGCTTAGACACATAAGAAAACAAATTAGAGAAATAAAATAATAAATTGGCAAGCATTCAAGGTGAAAGAAAAATGGAGAAAGTTAAAACAAGGAATAAAATAATGAAAATTATAAACATGAATGTTATAAAAACCAACAATATGTAAATGAGACTTACAGCACTTTTTTCTAAAAGTTAATGAGAAGGGTAAACTTCTAGTGATGTTGACGGACAATAAAGAAGGGGAAAATATGTGAATGAAAAGAACTAAATACTTACTAACAATAAATATTTAAAATAATAATTACAAAATAGTATAAATGTTAGTTTTGTAACATAAAGAAAATGGAAGAATTTTTAGAAAAAATGTAATACGCTAAAACAGCACGAAGAGAATTAGGAAACTTGAATAGGTAGATGTACACTAAGGAATATAAAATGAAATAAAAGATCCTTCTCTTTATTTTCTTCAAACTAATTTGATACATGCAACTTATGTTAGACAGAATAATGGACTCCCAAAGATGTCCAAGACTGAAATACCAGAACCTGTGAATTTGTTACTTTATATTGCAAAAGAGCGTTGCTTAATCATCAGCTGACCTTCAGATATGGAGATTATCCTCCATCATCCAGTGGATCTAGTGAAATAAAATGGGCCTATGAAAGTGGAATAGGAAGAATAGGACTTAATTAGAGACAAACAACAATGAAAGAAAAGGCAGAAGGGGTTCTAAATTTGACAGGGACTTGACTCACCATTGCTGGCTTTGAGGCTGGAGAAAGATCATGAGCCAGGGACTGTCAGTAGCCTCTAGAACTGACAGGAAGTCAGGAAACAGGGAACACAGTTCCACAACTGCAAGAAACTGCTATCTGCCAGTAGTCCAAATGAACAAGGCTCCCCTATAGTTTCCACAAAAGAAAGTAGCCCAGCCAAAACCATGAAGTTAGCCTGGTGGAAACTCTGTTGGATTTCTGAACTACAAAGATCTATGATGGTAAGTTCGTATTGTTTCATTAAGTTTATAATAATATTTTATAGTGGCAATAACAAACTAATATATGATCTAAACTTCTTTCAGCCTTTACTTCCTGCCTTTCCTTAAAAGTCCTGTGCTCCAGCTGTATAACATACTGTCAGTCTCACAGGGGCCTCAGAGAGCACACACTTTTAAGACTGAATATATTTTTCAAATTTCTCTCTCTCTTTTTTTTTTTTTTTAAGTAGAGATACTTTTTCCTTCTCTTCCTAATGAGTCCTACTTAATTATCGAAACAGGACAAGAAAGAGCCTTCTCTGTAAAGACTCTCTTCCCTAGAACTTTACTGAATACTCCTTAGTAAAAATACTTAGATTAATTTCCAGAAGACAAGGACTGTATTTTACCATCTATATTTCTGGCCCAGCGTCACATGGAGAAAGAAATAACAAGTACTTGTTTTGTGAATGAATGGCACATTGGCAGGAAATCCCTGATCTGAAAAATTTAAAAAGCCAACCAGCCCACAAAACAGGAAATAAATTTAGGATACTTTGAAACTGAAAGAAATATAGAAATAAAGCTTTAGAAATTGTGTATAACTGTCCAACACTGAAAAAAAGAAGGAACAGATACTGCCTGAATGCGCATTCCCCTCCTAGAAATTGTCTTTTTGTTGATCCATGCTTCTGTCAATTCACTTTGACTAATAACCTACTACATCAACAGTGACATATCACTAAACTCTGGTGCACATTTTGGGCCAGAGGAAATGTCTTTGAAATTATCTCCAGGATTGCTTGACTGCCTACCTGTCCTCATCTTTTAAGTATTTTATTTTTGGTGTCTGCACAAATGTTATCTATCTTACAAAGGAAAATTCTCAAGGGTAAACATCAGGTCTATATTTGATTTACCTCACAATACTTCTTTCTTTATAGCATATAGCAGAGTATTCTGCACCTTATATACATTCAAATGTTCTAAATCATTTTAAAAATTAGAAAATGAAATAAACATGATTTCACTCCTCACTAGATTTTCTATTATTAGCCAACTGGGTCAATCTGCCTATCTCTGTGCAGTGCACCTGTGTACACGGATCAACAATCATTGTTCAGGACTCAGAGCACTCCAGATGGATTTCCAATTGTGAACCTGCAACCAGAAGAGTAGGCTTGGGCTTATCTCTCAGTTACACTTGATTCTGGGCTGCTGAGATATTCAAATGACTGAGTGTTGCATACCACCACCTTGATATATATCATGAACTTTATTTTTAATAATCCTATACTATGTTTTGAAAGTAATACTTTGGTTGGAAAACAGATGAATTACTATTATGCTGAAAATTATCTACATTTTTTCCTCCAAGTAATTTTTTCCTGATCTTAAAGGTTCGAATGTATTCAATACATCATTAAAGAATAAACTGACAAATAAGAAATCCATTTTTAATTTGTCAAATATGCAAAAATGGAATGAAAACAAAGTACTATTGATTTCAAGTAAAACTGTTCATCCGTCTTAAACAATCTATCACATTAAAAATTTATATTGTTTAACTTTCCATGACCAGATCAAGCTTAAAATTTAGTACAGCACAGCACTGATTAATCTTTGATTTTTTCCAAATTGTCTCAAAGTGTGGAGCCTAAACAATACCTCAATTTGTATAATGTACAAGTAGTTATTTTAAGTCTTTATGATAATATGAAAAAGCAATATTATAAGACTCATTCAATATTCATCTTTTGGAAATGGGAAAATTGAGGCTTACAGAGGTTAATTTACTCACTACTAGAATTGCTATGTAGTTAGCATCTCTATTTTAGAGATTTAACAACATTGTACTGAAAAAACCTAAGTTCCCCTAAGGTCATACAGATGGTAAATGGCTGAGGAAGAAATTGAAAGGAAATTTGTTTCTTGCTCTATTTAGTAGTGTTACCAAACCAAATCTGCCACTATCTGCGTCCATGTTCAAAATGATAGCATCCAGAAACATTCATCTCAGGTCTTCAGCACCCTCATAGCAAAATACAGTCACGTTCATGATGCTTTGGTGCTTAATGAAATCACCTTGATAGTATTAAAACAAATTTCTCCCTCTGAATAGATTGCACATCTAATCTACTAACCCTAGCCACTTTGTGCCAGAACATATTATTTACTTTTGTGTATTTGTCATGTCACCAGTATTACATAAGATTAAAATCAAAATGTTAATTTTTATTTGTGCAAAACACTGGGTAGCTTTCAAAATTTGTTAACATTTTCATATAATTTCTTATGGAATCCATACAGCAACCATGTACAAAACCTCGTGAGATGAGATAAAAAATATTTTGTTGAATTTATTAATTAAATAAAATACATTGAGAGAAGATAGACAATATGCACAGTTACAATAACTAAGTGGCAGAATAGCAATTGTATCGAGTCTTCCGTGTGTGGTTCTCCTGGTTTTGTTTCATCATCCTCACGCATCTCAATTCACTCCCCCTTAGTTTACAGCTGCACAAAATGCACTAAACATGCTCTTAAAAGATGATTGATCTCTATCAGGTATTTCACGCTGTCTTCTTCACAAATTTTTAACTTTTCTTTTTATATAGAACATCATATTATATGAGAGAAAGAGTAAGACATTTTCAAAATCTTTTTGTCATTAATCATTCCATACTCATTACAAAATAAATATTTGGTAAAGCATGCTTAAATTTTGATAGGCAAAATCTCTTCTATGAAGTAATAATGGCAACTGTGGACACTGCTGGTATAGTTTCCATTTATTGTAAAATATTTCCCAACTATAATATTAAATATGGAAGCACACTATTTTATTCATTTCATAGTAGCATTAAAAGTGAAATTGCTTAGGAAAATGGCGTCTAGTTATCATATCCTAGCTTGTGGTCTGATAGACTTCTTGTCTTGCTATCATTTAATCGATTAATCTTACTTTCGGAATTATCAACATTTTCAGCCTTGAATTTAAGCACACTGAAAGTCTTTATCTTCAAAAGAAAAGCATATGATTTAAACTTAGTGTGATACCATTTGACTTTTATATTGATACTCATATTACACCACATTTGGAAGGACTGTGAAAAATATTGTGTGTGTCAATTGGCTACTGTTTTATTAAATTTCACTCATTTAAAATGTCAAAAATAAAAGAATTAGCTAATCTAAAGCATGAAGTTAAATTCAAAAACCTAATGAGACGTGATGTGATATTATTTAGAAAAATATTTTATTATATAAATCTATATAATATTATATATATAAACATTATATAAATCTATCAACATGATTTTAGAAGCTTTATTTTAAAATGTATAATGCTTTAATTTTATTAATTCTAAGGTGGTAAATTTAAAGAAGACACAATATCTTGTTCTAATAATAAAAAAGCATATCCTTTTAACTTAAAAGTTTTCTTTTCCCCAGCCTCTGTAATGAAGTCTCCAAGACAGTACACAGGCCCATGTAGATTGACTACATGTTCTTTACCATTTGAATCAGCCATTTAATGATGGAAACGTGTTCTGAGAAATGCATCCTTAGGTGATTTCATCATTGTTCAAACATCATAGAGTGCACTTACACAAACCTAGATGATGATGCCTACTATACACCCAGGAGAAATGCCATAACCTATTGCTTCTAGGCTACAAACCTGTACAGCAGGTTACACTCTACTGAATACTGCAGAGAATTGAAACACAATGGTAAGTATTTGCATATCTAAACACATCTAAATATAGAAAAGTTACAGTAAAAATATAGTATAAAAGTTTAAATATGGTGCACCTATATGCAGAACTTACCATGAATGGAGCTTGTGGGAATGGAAGTTGCTCAGGATGACAGTGAATGAGTGGTGAACGAATGTGAAGGCTTTGGGCATTACTGTTCACTAATGCACAATTTATATACACTGTACATGTAGGCTACTCTACATTTATAAAGAAATATTTGTCTTCAATAATAGGTTAACCTTGCTCACTGTAACTTTTTGACTTTATAAATTTTTATTTTTTTAAACTTTTTGACTCCTCTCTAATAACATATCGCCTAAAACAAAAACACACTGAACAGCTTTACAAAAGGATTTTATTTCTTTATATCCTCATTCTATAAGCTTTTTTGTATTTTTAATTTTTTTTTTCTTTTTGCTTTTTAAACTTTTGCTATAAATGAAGACACAAACACCCACATTAACCTAGGCCCATAGGGTATCAGCATTATCAATATCACTGTCTTTCACCTCCACATCTTGTCATATTGGAAAGTTTTTATGGGCAAAGCATGCATGCAGCTGTCATCTCTTATTATAACAATGCCTTTTTCTGAAATACCTCTTGAAGGAACTGCCTGAGGCTGTTATACGATTAGCTGCTTTTGCAAGTAGCAGGAGTAGACCCTGAAATAAAAATTTAAAAATACAGTACAGTAAGTACATAAACCAGTAGCACAGTCATTCATTATCAAGTGTTATGTATTGTACATAATAGTATGTGCTACACTTTTATGGAACTAGCAGCATAGTGGGTTTGTTTACACCAGCATCACCACAAACATGTGAGTAATGTGTTGTGCGAATGTGTCACTAGC